>NW_024039361.1:37500-407500 GCF_016077235.1 Cyprinodon tularosa
GACAGTAATTGTTGCATCACTACATTTTCCATTTTTTTTTCAGAAATCAATGAATCAAATTCATTGTTTTAACCAAAGTTTTTACAGAACTAATCTTTTTCAAAGGTAAGCATGCAATCACACATAAAGCAAAAAAAAAAGAAGAAAAGACAAGTATGAACCGGAACCCTGGAGGCCAGAATCTTTAGCGGTGATGTCAGAGGAGGCATAGATGCTCATATTAAAGGCAGAAATGATGGAAGCTGGATCGGATCAGAAGAATCAGCGATAACGACTTTTAGGAGTTCCTAAACATCTACTGGCAGATTAAACCCGGAGCGACTCAGAGACGGTGATGAAACTTTCTGTGAAATCTTCGAAGGGATGAAGGTGTGGATTCCTGCCACCCATGAAGCGAGGAAACATGCCTGGGACGTCTAAGCTTCTGGGGAGATGGTGGGCGGCTTCCTGAGAACGAGGCCTGCTTCAGGATGGATGCAGGATAAATATCGGCACCAGGAGAGGAGATGTTCTACATCCCAGGCTGCACAGGACGGGAGCAGATCCAGAGATAAGCTCAACTTTCTCCGCTGCTTCATTCTCCATCAGCAGAAACAAGTCAGTACCGCCTCTTCCTCTGATTATTAGCACTGATAATTAACTTTAAACAATTAGACCGTTTCATTAAGAATGTTCTGTTTGATTTTGGATAAAAAATGGTTTCTTTAATACTTTTTGAATTTTTAAACTTTCTTATGATGATATTAAAATCCTGAAACTTGGTCAGATTAGAGGAAAATATTTGTTAAAAGTATTTTAAAGACGCAGTTTATGAAGTTAGAATATCAGTTATCTGAGAATCATTGTTTATTAAAGGAAAACTTTGATGTTAAATGTAAATTCCTCACTAAATAAATTGATTCAGTTTTTTTTAAATAATTTTTATTCCAGTTGATAACAGATTAAGATTATGTAGCAGAGGCTCTTCAGCGCACAGAGGGATTATTATTGGGTTGAAGTACAAATTACTTTTGCTGAAACCCAAAATACAATTAAAATGTAGTTCAAAGATGGCAGAAAAAAAGACACCGATATTTTAAAACTATTTTCAACTGAATTCTGTTCAATAAAAAAAGAAAAAATAATTATTTTAATGATAGAAAATGTTGACCTCACCAATGATTTAGATTAAGCTGTTTAGTCCCGACAATCAACCATTTTTAGGATAATTTTTTTATTTATCAATATTTATATCATTAGATGCAATAATTAACACATTTTCTTACCTTCCACTTGTTCCTGAGAAACAGTAATCAATATTTTTGTGATTTTCTCTTATGTTTTGTTAATAATTCCTTTCTTATATAATTATTGATCATCTTGGATCATTTAGACGATTCCATGAATTAATCCTCTGCTGGAGATTTTCTTGATTTTTAAAGCTGGGATTAAATCTTCCAGTCGGAGTTTTCTGGAGTAAAGAAGGAAAACTGCAGAGTTTAGATCAAGCAGATCTGATCGTTTAGTTTCATTTAATAAAGAATAAATTAGCTGAAGCACGACTCACCGCTCTGATAGCTTTATTATGTTGATTAGAAAAATAGGAAGAAGGGTTTTTATTTTAGACCCAATATTTCCTCACATTAGTTACAGAATGGAAGGATGAGAGAATTATAATAAATTTAGAGTGTATGTTGGCTTAAGTTTAAAATGTAAATAGTACGGTAAAAATTTTTTGATATTTTAGATTGTGAATAATTTGGATGCTAATCGATGGTTTCTATTATGAAAAATTTATTTGTTATCTTCTTTTTAAGTTTAGTGGAATCAAGTAGTTTGATTTAGTATTTTGTTTAGTATGATCTGCAAATAGCGTAATAAATATAAACATATTAAATATTATTGATCTCACATTGGAGAAATTTACCTCAGTGAGCAGTGGGCTGCCATGGTGCGGCGCCCGGGGAGCAGTGGGGGGTTAAGGGTCTTGCTCAGGGACCCAGAGTGGAGGCAGTGGGGATCCAGCCGGGTACTTGCTCTGACCACTCGGCCGTCATTCCCCTAGCATACAGTACAGACTTTGATAACTTTACAAAAACGAACTTCTGTTCTTAAAGCATGACTCTGGTTCCAGACGGAGCTCTGTGGGAACCCATTTGCTGCTTTTACATCCTTCATGTGTGCAAACTGGTCTCTGTCAGTCAGCTACACTCCTGCATCCTTCCGTTTCATTCAGAGCTGTTCAGGATATAATCTGATTATTCTCGCCGTCTCATCCTGTTCTCGACGCCGTTCAGACGAGCATTGATGGAGAGGAGCTTATGGATGTTTTAGGAAGGGAATCTGGAACATGATGGTTCTCTGCTGATCAGAGCCGTTTGGTTCCTCAGAAACGTCCCCACTGCTCTCTCAAACTTACTGTAAACTGGGCCGAATCGTGAGTCACTGCAGGTTGCTAATGATTTATGGTCAGACACATCTGCTTGTAATTATCTGTAGCTTTGGTGCTGCAGGCTGAACATCACTGCAGGGAGAAACCACAGCTTTCATATGAGCCTGTCTGTGTGCTGCAGCTCTAAGCGCCATGAAATTCACTCAGACTTCCATTCATCACGCCTCGATTCGCTCTCAACGAATCAGAACCTGGATGCCAGAACATTTAGAAAACTTCCTTCAGCTTGAAACCAACCTCAGTGATCAGCAAAGTTCTGTTCTGTGCCTCAGAAATGCGGTCCTGCATCAGCATCACCGTCGCATGCTGATCCAATGGCCTCCCCAGCTGAGTGAAGTCGGTCCCCCCCTTCATCAAATCAATCCAAAATGGTGTCAGTCGAAAATGTTCCTTTGTGCCGCTGTTAAAGGATTATGTAAGATTCCAGAGGTCATTAAAGGTCAACCAGCCCCCCAAGCCTGAAGGTCCAAAGGTTGGAGATGTGGACAAAAATAGCCAAAGATTCCTAAAAAAGTTAAAAATCAATCCTCTGGACTTTGTTTCCCAGTTTGAAGACGTTTCTCTTCCATCCAGGAAGATTTTTCAATCCAAATGTCAGAAATAGCGTTTAGTTCCAGGTTTTATCCAGCAGCCCAACAAAGCCTGGTTTTAGTTTAGAAAACATGCAAATAGAAACGGATGAACGGGCCCCCCCCTTTGGAATGGGGGTCGTTTGGCTTCTTTGTTAGCCTGCAATGCCCCATACCTGTCTATGTCTCTGAAAGGGGGGTCGTTAGAGGGAATAGTTGGCCTGGATGAATAGGTGAGGTCTTCTGCTCTCCTCTAAAGGTGTTGGAGCTGCGATGATAGCGGGAAGGAATCACCTCTAAAGCTGCATTGGAGGTTTTTGAAACCTGAAATCGGAGTCCAACCTTAAATAGGGGGGGGGGGGGGGGGGGGGGGGGGCTGTTTAAGGTTGGTTTTTCTCTCTTAACATAGACGGCTTCCTTCACGTCGCCCTCTCAAACCACCTGTCTTCTTTGTCCAAAATGTGAACATTCTGGTCCTCATAGAATGTCCTTTGTCTATAAGGTGTAGATGTAGAGCAGAGTCTTGTCCACAGGAGGGCGCTCTCTGTGTTGGGCCATGCGTCCGTGTCTGTCTCCTTGGGAATGTTTTTGGAATGACTAAACAGAACAATCTGATTTTTTTAACCCAAAAAAATTGGAACTGAGCATCAATGCCTGCAGTGTGAGTGACGCTATGATGGCATTAAAGGCTGCACTAATCCACAAGACCAGTGGATTGCTTTTTTTTTTACTTTTTTAGGAATGACAATGACCTGGATGACTGGGAATCGTCACCAGCACATAGCCAGAGATCTTTACCGTTGAAATTGGCTGATATCTTAAAAATAATAGTGTTACAATTAAAGAAATAGCTGCGCAGGCATTTGACACCATTTTGTCGGGCCAGGACAGTAGCAGCCATTCAAAAATTCCCTGCTTTACTCGTTGGGTCCTTGGCTGGTCCTAGGCTGGTCCTAGGCTGGTCCTTGGCTGGTCCTTGGCTGGACCTTGGCTGGTCCTTGGCTGGTCCCCTAAATTTCCTTTTTATACATCAATCTTTGTACTTTTTTTTTTTTGGACATGATTTTTGGACATTAAGATCTAAAGAGAAGCACCATCTCCTGGTCAGATCCTGTAATTTAGTGAAAGGATGGGTAAAAATAATATGTTGGGTTCATAGAGGGGATTTTGCTGGGAGTTGCAGGGAAGTGGACTGCCATTCGGCAGCCATTTTGAATGGCTGCTACTGTATGGGAGGTAATGGCACCACCACCAGTGCTAGCATTGTTTTTTTATTTCCTTAGCAGCAATACAACTTTATTTGGTCTCTCAGCAACCAGCACAGCCTAGCCTGCACACAATTTGGAGGTGTTCGCGCTTCTCATGTAACTAATTTGTATTTGCCAGAGGATTTTTCACTGCAGTTGCTTGGTGGGATCGTCACACAGAATGAATTCAGTTGTAGGAGAAGCTAACATGGTTTTTAGAAATGTTTTCGCACCTGTCATCGTAAGAGTTGAACAGTTTTCAGGAAATTAAACTTTTTAAAATTAAACCTCTGTTGCAGTGAACCGCAGCTTCCTTTGCTTCCTGCTCCTCGGCCCGTTGGTGGATCCTGCAACTGGAAGATCTCTGCATTTCCAGCCAAGTTATGATGAAATGAAAAGCGTCGCTGAGGACCTTCGGAAGGTGCTGCAGAGCTACATCAGTAACCTTAAAGAAACCGTGAGGATCCTGGAATCCGTAACTGATCCCATCAAACATTCACTACCAGAATGGTTTTAATTACTCTCTTTGGCCAATATTTGTGTTTCTACAGAAAATCCTGAAAGACCTGGAAGTCCTGCAGTGCAATGAGAGTGTCGTCCCATTGAATAAGGTAAGCTGATGATCAAGATATGTTAATCTTTACTATTTTTAATTCATGTTATTTTAATGCCAGTATTTCAATAGTAAAGTACTAAGATTAAAAGGACCTGGATGACTGCATGCTGAGCACATCATATACTGTATTTCTATATACTCACTGCTGCTGATTTAGCAGATGCACCTTGTTTACCTCGAGTGGCAGCCTTCAGAAAAAACCTCAACTCCTTTCAGTTCAATTTGTTTAAACCAATTCACAACACCTCATCCCAGGGCTCTAAATGTAACAGATCATCCAGACAAATTACAGTAGTTGGTTTAGATGGTTACACAAGTCATTTTCTCTACAGCATTCTAGGTTCAAGGAGACAGAGGTACACATAGAAAAAGAAGCATAGATACAAAAGGCAACTGTCAACCAGCTCCACAGGCGGCCCCGTCCAGGAAACACACAGCCAGGCAGACGAGCTCCGAGCCAGCTCCCATGTCAGAGGATGAAGAGAGCACATCCAGTTAGTCACAGTCAGAGAAACAGGACTACACTGGAAAACAGGCCAAGCTCCAACGTCTAGAAACAAAGGTGTTGATGGCACCAGTGGTTGGTTGGTTGGAACCAGCAGTTATCGTAGCTGCTGTTGCCTTTTTTTCAGCTCAAACCAGTCGTCCAGTTTTACCTCAGCAACGTCCAATCACTGGATATTTGAATCTTTAGGCTGTTTGGTGTCAGCAGCCTGTAACAAAGACAAAACTCTTTCTATCTCCCTTTAAAGGAATTTGACTTTAAAACGTTAAACAGTTTTAGATGAAAGTGAAAGTGAGAACTAGATGAACTGCAGCTGGATGCAGTTTTATTCTGCTATTGACAAAAGCTCAAACACATTTTCTAATGAAGTGTTTTTTTTTATTGCAGACCTCCTTGTTGGCCAGTAGGCTCCTTCACCTGCAGACCTGTGCAGAGAACCTCCAACCTTTCTCTTCAAATTTCGAGCATTTCTGTCTGCTGCTTGACCTGAACCGGGACCTGCTGCTACACCTGGTGAGTCACTGTTAGATGGTTTAAGGAGAGAAAGGAGAGATAAAGAAAGAGTGGAAAGAAAAGCAGGAAAGAAAAAAAGAAAAAAAAGAGAGATGGTGAAGAAAATGGGATTAAAAATCTATCTGGAGATTAAAGAAAAGCAACAAAGTTAACAGAAATTCATTTTAAAGAGAGAAAAGAAACAAGAGAAATAAAATGCATATTTTATTGATTGATTGATTGATTGATTGATTGATTGATTTGATTTAATTACAGAATGTATCTGGACTGGACTCTACAAATTGCTCCACTCCCAGCAGCGATCCAACAGCAGATTTCGACTTCCTGAGGATATCCATGCAGTGTATGAACTGCTTTCACTGGCAGGTGGCAGCGCTGCTTAAAGAAAACCCGTGAATGGCTTCAGTTCTCTCCTTGTCTTTTGTTTTCTGTGCTGCAGGGTCACTACAGTTCTTATGGATTCAGCTGGACTGATCGAAACATCAATCTGTCTCATTCAGTCAAATAGAACCTCAGGAAATTTGGATCTAAGTCTTTCGATTCAGTTTAAAAGGTTTCTCCCCTGCTATATTTATTTTTCTGTTTACATTCCTAAACAAATACTTGACGCTCAATTATTTGAAAGATTTTTTTTGCCTTTTCTCGTTGAAGTCATTCGGTGGTGATGGGATCATGGTTTCACCGTTCCATCAAATGACTTTTTTATGTGATTTTATTTTGAAATAATTTTTACTTGTTTACATTTGCTGCCCAAACTACAGGGGGCACTGTTGAGTTGTTGTTCCTTGTAGCTTTTCTAGAGAAGGATTGAAATTGTTTGATACTTTCAATAAAAATGTTTATAAACCGGATAAATCACGAGTCTTTCTTTATCACATTTAATAACAGCAAGAAGCAGACGAGCTTACACCCAGGGTCCTAACTACCTTTGAGTTCATGTCCTCTGTATTTTTTTATATATATTTTTATCCTAAATGGTAAAATATAAACTCTAAAGATAAAAAAACACTGAAACTGAATCTAGGACACTAATCTAGGTCTCCAACTAAACTGCGAAGTGTTTTATATTTGAACAAATAAGATCAAAAAGACTATCTAATAAAAACAAGTACTTCTAGAAACTCTGCAAACATGCTGCGCACTTTCAACACGCATCGTCGCTATGGTAACTGCCACATGCTGTCAGTGAGTCCGTCAGTCAGGCAGTGTCTGGAAGAAGAGCAGATCGATCTACTAATGGAGGTGGAGAGCAGTTTAAAGTCTTAGGGAAGCCATATTTAAATGTCAAATCATTCTGGCTTAAATGTCCATATAAATGTTCTCTTTATCAGACCATATTGTCCCAAAATATAGAAAATTTCTATTTAAAAAAAATAAATCCTGTCTTAAAATCTGTGGGGGTTTTTCCGTTATCTTCTGCAGGCTAGTTAGTTCTACGTCAGCCTGAACACCTAAATTCATCCAATCATATATCAACGGTCATCTATCAAATGTTTTCGGTCATAGCATCCTGATTCATGTGTCGCAGCTAATATACGCAACGGTTGAAACCAGAATCCTTTCCTTTCCCATTGAGTTGCGTCCCAGTGTTCACGGGGATGGACGTCTGCGTATCTTTGCTGTTCCTAGAACTGAACTCTTCTGGACCGAGATGTCTGCTGTATTTCCAGGGATGGAGGCATCTGAGGTTTCCATTAGCTTGTGGGATTCTAAGATACCTTTAACTGTCCTTACTGTCTGCTATTGTTCCTTCTGGGAGTGAGAGCCCCTCTGTGTGGACTACCTTCCCTCTCTTAGTCACCAACCACATTTCTCTCTTTTTTTAATTGAACTTTATTGAGAAATGTACCTCTGCATTTCACCCATCCCGTTGGGGAGCAGTGGGCTGCCATAGTTTGGCGCTTGGGGAGCAGTGTGGGGTGTGGAGTCACATTTTTTCTTGGCCCATGTTGTGAGATAAAATATTTTGAGTGTGCCTGTTTGAGTAGAAGTAATGACAGAGACATCCTGACTATGCTGTACTGTTTAGGGGGACAGGAAGTAGATGCCTCCCTACTAAAGACAAGGGTGACGGGAAGGTCATGAGAGATAATGAGTTCAGCTTCCTTTATGCTGTGGTTAAAATTCATGTCCTTGATGAACTGAAGACTCATGGTTTGTGTGGGAAGCTACCGCTACAGAGCCACACTATTCAATTCAATTCAGTTTATTTATATAGCGCCAAATTCACAACACATGTCATCTCAAGGCACTTTACAGTTCAACCAGATCAAATTGATACAAAGTTTTCTATCTAAGGAAAACCAGTTGATTGCATTGACTCATTGACTCAAATACAATCCCCCACACTAAGCATGCTTGTAGCGACAGTGGAGAGGAAAAACTCCCTTTTAACAGGAAGAAACCTCCAGCAGAACCAGGCTCAGTGTGAGCGGCCATCTGCCGAGGCCGACTGGGGTTCAAGGAGACAGAAGCAGAGATACAGAAGCAGCTGTAAAAGGCGGCCCCGTCCAGGAAACACACAGCCAGGCAGACGAGCTCCAAGGCAGCTCCCATGCCAGAGGACGAAGAAAGCACATCCACTCAGTCACGGTCAGAGAAACAGGACCACACTGGAAAACAGGCCGATCTCCAACATCTATAAACAAGGGTGTTGATAGAAGCAGCACAGCTGATGTTTCTTTCCAGGATGACGTCACAGCCAAACAGGAACAGACGAGGCAAAGCTACTCTGAGGAAAAGCAGAGAGAGCAGAAGGTTAGAGATTGAACTAACAGATTCTGCAGAATAGGAGAACAGAGAGAGAATGAAGCAGAATGATGAAATGGGGGTCCCTATGTCCTCCAGAAGTCTAAGCCTATAGCAGCATAACTATAGAGATAGCTCAGGATAACCTGAGCCACTCTAACTATAAGCTTTATCAAAAAGGAAAGTTTTAAGCCTAGCCTTAAAAGTAGACAGGGTGTCTGCCTCACGGACTAAAACTGGTAGTTGGTTCCACAGGAGAGGAGCCTGATAACTAAAAGATCTGCCTCCCATTCTACTTTTAGAAATTCTAGGAACCACTAGTAAACCTGCAGATTGAGAGCGAAGTGCTCTGTTAGGAACATAAGGAACAATCAGATCTCTGATATAAGATGGAGCTTGGCCATTTAAGGCTTTATATGTGAGAAGGAGGATTTTAAATTCTATTCTTGATTTAACAGGAAGCCAATGAAGAGAAGCCAGGATAGGCGAGATATGATCTCTCTTTTTAATTTTCATTAGAACTCTGGCTGCAGCATTTTGGATCAGCTGAAGGCTTTTAACTACAGTTTGTGGACTTCCTGATAGTAAAGAATTACAATAGTCCAGCCTTGAAGTAACAAATGCATGGACTAGTTTCTCAGCATCACCCCTGGACAGGATATTTCTAATTTTTGCAATGTTCCTCAGATGAAAGAAGGAAATTCTAGAAACCTCCTTGATATGGGACCTAAATGACAGGTCCTGATCAAAAACAACACCAAGATTTTTTACTTTATTATCTGAAATCAGTTTAATCCCATCCAAATGAAGTGACTGGCTAATCAGTTTCTTTTTCAGAGACTCTGGTCCAAAGACTATAACTTCTGTTTTGTCTGCATTCAGAAGCAGAAAGTTAAGAGTCATCCAGGTTTTTATGTCTTCAAGACATGCCTGTAATCTATGTAATGGGTTAGCTTCATCTGGATTTATAGACAGATATAGCTGGGTATCATCAGCATAACAGTGGAAATTAATCCCATGCTGTCTAATAATTCTACCAATTGGGAGCATGTATAAAGTAAAGAGAATTGGTCCTAGCACTGATCCCTGTGGTACTCCACAGGTAACCTTTGAGCGTGTTGAAGATCTATCATTAACATGAACAAACTGAATTCGATCAGATAGATAAGATTTAAACCAGTCTAGTGCTGTTCCTTTAATTCCAACAAAATATTCAAGTCTTTCTAAAAGAATATTATGGTCAACTGTATCAAATGCAGCACTAAGATCCAACAGGACGAGCACAGATACAAGTCCATTATCTGAGGCCATGAGAATATCATTAGTGACTTTCACCAGAGCTGTTTCAGTGCTATGATGAGCTCTAAAGCCAGACTGAAACTCTTCAAAAAGTTCATTATGGTGGAAGTGATCGCAAACTTGTTTGGCAACTACTTTCTCAAGAATTTTGGATAAGAAAGGAAGATTGGATATAGGTCTATAATTGACCAAGTCATCTGGGTCAAGAGACGGTTTCTTAAGCAGAGGTTTAATTACAGCAACCTTAAAAGCTTTAGGTACATATCCCTGTAACAGAGATAGATTAATCACATCTAAAATGGAGGAGGAGATCAAAGGGAATACCTCCTTAAATAACCTGGTTGGAACTGGATCTAACATACAAGTTGAAGGCTTAGATGAAGACAATAATTTTGCTAATTCAGAGAGTTCAACTGGATCAAAGCAGTCTAAACCCAGTTCAGATTCCATGACTACCTCAGGTACAATCGCGGATAGAGGAGTGCTTATGATCTTATTTTTAATAAGATCAATCTTATTTATAAAGAATCCCATAAAGTCATTGCTGCTAAGAGCAGGTGGAATGGACGGTTCAACAGAGCTATGGCTCTGGGTGAGTTTGGCAACTGTATTAAAAAGAAATCTAGGATTATTCTTATTCTCCTCTATTAATGAGGAGAAGTATGCTGCTCTTGCTTTACAAAGGGTCCTCTTATACAGCAGTAAACCATTTTTCCAGACTAGGAAGGACTCTCGCAGGCCTGTGGAGCGATATTTTCTCTCCAGTTTCCTAGCATTTTGCTTCAAAGTACGCAGCTCTGCATTAAACCAAGGAGCAAGCTTTCTATTTTTAACGGTTTTCATTTTCAAAGGAGCTGCGTTGTCTAAGGCAATACGCAGAGAACTAGCAACCCCATCAACAAAATCATCAACCTGTGAAGGGGAATAAGCTAAACTTTTGCACTCTGCAGCACTGCTCAGTGACACAGAGGAGAGAGAAAGTGAAGCAGATTCTTTAAAATTTATAACTGCACTATCTGATAAAGATCTACTAAAATTGAACCTTCTTTTGGGGGAGGAGAACTCTGTTAAAGTAATCCTGAAGGTTATTAGAAAGTGGTCAGAGAGGACAGGGTTGTGAGGAAATACTGTTATTTCTTCACATTCTATGCCGTATGTCAGCACAAGATCCAAAGTATGAAGATGAGAATGCGTGGGACTATTCACATTTTGAACAAAGCCAATAGTGTCTAAGATAGCATTAAAGGCTGCTCTTAAGCTATCGCCTTCAATGTCAGCATGGATGTTAAAATCTCCCACTATGATGACCCTGTCAGTATTTAATACCAAATCAGAAAGGAACTCTGAAAACTCATCTAAAAATTCAGAGTAAGGACCTGGTGGACGATACAAAGTTACAAAAAGAAGAGGTTTTCTTGCCTTGAAATTTGGATCAGGGAAATTAAGGGTTAAATGTTCAAAAGAGTTGTAGGTATTAACTGTTTTGGGAGTAATCAGTAAGTCAGACTGGAAGATTGTTGCTACTCCTCCTCCTCGCCCAGAACTTCTGGGGATGTGAAAATTTAAATAGCTTGAAGGAGTTGCCTCATTTATGCTCACATAATCCTCTTGCTGCAGCCAGGTTTCTGTAAGGCAAAACAAGTCAATGTGATTATCACAAATCAAGTCATTAACTAGTAGACTTTTAGAGGAAAGCGATCTTATGTTAAACAGACCGCATTTAATTGTTTTAACTTTTTCCCCAATTTGAGTTATTTTGATTTTAATTAGATTATCATGATTTACTCCTTTGGGAATCTTTGCTAATTTATTAGATTTTGGTCGTGGGCAAGACACTGTCTGGATGGAGTAAAGAGTGGGTAACAGTAGAGAAGCTGCAGAGATGTGTGTTAAACTACAACTCTGCTTCCTGGTCTGCACCCTGGGTGGTCAGGGTTTTGGAGGACTAATAAATGTGGCCAGATTCCTAGAAAGAAGAGCTGCACCATCCAAAGTGGGATGGATGCCGTCTCTCCGAATCAGACCAGGCTTTCCCCAAAAGGATTGCCAATTATTAATGTAGCCCACGTTGTTTTCAGGGCACCACCTAGACAACCAGCGGTTGAATGACGACATGCGGCTAAACATGTCATCACTGGTCACACTAACATTTCAACTGTTTGTGTCCTTCTCCTCTGCAGAGTAAAATAAACCTTTTTCTTCCTTGCATATCAACTCTCAGTGCTCATTTTAATTCACAAGGGTCTTAATCAGGGTCCCAGAGTGGCAGGCTGTGGGGATCAAACCGGATACTTGCAACCTTCTCAGAACACAAGCAGACGGCACTAACATCTAGGCCAACACTCCCCATGTGTTCTATAGCTCCAAGCGTTTAAGGATCCAACTGTGTAGCAAGAATCAGAATCATCAATCAGAAAACAGGTCAGAATCCAAAAAGTCAATCAAAACACTTACTTGATCACTAGAGCTCCTTACACCGAAACAACTTGAATAATCTGGCACTGATGGAAAGCAGGCAAACAACATAAATAGCTGAGAAACCAGGTGAAAATCATCAGCGTTTAATCAGCCGCTGGGCCAATGGGACAGGTGAGCAGGAGCAAATGGAAAAGTCAACCATCAACACCAAGACCATGACAGTTATCCCAGCCAAACCACCCATACACCACAATATTCACACCTGGACCGGGTCCCTCTCTCTGAATCCATCAAAGGCAGCAAGAAACTTGGATGTCATGATTGAAGACCAGCTGACCTTTAAGATCATGTTACCTCTGTCTCTTGATCTTGTCGCTTCACACCACATTAGAAAGATCCGGCCATACCTAACAACATGCTACCCAGCTCCTGGTCAGGTCTATGGTTATCTCCCATCTAGACTATTGTAATGCACTCCTCACTGGACTCCAGAACACGGCAGCATCTCTGGTCTTTAGTCAGCTCAAAAAGTTTGACATCACATCTCTGTCCATTGAGCTTCACTGGTTCCCCCTGGCTGCCCGCATCAAATTCAAGTCCCTGATGCTAGCCTACAGAGTGCTAAAGGGTATGGCTCCCATCTACTTGAACCCTCTAGCAAAGGCTCATGTCTCAACTCAGTCACTCCGCTCATCAATGGATTGTCGTCTAGCAGGGCCTAAACTGCGCTTAAGAGAATCAATACTTTTTTCATGGGTTGTTACAAGGTTGTGGAATGACCAACTAAGCGCTTCAAGGCCCTAACCACCCCCCCCCCACCCCCCCCACACACACACACACACACACACTGGTTCTGCAATATATAGTGAGGACCATGTGTTGACTTTCATTGACTTCAATTGATTTCCAACCCTTTCTATGCCCTTACCCTAAACTTAAAGGGGAACGCCGTTTCTTTCTATTGGACCAATGGAAAGAAACGGTGTTCCCCTTTAACCATTACTAATGCATACCTCACCCAAACCCTAACCCAACTGACACCTTACCCCTAAAACTAACCATTGACAAAACAGTGTGAGGACTGGCAAAATGTCCTCACTTTACAACAGCTGGTCCTCACTCTGAGGGCTAGATAGGTACACACAAACACGCACACACAGACAGAAACGTTTCGGCCCCCATAGTTTTATTGACATTTTCCCATCTTAGTTAAAGCGTTTATTGACTGGACTGTGTCAACCCTGGAGATTCATTTGTTTCTGTTCAATTTATTGTAGATTTATGCATTAGGCACATAGGACAATCATTTGACTGAATACAAAACAACCTAAAGATATTATTGCACAACACCTCAATAGAAAGAATTCAATACAAAAAGATGATTTTCTTTGGAACAAAGATGTGCAGCGGAAGTTTGGAGCACATTCAATCTGAGGGGATTTAGTAATGCCGGTAGCCCTGGTTCTGGTTCTGGGCGTAGTTAACTGGCTCCTGGTAGCCCTGGTTCTGGTTCTGGGCGTAGTTAACTGGCTCCTGGTAGCCCTGGTTCTGGTTCTGGACGTAGTTAACTGGCCCCTGGTAGCCCTGGTTCTGGTTCTGGTGGTAATGATCATAAGCCATGTGGTTGGGGTCTACAGCAGGTATGTAGTTTGGGTCTGTAGGGTCCTCATTGGCAGCGAAGGCCTGGTTCTGTAGTCCGCTGTCAGGGGAGGAGTCCTCGGGGTCGGGGCTTTGATCGAGCAGCGCTTTGTTTTTCTTTAACACAAGTTTTTGCCCAAACATGCGGAACAGATATGCGGCGACGGAAACTTCAGCTATCTGCAGAGAAAACAAAGACAGGAGCAGTGGGCCCCCCATCAGCCAGGGTAATTATAGCTGGAACAGTCAGACTCTGGTGTTTGTTGGTACCTGCAGCAGAATGAGGATTGCATCCATTACGATGATTGTCAGGAAGTTCCCCTGCAGCCAACTACCGATCGTCTGAATGCAGTTCTGACAAATCAAACATGGCGTCAGTAAACCACTAATTGTCAGCCTCCAAACATCTAAATCTATTTAACCACATATTTTTGCATTCTATAGAAACAGAATTTATATATTTTTGTGAAGTTTAAAAGAACATCAAATATCATTCTAACTCTCAAACCAGGATCCAGTATAAATATGGTGCAGTTGGTATTTAGGAGTTCATCACAGACTCCTCATCAGTACCTTAGTAAAAAGTCCACTTCCTTCTTTAATCCCCAGCTCAGAGAACGAGCTGTTTTCCGAACACCAGGACGAGTTAAAACCGGGTTGAACGGAACTGAAGCAGGAACATGGCGCCACAACCGGACTCGTCAGGTTCAGAGTTTTAATGAAGCTGTTGTTGAGCCAGTCAGCAGGACCTTTGTAGCCACAGCACTCCGCCTGTGAGCCAGAATCAAGCTGAATATTAAGGTTGGGTCCAACTTTAAGCAGGACAGAAGCATCAGCAGAGAGACTCACTGAATGCTGCACGCTGTCCATTATTCTGCTGCCGCTGCTGTCGCTGTTGTTCCCGTACTGGAAGATGATCTGATCCACAGACTCTGTCAAACTTTTCTCAATCTGATCACAGAAAACAAACGTCAGCTGCAATCTTTGAAAAGAATAAAACAAGTTAGAACCTAAAAGGAATTGAAATGCAATCTAAGATGGACCCGTTTAACATTTCTGGGACTTTAATTAAAACCAACCACAAAACACTTGTTTTGGTTTGTTAATACTCTAAACCTGGAGCTAAGGGAGTTATGGAGCTTCCAGCCTGGTACCAGTCAGCGTGCCCCAGGGCAGCTGTGGCTGTTATGTAGCTCATCACCACCAGCATATGAATGAATGATGGAATGACTTAATGTGCTGTTTTGATAAAGCTCTATTCAGCTACAGTCCATTTACCATTAATTATGGGTTAAAGTATCACTTATACATTACTAAACAGAGAATTTATGCAGCCATGTTTGGGTTAATGATGTTGCTTCAGAAACCTCCAAAATGTCCAGCCAGTCACACAGCTTAAAGCTGGAGAACTTTAAACTAACTGACCTTTCCATGTGAAAATGTAAAGGAGGACCTACCTTGCTTCTATTAAAGAGGAGCAGGAATGTCACAAACAACTGACCCAGAACCAGAACAATGAGGAATCCCAGGTACTGTGGAAGGAGATAGTTCAGCGTTTTAGCAGCATGCAGCGCTATGAGTCACCTCTGTGTAACTGATAGAAGTAAAGCGGGCCGTAGAGAAGCCCAGCAGGTCAGAGGATGCCGAGACTCACCACCAGCAGCATGAACCTTTTCTCCATGGTGGCTCCAGCACATCCGGTGAGGCTGATCAACACCACCACTCCGCCAATCATAAACAGGCCTGATGCCACCACACGAAGCTCCTCTGCCACAAACACAGAAAACCACAAGTCACACGCCTCTACGGCTTGTTTCCATTACCTCCTTTGGTCTGAAGAATTTCTCTATAGATTGGAGACTTCTGTGAAGCTCCTCCATTCACTCTGTGATGCAGCAGAATTAGTGCAAAGCAGCCAGGAAGCTCTTCACTGTAAAATATTCGATCCTCAAAGTTCTACACAAAACATCCCAGAATAAAAAGGAACAGTTTAGTTGAAAATTTTGCAAATTCAATAGAACAATTTGAAAATAATCTTAATTTGGGGTGTTGCACGGTGGGGCAGTTTGCTGCCTCTGCAGCGAGAAAGTTCCTGGTCCGATTCCTCATGTCTGTCTGCATGGAGTTTGCATGTTTTCCTTCTGCATCTTTGGATACTCTGGCTCCTTCCCACAGTCCAAGAGCATGACTGTAAGGGATGCTTATCCTCCTGCAGCAGTGTGGCACAGTGAGCTTGATGCAGACATTTTTGATTTATGTTCAATATTGACGCGTGGTCTATACGCTGTGGGTCTAGATACGGCTGAGGCGGAGAGGAACTGCGGGTGAGTTTGTGCGACAACGGAGGGACATGGCGGCGATAAAGAGCGGGAATCCAGGTGGAAAAAGGATCCCAGCGTTCTGACGCACCTCGATGTTCTAGCTGCTCCATCTTCACTAGTTTTTTCCCGCAATTTCGGTCCTAAAAACAAAGCAAGCCGGCCTCCTGTCAGGTACAATTTGGGAGAGGTGCAGCGGAGGGGGCGACTTTTTGTTCACTGCGACACCTACGCAGACAACCTGGTTTCGAAATGTAAATCAGCCTTTAGTGTGGAAGGAACAACAGACGGCCCAGGCAGGATTTAATCTCCAGACTCCCAGGTGGAAACCAGGCATGCTGACCAGTCAGCCAAAGGGACAATTAACCAAGAAGCAAGATCAGTCAGAGGCACGGTGAAAGGACCAAACTGTCACATTAGATGGGTCTCTAAATTGTCCTTAGTTGTGTGTGCTGTGTTCATTTCGTCAGCTTTTTTTTTAATTTGGTCACAAAGACAAAAATCTATTTTAGTCTTAGTCATATTTTAGTCATTGTTAGTTTTGTCATTTTAGTCAACACTGTACAGAATAAACTTCTTCAGACAGTTTCTCTTTTTCTCTATTTTATTTATATAACACTGTGCAGAATAGAATGTCACACACTGCTTCTCTTTTAAACATATATCTCTCTGCACACATTGAACCTTCTGTCGGGTGGATTCATCACATCCACTTGGTCTTCATCCTCAAACAGACTTCCCTTCCTTCCACCTCTGATCTGGCTGTGATGTCACTGGGTCAGGAATCTAGTTTGGAGGAAGAAATTTAAACGACTAATATCCAGAGTATCAGTAGAACATCTTTCTTCTATGACAGAGAGACAGACAGACACAGGAAGCCACACACACACCTGTTCCCACCACTACAGGCCCCCCCGTTTCTTACCTTCTTCCGTATGGCAGCATGTCGGCTCCTCAGATGTCGCTGGAGATTCACTTTGTTCTTTCCTGCCATTTTGAAGCAGCAGACTCTTTGGTGGCGTCCTTCCCCCGGTTTTCTCCTTCACGTCGTAAATGAAATGGCTCCATACATCCATACGTTGTTTTCGCCCACCTCGTCCAACAAACCGCACACCAGTACCTGAGCCCCCGCCATGACTGCGAAGTTGAGCTATGAGTATAAACCCTCTGCTTCTACTGACTGAGCGGCGCGAGGGACTGAGGGACAGGCGCCATGTGGGACAAACAGGGCAACAACGAGTAATCTTCTATGAAGCTCAAGAAACACTTATATTAACAATTACAAATGAAATATAAACATTTACATTTCTTAATGTCCAGTTGTCAATGGATCATAGATTTTGTCTGTCTTAGTCTCGTTGACGAAAATCGCTTTTTATTTCTGTCATTTTTATTTTCTGGAAACAATTTTTGTGCGTCATAATCTCGTCATCGTCGGAAAAAAGGGGCGTTGACGACATATTTTCGTCATTGTCCTGGTTGATGAAATTAACACTGCGTGTGCAGGTCGTCTGCAAACGCAGAGACGTCCCCGTCTCCTCCGCAGACACTCTGCTGCTCCCCTCCAAACTTGTGAGTGAGCGCAGACAGGAAGCCTCTGATTGGTCAAATCTACATCCGCTCTACTCTATGCATATTTCCTGTTTGGTTCCTTACCAGCTTGTTTTGTTTGTCTGACCGCCATTGTGGAAAATGACTGAAGATGGAGCAGCTAGCAGAGCGAGGTGCGTGAGAACGCTGGGAGCCTTTTTCCACCTGGATCCCCGCTCTTTTTGGCCCTCATGTCCCTCCGTTGTCGCACAAACTTGCCCCCACTTCCTCACCGCCTCGGCCGTATCTAGACCCACAGCTAGTTCCTGATTGGCCCTCTGGCGTTGTGGCGTGGACTAACATAGCGCAGACCATGCTTCAATGTTGGGCATAAATCAAAAATGTCTGCGACACGCTGCTGGGGGAGGAGAACCAGCAGATCCGATGTCACCCTGAGAACTTCTGGAGAAAGGAAAGAATATGTGATTCATCTGCTTCTTTCTAAAAGGCTTCATGTCTCCCGTTTGTTTCTTTACTAGTTTACAGCTTTTCTTACCTTGCAGGTGTTTTTGGTTCTTACGGTATATATTTTTTTTGCATTTGTTTTGTGTCTCTGCAAGTCTCTTTTTTGTGTCAGCGGTACTTTAGGTATTTGCTACCTGTTTATCCTCTCCAAACGACCCGTTATAAAGTGTTTACAACTAATAACTCAGAGTACATGAAAATCCCACCGGTAAAATGTTTACAGATATAAACATGTTAGACATTGTTGGAAACAATGGCGTAACGACACAACAATAAGCAACATTATCTGGGTGGGCCCCATATGAAGTACAACTCCCCATAGCAGCCTGTCAACATGTAAACAAAGCAGCCACAATAAGCAAGCAGGTCTTTATTACTGCTGTTCAAAAAAGACCTTTTATGTTCGAGAGGAATCAAAAAAACAACTTTGAGTCATGTTTGAACTGATGCAGCTTGACCTGTGTTCTACTAACCCAATTTTATATTTTTAGAAACTAGAAGGTGTTAGCTTTCATAAATGTATTGCACATGTAACTTGCTTTTCTATTTGGGTATGTAAAAATAGGCGAGGATTACCCAAAATAAGGTGTTAAGAGGTTGAGTATTTGAAGGGTTTGTACCTCTTATTAAGTTTTTACCCAAGTTGGACTGTTTACCCCCCAGTGAATAAATGTACTAAAGTTTAAATGTTTCTGTGGGAAAATGTTGCTGCACTTAATCTTGAGTCCATTCAACATTTCTGAAGCATCTTTAAAGCTGGGGACTTGTTACCGGAGGAGAGAACCTGGAGGAAGTTTCCGGTGTCAAAGAGGATCCAGATTCCGCAACCCATAACGCTCAGACCCAGAACCTGCAGAGAAGATCCAAATGAGGCAAAATTATCAACCCTTCAACATTTCATTCAGGTGAAACAAGTTTAGCTTCCATGCAAAACACGGAGTGTGGAGGATAAGGGTGAGTTGGAGCCTTTTTCTGCAGCTGAGAGTCTTGATGTTTGATCCGAGAGCCGCTTAGTAGGGATGGGCCCTACGGATAACAGTCTGGAAATAAAGGATGGAGCTCCGGCCTGCATCACTAAGTTTAAAGACATGCTTTAGACCCAGATGGAGCCGGTGGGGAGTGGTGGTCCTCAGAGCCCACCCTCTATAGGGGCCCTTCATTATAAATCCAAGTTTGCTATTATAAAAACACTGGGGTTCAATTTATTCTTTAAAAAAATTCTACACACCAATGATTATCTTCTTTAATTGGAAAATGTGAGGTGCAGCTTTAAACAAACCTTTAATTTCTCACTAATTCACTTTAATTGCAGATTGGACAACAAAGATCCAGCTGAAGAACAGTTTTGGAAGGGAAACTTATTTAAGCAATATTGTTTCATGTTCTTTTTGAAGAGACATAAAATTATATCGTTTGCTGTTTGCTTTATGTTTTTTTTTTTTATTATTGCATGTAATTAGTTTAGGTCAGAGGTCATGGATTAGCGGAACAGGGTCCAGATCTGGACCGACCTGCTGGCTAATCCAGACACAACCTGATTTAAAACCGGACGGACGGACGGACTGACTCATCAGATCCCTGTTAAAAAAGTAACATCCATTAGTAGAGGTAATGCAGCCTGATGATATTTACACCGCCTCAGATAGCGTTCCCCCCATGTGAAGCAGGGGGAACGCTATCTGACGGGGTTTATAGGTCCGTCAGATAGCGTTCCCCCCTGATGTCATTTACGTTGAGTTGCAATAAATGCTAAACTCTCTGCAGGTTCTTGTCTTTGTCGTCCGCACTATTCAGCTGGCTTTGAAACACACGGCGAGAAGGTGGGGGCCGAGTGGGGAGGGTTACGGGGGCGAGAAACGCAAAAGTAATGCAATAGTTACTTTAACTAGTAACTAGTTACTTTTATTGTGGAGTAACTCAGTTACTCTTTGGGAGAAGTAACTAGTAACTATAACCTAATTACTTTTTTAAATTAACGTGCCCAACACTGTAAATGTCCTGTACTTATATAGCGCCTTTATTCAAGTCAGGAGACTTGACCAAAGCGCTTTACACGACATTCATTCACCCATTCACGCACACACTGATGGTGGTGAGCTACACTGTAGCCACAGCTGCCCTGGGGCTCACTGACAGAAGCGGGGCTGCCGTACACTGGCGCCACCCTCTGACCACCATCAGTAGACAATGCAGGTGAAGTGCCTTGCTCAAGGACACAACGACAATAAAAGATGGAGTCGGGGCTCGAACCGTCAACCCTTCGATTTCAGGACAAACTCCTAAATCCAACGCCAATGTAGACAATAAAGAAATTCCCCCACCCTCTAGAAAAGAACAGCTTTCCATCTACCTGAGAAATATCAAAAACAGAACCATAAGGCGACCAAAGGGAAACTATATGTGGAAATAGGAAAGAGTCCAGAACTACCTGAAATAAATAACAAAACAAAAACTGTCAGAACAAACTGTCAATCAAACTCACATCCATTGATGTTATTTTTGGGGCCTTTGGTGGCGAAAGTTTGACAACCGAAAAACAACCTTTTAATGAAAAGTTATGAGGAAGTGTTGCAAAAGAAGCAAAGCTGAAAACAAGCAGGCTCCTTCTCCTGGTTAATCATTCAGGAAACTCTGACGTCTTACCAGGAAAATGGAGTTTAAAACCCCAAAGCAGAACTTGAGCAGCTCGATCTTCACCTCCAGCTCCATCCTGACCAACGGCAGCAGGTTTGGGTTTGAAATCCTTCTAAGGTCCAGACTTCCTGGACCGTCTGAGATGATCTCCAACAGACATCTTCAGCCACCTCCCCCAGCCCGCTGATCAGAGGTCAGTTCCTCATTGTCTGTAATTATTAACCCGCTCAGGTGGTTTCCATGGAAACCAGAGTCAAGAGGTCAGGATGTGGACTCCTCAGATTCACCTGAAACCTTAAAGCCTGTTTTTATTTCTCAGCTGAGGGGGAACAGTTAGAAATACTCAATAATTCACTCACAATGTTCTCCAAACAGCTTAGTCAAAAAGAACACTAACTACATTTCCCATCAGCCCTGTGGTCAAGCAGAACCAGCTGTAAACTGGGAAGGAACAAGGAAGCAGAAGGTGATGGATCTATGATCCACTCATTAAAGCCACAGGAAGCAGTTTTATTGAAATCAACATTCCAACCTGTTAATGTTTGAGTTCATCTGCTGAAGAAGAAGGAAGATTTTCTGCTAGAAGTTTTATTTAGTTGTTTCAGATGCTGTTATGTGATCAATCCATGGTTTATATGAAAAACATCAGAGATGTTCTTGTTTGAATTAAACTGGATGAGGTGGTGAACTTTAAAATGCCTTGATATGACATGTGTGGTGAATTGAAGCTATAGAAATAAAATGAAGTGAGAACTGAATAAAAAAAAAAACTAACAAATTTTGGCCGTTTTGACTCTGGTATTCTTTTTTAGTGTGAAAATGATCCGGTTTTTTTTGTTTTTTTTTAGAAACAAATTGTCTAATTTATTTCTTAGTGAACTGAGACCCTATAAATTAACCTAATCTATTATTATTTAATGAAAGCAGATTTTTGTATTGTTTTTATCGGTTGTTCAGCTGGAGACCTGCAGGCGGCGCTGTTTCTCACTTTATCTCTGAACAGTTTCATGTTAAGTTCTGGGAAAACAGAAGTCAGAACTAAAAAAAAAAACCTGAACTTTTGAATTTACTGATTGAAGAACAATATTGAAATAATGTAAAAGATGTAATAAAAAAATAAGTCAAAAGATTAGTGGCTGTTCCCTTTTCTGTCACCAGATGGCGCCATCTGGTGACAGATGGCATCTGTAGAGTTGTTAGACAGCATGGGATTAATTTCCACTGTTATGCTGATGATACCCAGCTATATCTGTCTATAATCCAGATGAATGGGTGGCTGCAGGTTCGCCTGCAGGAGATCATTCAGCTTCCAGGAGCTCCTCCCTCTTCTGGTTGCTAGATGTTTGGAGCCTTAGAGCAGAACATTGAACCATAAACGTTCCCCTCATGTTCCTCTCAGACCCTTTGCAGAACCAAGTCCAGTCACGCTTTCTATTGACAGGTTTACATAAGCTCCTGCAGGTTCTCTCTGTTCCTCTCTTTGTTCATCACCATAAAATCCTTCATGAATTAGAAAAAAATCTCCTCCACAAACCAAAGCATCCGCCGAGCTGTGCAACAGGTTTTACCTTCAGATGATTTTCTACAGAACCACGATGAAAACTGAAAGGAGGTTCTGCAGGATGACCTTCGATATCCTGATTGGGTCCTCCAGATTTAAATGGAAAAAAAGGTCTTTGATCCCTGAAATAAATAAACACTGTCTTTAAAAGGGAAATTATAACTGAAACTATCTGATGTGTTTTATAAAATTACTCTTTTTTTTATGTCTTGAGAATTGATGTGAAAGGTTTTTTTTTTTCCACATGACTCAGTTACAGTCAGCTGTAATTAAACCGCTGGTAAATAGTGTGTGTTGCTCAGTTAATTATTAATAAGGCTGAAGCAATTAATCGTAATTAATCAATAATGGAAATAATCGATTAATCGATTAATCATTAACTAGTAGAGACTCTAAAACGCTCCTGTGGTGAACAGAGCGACATGCTTAGAGCAGGAATTATACCAAAATTGTAAAAAAAAAAAATATATGTAAAGTAGAGCCAATAAAGAAGATATCAATGCATTTATAGTAGCTGGATAAAAACTGGCAAAGGCGTTCTAAAGACGAGTTAAAACTAAAACAGGAAAAATGAGACACATTCAGGAAAGCTGCTGCTGCTGAGCTCCTCTAGAAACTGGTTGATCATTTTCAGTTAAAATGTGGTGAAGATTCGTCTTTCTTTCCATGAAACTCCTCGCCGGACAGCAGGAAGGTCTTCAGCATCACCCTGGAGGGTGTCTGACCTCATGGGGGGGAGAACCTTAACTGGTTCGTTTAAAGAACAACCAGAGGGATCTGTTTTCACCCTGAGCAGAACAGAAAGGCTCTGCAGTCTGACTGATGCCACAGATGCTCGTCCATCAGAAGCAGCTGCTGGGCTGACAGCCAATCAGCTTCAGGCGCCTGCAGGCCTCATGTTCAGATCAACAGAGCTGCTGAATGTCACCGATATCAGGCGTCTATGTCTCAATCCAGCAGAGGGCGCCACAATGCACGAAAAACAAGCCAACATCTTCATGTTTCCAGACAGTAAAGACTGACTGCTTCTAATATTTAAGGGAAATATATTCCAGCACATTACATCTTTTTTCTTTTTTATATGTTTTTTTTTTGTACTATATACACTGTTTTTATATTTTTGTTGTTTTTTCTCTTTAATGGGATCTTGCTTTAACTCGTTGTACGACTGGAACCAGAATTTTCCTGCAGGGTAATCCCAAGGGATTCATAAAGTTGAGTCTAAGTCTGAACTCATGAATTTATTCATTCAGAGCCTTTAGCACAAAATTTACAATCTCACCAGTTCTTCAATGCATGTCGGTCTGAAAAGCAAACAAAAAGAAAACCTGCGCCCCACCCACCCCCTCCCATTTAGGGGGAAAAAAACACTTCCTTTGAATGTTGCTCTGCAGGAAAAATGCCTGCAGGAGATCAATCCAAACCAGGATCCAAACCGCCAACATGGAGAACAATGCGGTCATAAATCTGTGTGTCTTGTGCTGAACAACAGCCAGCGCTGCACATAGGAGCAAAACAGAACCAGGAATCGGTTCTTTAGATGTTCATATAGATCTATTTCAACCAGAGACTCCTCCTGTGGGACACTGATCTGGGCTCGGCTAGCATGGCCTGTCTGCTCCGTCTACCAGACCTCTTTAGCAGAACATTTCATCTGCTTTCATCTGACTGAAAAAGATCCTAAATGTTTCTAAAGGTTCTGAGAACAGGAAGAAGGTGATGATGAAGGTTTGTGTCTCCATCCTCTGAAGATGCTTTAGGTTACGATGAACAGAGGAACCTTCAGGTACGGCGGCTTCTAGGAATCTGAACCGGTCATTTATCCAACCATTAACCCTTTCCTGCTCTGTGTGACCTGATGGTGGGAGGAAGTCGGAGTACCCAGACAGAACCTGCAGATACACACGGAGAACATGGAAGCTCCCAGTAGGAGGACTTGGCTCAGGATTTGAACCCAGGTCCTCCTGCTAATCCAGAGGAACCACTAGCAGGTAGCAGATGCCTGCGTGGGACAGATTTTCCAGTCCCGCCCACAATTCCCACATGATTCCGATGTTCACCTACTGCTTAAGGCAATTCATGTCGTTAGTTTGAGGAATTAAACCCGCTGTGCTTAGCTGAGCACATTACTGGCCCATTCTTCAGCGCATAAAGCATGATGGGCATTAGGTCACACGAGCTGTTGCTTCACAGCAATACCCAACTAACCGACCAAATCTACTGAGGATATTAGGAATAATATACTGTGCATAATCTTATATGCCGCTCATCGTCACGTTCACGTATGAAATAAAAATATAATAAGTTTTAATCAATTATTTTAAACACTGTATGATGGATATAGTCCAAAATGTTTTTATTAATAGATAGGCTACCAAATACAATATCCAGCACATTTTAAAACAGTTTTAAGTTCGTTGGACTGCCGCTTATCGCCGCTCCCGCCCGCACCTGCCAGGAACTTTCAATATGTGTCCCGCGCCGCACTACTTTGCGTTGGGCTCTAGCAGGAAGCTAAGCAGGTTCTTCTTCTGGTTCTGTTGATTTTTTGGGATCATTGGGAGTTCTGGTTCTGGTTCTGGTTGGTAGGACAGCCTCATGTTTCCTTCTTTCTGAGTCACCAGGATGATTCTGCTAATCAGACTCCTGCATGTCTGGTTCTTTCCTGAACAGGGTTGATTCTGACGATCCACACAGATAAAGATGGACCCGACAGTGAGGTCAGAACCACAGCAGCAGCTCTGTCTGCATCCTGCCAATAACGTTTCTATCTGCTCTGGTTCGGTCCAACTGGGATCTGAACCAAAAACAAAATGGAGGAAAACTCATTAAATCTGTTTCTTTGACCTGGTAAGAAAGAAAGTTCTGGGTTCGGATCCAAGTCTGGACCTTTCTGTGGGACGTCTGCATGTTCTCCACCTCCACGCCTTGGTTCTCTCCTGGTACTCCAACGTCCTCCCTGTCACAAAGTGGATGATGGTTCTGGAGGGTCCAAATGTTGGCAGAAACGGACAGGAACAGATAGAACCCAGATAGAACCTGAACAGAACCTCAGGAAACTAATAGACCTAAAAAGGAGCTGAGACTCTGATCAGAGGACCGAGATGGGAACGGAACAGGAACCAACAAGCAGAACAGATCCAAAACACAACGAGACGTAAGAGTCAGAACCAGCAGGGAACCCAGAAACAGGAAGTAGATCAGGACATCAGTCCAGATTTCCGGTGCTGGACCATCTCGGTTCCTCCAGGAGGAGCTTCAGATCTTTGGCGTGGAGCGTGATGTTCTGGGACTGTTTGTTCCACATCCTGGTTCTGAACTCAATCCAGCGGTACGAAAGAAACATCATCTCAGACGGATCCCCAAACTGATCACTCGGGTCCAACAGAACCAGAGGGCTGCAGACCCGACTGAAGCTGTGAAAGTGTGGAGACCCAGGAGTTCTACAGGACAGCGGTTCTGGTTGTGACTTATCTATGTCTCAGTGGGGCGGATCTGTGACTGAAGTCCTCCAGGTCTGGACTTGTTCAGGGAGGATTTGGACACGCCCCCCTCAGCTCTGCTCCGGGCTCAGTCAGCTCCAGCCTCTGGTCCAGGATGAACGTCCTGCTCCCTCTCTGGGTCACCCTGATCCTGTTCTCCTGTTACGGTGAGTGACCTTCGACCTCTGACCTCTTGATGGAACCATCCTGATCCACAGCTGGTACCGATCCAACAATCTGTTTGTTGTTTTAAATTCTGCTAAAGCTGCAGAACCTCAAACATTCCTGCTGCTCCTTCAGCCTCTGAGGGAACCGTCCTATTTCAGAACCGCTCCGTGGGTTTGGTTCCTCCTGAGATAAAATCATCTCAGCTTCGTTTTCAATGACCTTTATCCAGAAAGCAAAATTAGATTTTCTGCTTCTTCTTTTAATTTATGCTCATTTGGTTTGAATGACTTTTTGTTGATTCTTCCATCAAACGTCTTTTTAAGCAAAAATCCAGAAACTTTCATATCTTCAAAAAGGTGGTCTGTTTAGCAGGAAGCTGCAGTAAAGAAACTGCTGTGTCTCGTTTATTTCAAACCATGAAACATTCCTGAAAAATCCGTCTCTCTGCGTTTGTGAGAGCTGATGATGAAGCGTTTTTTCTGGCTGTTGCTGGCATGAATCAGACTCTGAGGGTCTCTGCAGAGCTGGGAGGCACGATGACAGGCAGAGGGACCTGCAGCGACCTGAAAGCTGCAGCGCAGAGATCATCCGTCACACACAGGCTGACTGAACGTTAATCCTGAGGTTGAGCAATGAGCCACAGCATGAGGCATGAAAGGGAACGCTGGGATTAAATGCATTTACAGTAAAGTGGGTCTGAAACTGAACCTATGATTCTGTTTATAGAAACAATTAAAGGATTTAATTACATCGATGGATGCAATCGTTTATGTTAAGGATCACCTGAGGGGAGAAAAATCCACAAAAATAAAATCTAATTAAACAAAGCTGGAAAAATCACAACCAGAAGATCCCTGAGATGTGAAAGAGCGTGTCCCCGTCCCGTTTGGACCTACACCTCTCAGCCGCTGTAGCTTCCAGATCAGCTCGGGTCCTGCTTCCTGCCAGTGGCGTTACGCTATGATTGGCTGAACGTTGCCACATGATGTAAAACACCGTAGTAGCCCAGATAGCGATGATAACGTTAGCGTGTAACGTTTTACCTGATCGACAACAAAACTGTTTCAGGTGAACAAAGTAACTGTTCAACCGTGATATAAAAAGCTGGGTAGCGCTGTGGCTAGCTGTAGCTAACAGGTTAGCCTCTTTTAGCTCAGTCAGTTAGCCATATTAAGCTACACTACTTAAACTTCATGTCAAGAACAACTGTTCGTTTTCTACAAGTAGAAAAACAGTTTTATTCGTCTAAAGTCTCTATGAAAGTCATTTTAAGATGTCCCGTTTTTCCTCCACTGACCTCAGATCTTAATAAAAGAAAAAAAATGAGCTGAAACTTTTAGTGTCTCCTTGTTAAATAGCAGAGCTCAGTCTGTCTTTCCTTCCAGACTGACAATGATTGTTTTCTACATTCAGCTACTTTAGATCAACAATGAAATGTAAAATAATAGCAAATATAGGGAATAATGTCCTGCGATGGACTAGAGACCTGTCCAGGGTGGACCCCGCCCCATGGCCATTGACAGCTGGAGATAGAAACCAGCAGCCCTCGCTACCCTGCTTGGTATAAGCGTGTTAGAAGATGGATGGATGGATGGATGGATGGATGGATGGATGGATGGATGGATGATGGATGGATGGATGGTGCCATTAGCTTGGTCAGAACGCTCTCTATTGATGGAGGCAGACTGGAAGCATGCTGGCACTATGGATTGGTCCAGCCAGCTGATCTGACCACTCCTTATACACCTGCCCAGGTGTGTTATCAGGCCCTGGGGCCTTCCTTGGGTTGACTCTCCTCAGAGTTTTCCTCCCTTCAGCCACGTCCAGGTAGTGTCTTTGAGGTGTGGAGGCTGCAGCGCCTCAGACTGGAAGAAGGTGAGAACAGCAGAGAGGATCATGGGGGCTCCTCTTCCCTCCATGAAGGAGATTTCATCCCAGCACTTTCTATGTCTCTTAAATTCTCTCTAACGACCCCCTCTTTCAGAGATACAGACAGGTATGGGGCAGGCCAACAAATCAATGAAACAGCCCCCATTCCAAAGGGGGGGACCCGTTCATCCGTTTCTGCATGTTTTCTAAACTAAAACCAGGCTTTGTTGGGCTGCTGGATAAAACCTGGAACTAAACGCTATTTCTGACATTTTGGATTAAAAAATATTCCTGGATGGAAGAGAAACGTCTTCAAACTTGGAAACAAAGTCCAGAGGATTGTTTTTTAAACTCCTTGGAATGACTCTGACCTGGATGACTGAGAATCTTCACCAGGACATTAACCAGAAATTTGTAGATGTTTTATTTCTTCACCTTCAAAGCTTGCTTGTCCAGAGTTCATTGTTGCAGGACATGATAACCTCTGTGTGAAAAAGTGTTTATTTCTATCCGCATGCAACGATCTGCATGTTAGCTGTGATTCTCAACCTTTCTGTGTGCCGGTAACCCATTTTAAATGTATTGGCGCTACCTAAAGCGCTGCTGGGAGAAATATAGTTTCCTATTTGAAAATGTGCGTTTTGTTAAATTAAGCTGTGATCATTTTGCAAATGCAGTTAATTGGCCAGCCCTAACCAACACTTTTATCACCAGCTGCTGTTACAGCACTGCTGGAAAGAGAACGGCTACTTTTAAACTGTCAAAATATGTAAATATTTGCATTTGTTAAACTGTACTAGCTGTAGGTAAATTCAGCTGATCACAGTTTCAAAAAATTCATAAAGTTCTGATGGGGCCACTGAAACTAAAAGCCATAATTTCAGGGTTTCAAACTAGTATTGTGGTAAACCTGCCTGTAGAAAGTTTATTTTGGGATTTTTAATGTTACGTCGCTGGCTGTGCAGAGCAGGATGAAATGCTAAACTGATGCTACTACAATTTAAACTTGATTTTGTGGGGTGGCCAATGGGGTGGCCAGTCAGGGGGCCAATGGGGTGGCCAGTCAGGGGGCCAATGGGGTGGCCAGTGGGGTGGCCAATGGGGTGGCCAGTCAGGGGGCCAATGGGGTGGCCAGTGGGGTGGCCAATGGGGTGGCCAGTCAGGGGGCCAATGGGGTGGCCAATGGGGTGGCCAGTCAGGGGGCCAATGGGGTGGCCAGTCAGGGGGCCAATGGGGTGGCCAGTGGGGTGGCCAATGGGGTGGCCAGTCAGGGGGCCAATGGGGTGGCCAGTCAGGGGGCCAATGGGGTGGCCAATGGGGTGGCCAGTCAGGGGGCCAATAAGGTGGCTAGTGGGGTGGCCAGTGGGAAGTGGAGTGGCCAGTCGGGGGGCCAATGGGGTGGCCAGTGGGAAGTGGGGTGGCCAGTCAGGGGGCCAATGGGGTGGCCAATGGGGTGGCCAGTCAGTGGGCCAATGGGGTGGCCAGTCAGGGGGCCAATGGGGTGGCCAGTGGGGTGGCCAATGGGGTGGCCAGTCAGGGAGCCAATGGGGTGGCCAGTGGGGTGGCCAATGGGGTGGCCAGTCAGGGGGCCAATGGGGTGGCCAGTCAGGGGGCCAATGGGGTGGCCAATGGGGGTGGCCAGTCAGGGGGCCAATGGGGTGGCTAGTGGGGTGGCCAGTCAGTGGGCCATTGGGGTGGCCAGTCAGGGGGCCAATGGGGTGGCCAGTGGGAAGTGGGGTGGCCAGTCAGGGGGCCAATGGGGTGGCCAATGGGGTGGCCAGTCAGTGGGCCAATGGGGTGGCCAGTCAGGGGGCCAATGGGGTGGCCAGTGGGGTGGCCAATGGGGTGGCCAGTCAGGGGGCCAATGGGGTGGCCAGTGGGGTGGCCAATGGGGTGGCCAGTCAGGGGGCCAATGGGGTGGCCAGTCAGGGGGCCAATGGGGTGGCCAATGGGGTGGCCAGTCAGGGGGCCAATAAGGTGGCTAGTGGGGTGGCCAGTGGGAAGTGGAGTGGCCAGTCGGGGGGCCAATGGGGTGGCCAGTCAGGGGGCCAATGGGGTGGCCAGTGGGGTGGCCAGTCAGGGGGCCAATAAGGTGGCTAGTGGGGTGGCCAGTGGGAAGTAGGGTGGCCAGTGGGATGGCCAGTCAGGGGGCCAATGGGGTGGCCAGTGGGGTGGCCAGTCAGGGGGCCAATAAGGTGGCTAGTGGGGTGGCCAGTGGGAAGTGGGGTGGCCAGTGGGATGGCCAATGGGGTGGCCAGTCAGGGGGCCAATGGGGTGGCCAGTGGGGTGGCCAATGGGGTGGCCAGTCAGGGAGCCAATGGGGTGGCCAGTCAGGGGGCCAATGGGGTGGCCAGTCAGGGGGCCAATGGGGTGGCCAGTGGGGTGGCCAATGGGGTGGCCAGTCAGGGGGCCAATAAGGTGGCTAGTGGGGTGGCCAGTGGGAAGTGGGGTGGCCAGTGGGGTGGCCAGTCAGGGGGCCAATAAGGTGGCTAGTGGGGTGGCCAGTGGGAAGTGGGGTGGCCAGTGGGATGGCCAATGGGGTGGCCAGTCAGGGGGCCAATGGGGTGGCCAGTGGGGTGGCCAATGGGGTGGCCAGTCAGGGAGCCAATGGGGTGGCCAGTCAGGGGGCCAATGGGGTGGCCAGTCAGGGGGCCAATGGGGTGGCCAGTGGGATGGCCAATGGGGTGGCCAGTCAGGGGGCCAATGGGGTGGCCAGTGGGGTGGCCAATGGGGTGGCCAGTCAGGGAGCCAATGGGGTGGCCAGTCAGGGGGCCAATGGGGTGGCCAGTGGGGTGGCCAGTCAGGGGGCCAATAAGGTGGCTAGTGGGGTGGCCAGTGGGAAGTGGGGTGGCCAGTGGGATGGCCAGTCAGGGGGCCAATGGGGTGGCCAGTGGGGTGGCCAGTCAGGGGGCCAATAAGGTGGCTAGTGGGGTGGCCAGTGGGAAGTGGGGTGGCCAGTGGGATGGCCAATGGGGTGGCCAGTCAGGGGGCCAATGGGGTGGCCAGTGGGGTGGCCAATGGGGTGGCCAGTCAGGGAGCCAATGGGGTGGCCAGTCAGGGGGCCAATGGGGTGGCCAGTCAGGGGGCCAATGGGGTGGCCAGTCAGGGGGCCAATGGGGTGGCCAGTGGGGTGGCCAATGGGGTGGCCAGTCAGGGGGCCAATGGGGTGGCCAGTCAGGGGGCCAATGGGGTGGCCAATGGGGTGGCCAGTCAGGGGGCCAATAAGGTGGCTAGTGGGGTGGCCAGTGGGAAGTGGAGTGGCCAGTGGGATGGCCAATGGGGTGGCCAGTCAGGGGGCCAATGGGGTGGCCAGTGGGGTGGCCAATGGGGTGGCCAGTCAGGGGGCCAATAAGGTGGCTAGTGGGGTGGCCAGTGGGAAGTGGGGTGGCCAGTGGGATGGCCAATGGGGTGGCCAGTCAGGGGGCCAATGGGGTGGCCAGTGGGGTGGCCAATGGGGTGGCCAGTCAGGGGGCCAATGGGGTGGCCAGTCAGGGGGCCAATGGGGTGGCCAGTGGGGTGGCCAATGGGGTGGCCAGTCAGGGGGCCAATGGGGTGGCCAGTGGGGTGGCCAATGGGGTGGCCAGTCAGGGGGCCAATGGGGTGGCCAGTCAGGGGGCCAATGGGGTGGCCAATGGGGTGGCCAGTCAGGGGGCCAATAAGGTGGCTAGTGGGGTGGCCAGTGGGAAGTGGAGTGGCCAGTCGGGGGGCCAATGGGGTGGCCAGTCAGGGGGCCAATGGGGTGGCCAGTGGGGTGGCCAGTCAGGGGGCCAATAAGGTGGCTAGTGGGGTGGCCAGTGGGAAGGAGGGTGGCCAGTGGGATGGCCAGTCAGGGGGCCAATGGGGTGGCCGGTGGGGTGGCCAGTCAGGGGGCCAATAAGGTGGCTAGTGGGGTGGCCAGTGGGAAGTGGGGTGGCCAGTGGGATGGCCAATGGGGTGGCCAGTCAGGGGGCCAATGGGGTGGCCAGTGGGGTGGCCAATGGGGTGGCCAGTCAGGGAGCCAATGGGGTGGCCAGTCAGGGGGCCAATGGGGTGGCCAGTCAGGGGGCCAATGGGGTGGCCAGTGGGGTGGCCAATGGGGTGGCCAGTCAGGGGGCCAATAAGGTGGCTAGTGGGGGTGGCCAGTGGGAAGTGGGGTGGCCAGTGGGATGGCCAATGGGGTGGCCAGTCAGGGGGCCAATGGGGTGGCCAGTGGGGTGGCCAATGGGGTGGCCAGTCAGGGAGCCAATGGGGTGGCCAGTCAGGGGGCCAATGGGGTGGCCAGTGGGGTGGCCAGTCAGGGGGCCAATAAGGTGGCTAGTGGGGTGGCCAGTGGGAAGTGGGGTGGCCAGTGGGATGGCCAGTCAGGGGGCCAATGGGGTGGCCAGTGGGGTGGCCAGTCAGGGGGCCAATAAGGTGGCTAGTGGGGTGGCCAGTGGGAAGTGGGGTGGCCAGTGGGATGGCCAATGGGGTGGCCAGTCAGGGGGCCAATGGGGTGGCCAGTGGGGTGGCCAATGGGGTGGCCAGTCAGGGAGCCAATGGGGTGGCCAGTCAGGGGGCCAATGGGGTGGCCAGTCAGGGGGCCAATGGGGTGGCCAGTGGGGTGGCCAATGGGGTGGCCAGTCAGGGGGCCAATGGGGTGGCCAGTCAGGGGGCCAATGGGGTGGCCAGTCAGGGGGCCAATGGGGTGGCCAATGGGGTGGCCAGTCAGGGGGCCAATAAGGTGGCTAGTGGGGTGGCCAGTGGGAAGTGGAGTGGCCAGTGGGATGGCCAATGGGGTGGCCAGTCAGGGGGCCAATGGGGTGGCCAGTGGGGTGGCCAATGGGGTGGCCAGTCAGGGGGCCAATAAGGTGGCTAGTGGGGTGGCCAGTGGGAAGTGGGGTGGCCAGTGGGATGGCCAATGGGGTGGCCAGTCAGGGAGCCAATGGGGTGGCCAGTCAGGGGGCCAATGGGGTGGCCAGTCAGGGAGCCAATGGGGTGGCCAGTCAGGGGGCCAATAAGGTGGCTAGTGGGGTGGCCAGTGGGAAGTGGGGTGGCCAGTGGGATGGCCAATGGGGTGGCCAGTCAGGGAGCCAATGGGGTGGCCAGTCAGGGGGCCAATGGGGTGGCCAGTCAGGGGGCCAATGGGGTGGCCAGTCAGGGGGCCAATGGGGTGGCCAGTGGGGTGGCCAATGGGGTGGCCAGTCAGGGGGGCAATGGGGTGGCCAGTCAGGGGGCCAATGGGGTGGCCAGTGGGGTGGCCAATGGGGTGGCCAGTCAGGGGGCCAATGGGGTGGCCAATGGGGTGGCCAGTCAGGGGGCCAACAAGGTGGCTAGTGGGGTGGCCAGTGGGAAGTGGAGTGGCCAGTCGGGGGGCCAATGGGGTGGCCAGTGGGAAGTGGGGTGGCCAGTGGGATGGCCAATGGGGTGGCCAATGGGAAGTGGGGTGGCCAATGGGAAGTGGGGTGGCCAATGGGGTGGCCAGTCAGGGGGCCAATGGGGTGGCCAATGGGGTGGCCAGTCAGGGGGCCAACAAGGTGGCTAGTGGGGTGGCCAGTGGGAAGTGGAGTGGCCAGTCGGGGGGCCAATGGGGTGGCCAGTGGGAAGTGGGGTGGCCAGTGGGATGGCCAATGGGGTGGCCAATGGGAAGTGGGGTGGCCAGTGGGGTGGCCAGTGGGTTGGCCAGTCAGGGGGCCAATGGGGTGGCCAGTGGGGTGGCCAATGGGGTGGCCAGTCAGGGGGCCAATGGGGTGGTCAGTGGGGTGGCCAGTGGGGCCCCTGGTGGCGCCACTAAACTCAGAATCACATAAATTTGCTGAAATATTAATTTTAAATATTTGAAATGTGAAACAACATGTATGAGTTAAAATTTCTGAGTCAAAATAAGGAACAAATGAGCTTTGAAAGCTAGTCTGCCTTAATGAGATGCAGCTTAATTCATGCAGATAAAGTTCAGCTTTTTAAAACAAACTAGAACTTGTCCCCAAACCTCCCACGACATCGTGAGGCAGCAGGCTGAGGATAATTTGTTTTCTGCAGGTTTCACTAAGTCTGGCTTGCAGAACAAGTTTTCTCCCTGAAGTAACGTAACTGCAGTCATTATCACCGCGGGGGAGTTTCTGAGAAACTCTGTGTCAGTGCAGAAAAACAAAGAAGGACTGAATCCAGAGAAGGAACAACTGGAAGCAACTCATGATTTACTGTGAAAAGGTCATCAGTGGGATGTGGAGGAGTTTAGGGGAGTATGAGCCGATAAAAGTCTTCTAGAACTTTGGGACTGAAGAGAATCAAGATGATCAGGGCTGTGGTTTCCAGAATTAGATCCATGATTTCAGATGAGTAATTTGGAAGAAATGCAGTGGGAGCAAGGAAGACAGAGACGGGGGCTGAATGGTATCGGAGGAGGTTGGGAGGTCATCCGCTGACTAACACATTTCTCTTTCGTGTTTAAACTTATTTTTTCTATTTATTGTGTTGGTAATATCCTCAGTAAAGAGATGACCACCTTAAGTTCTGATCTTCCTGCATTTTTATAGCGTTTTCTGCGGATCTGTAAAGTAGTTTTTGGTTCTACTCACAGAAACATTATCAGAGCTCTGAGACAGATTTAAGATGTTAAACTCTCCCCTTCTGAAACTAACGCAGGTCTTTGAGGTCTGATAAGGTCTGATTCATTTTCCTGGTGTCAGTCAGGAATCTGGCAGCTGTTTCTGTTTTAACAGGATGTGACTTAATCACTGATTTAATGCAGCTGCAAGAGTTAATGATGGACCAGAAGAAGAGTCAGACATGAGGTACCTCTCAACAATCGGACCACATTAGGACTCATTTACAGGAGATTTCTAAAGTCAACTCACTTCTGTACATTTGGTTAATAAATTAGACCATAAATCATTTAAAAACTGATGAATTTCTAATTAATTTAGAAAGAGAAAAACTCTCATGTCAGGTGGATCAGAAGAGGCCGGCTGTCGGATTCAGGATTTGCTTCTCTGATTTAGACGTTTGCTTTGCTTCACTGTGGAGCTAAAACTCCCTCCTCATCCTCAGCCGTCCAGCAAACACTGGCTGATGTTGAGAAAATGAACTTCTATGAAGAAAAGGTGTCCCAGAGCATGATAGTGCCACCACCATACTCTTCTACAGTGGATCAGTTGGTGTTGGGTTCCACTGCACTGCCATTTTCAAGGCATTTCTTTGCCATCATAGAGCAACAGACATTTCTTTCCTGGAGTTTTTCCTCAATCTGTTAGAAGCGGTGATGTTTACGAGCTAAACCACAGGACGTCAGTCAGTGGCAGCTGGTCAATAGAGGGCGCTACGATCCACCCCACTCACTAAATGACCTTAAAGGAATAGTACACCCAAAACATGATTAGCCTTCATTTTCTACTCACCCCCATGCTGAACAACACTCTGGAGTACTTTTTTGATATCTCAAATGCATCTGGAGATCTGGGAGGCTTCTTGCTGTCTGCTGACATTCAAATAATGGAGGTCTATGGCGCCCGAGGCAGAAAGGTCCATAAAAGTCCACAAAAAACGTGTCAATATTCCTCCATACTGCTCGTCCAATGTATTCCAAGTGTCCTGAGTGGGTAGCGTCCAGAATTTACTCGAAACGAAGTCATTTAGAATGTTTTTAGAGCATAAACAGTAGCGTATAGGATTTCCTGAAAGCGCGATCACGACGCTACGGAAGCCGGCAGACCAAACTAGCGCATTCAGCTCGGCAAAGAACTCATGCTCTTCCTCAACACTGAAGTCCTCAGACATTTTTCTTTCGTTGTTTCTTTCTTTGCACAGGTAAATGGCACATTTCTTCTTCTACGCTTGCATTATCGGCAGAGCAGACGCTGAATGCGCACTTTCATCTGGTTTGGTCTGCCGCGGTTTCCGTAGCGTCGTGAACTCGCAGGCGCGCGCTTTCAGGAAATCCTATACACTACTGTTTATGCTCTAAAAACATTCTAAATGACTTCGTTTCGAGTAAATTCTGGACGCTACCCACTCAGGACACTTGGAATACATTGGACGAGCAGTATGGAGGAATATTGACACGTTTTTTGTGGACTTTTATGGACCTTTCTGCCTTGGGCGCCATAGACATCCATTATTTGAATGTCAGCAGACAGCAAGAAGCCTCCCAGATCTCCAGATGCATTTGAGATATCAAAAAAGTACTCCAGAGTGTTGTTCAGCATGGGGGTGAGTAGAAAATGAAGGCTAATCATGTTTTGGGTGTACTATTCCTTTAAGACATAGAAAATGAATAACAATTAAATTATAAAATGAAAATATTTCGAAATATACTCATATATTTTTTTAGATTTGCAAGATATATGAGGCTAACTGCATACAGTGAGGCTAACTGTATGCAGTGAGGCTAACTGCATACAGTGAGGCTAACTGTATGCAGTGAGGCTAACTGTATGCAGTGAGGCTAACTGCATACAGTGAGGCTAACTGTATGCAGTGAGGCTAACTGTATGCAGTGAGGCTAACTGCATACAGTGAGGCTAACTGCTTACAGTGAGGCTAACTGTATGCAGTGAGGCTAACTGCATACAGTGAGGCTAACTGCATACAGTGAGGCTAACTGTATGCAGTGAGGCTAACTGTATGCAGTGAGGCTAACTGCATACAGTGAGGCTAACTGCTTACAGTGAGGCTAACTGTATGCAGTGAGGCTAACTGCATACAGTGAGGGTAACTGTATGCAGTTAGCCTCACTGTATGCAGTTAGCCTCACTGCATACAGTTAGCCTCACTGCATACAGTTAGCCTCACTGTATGCAGTTAGCCTCACTGCATACAGTTAGCCTCACTGCATACAGTTAGCCTCACTGCATACAAAAAAAATGTGTGCGTTTTCGTCTCCTCATGCAGTTAGCCTCACTGTATGCAGTTAGCCTCACTGTATGCAGTTAGCCTCACTGTATGCAGTTAGCCTCACTGTATGCAGTTAGCCTCACTGCATACAGTTAGCCTCACTGCATACAGTGAGGCTAACTGTATGCAGTGAGGCTAACTGTATGCAGTGAGGCTAACTGCATACAGTGAGGCTAACTGTATGCAGTGAGGCTAACTGTATGCAGTGAGGCTAACTGTATGCAGTGAGGCTAACTGCATACAGTGAGGCTAACTGTATGCAGTGAGGCTAACTGCATACAGTGAGGCTAACTGTATGCAGTGAGGCTAACTGTATGCAGTGAGGCTAACTGCATACAGTGAGGCTAACTGCATACAGTGAGGCTAACTGTATGCAGTGAGGCTAACTGTATGCAGTGAGGCTAACTGTATGCAGTGAGGCTAACTGCATACAGTGAGGCTAACTGCATACAGTGAGGCTAACTGCATACAGTGAGGCTAACTGTATGCAGTGAGGCTAACTGTATGCAGTGAGGCTAACTGCATACAGTGAGGCTAACTGCATGAGGAGACGAAAACGCACACATTTTTTTTGTATGCAGTGAGGCTAACTGCATACAGTGAGGCTAACTGTATGCAGTGAGGCTAACTGTATGCAGTTAGCCTCACTGCATACAAAAAAATTTGTGCGTTTTCGTCTCCTCACCGTCACGGGAAAAAGGGGCGTTGACGACATATTTTCATCAACTTCATTGTTGACGAAATTAACACTTCGGTCTGCCCATCCTTCCTTTAATTAATTAATTAAATTCCAATTTAAGGCAATCAATTAAGACCATTTACTGATTTAGAGACTGACAGAAACAAAATATCACTTAGAATGAAAAAAAAGTTTTCTTTGGTTTTAGCAGAGAATCCTGCAGTTCTGGGTGAAGCTGTTCTGCTTAAAATATTTACACATCAAAACAGGAAATGTCCCCAAAATTAAGGCCTGATCAGTTTGTCTTCTTTTGGTTCCATTTGCAGATTAAACATCAAAGCTTAATCACTTTGATAAAATGATAAATGGCTGAAAGGCTCAGCCTAGCATAGAGCAAACCGTCCAGGTGTTTGGTTTCTAACCTTACCTTCTTCTGCCTTTCTTCATTTCGTGGTTTCAAATAATTGAGTGATTAATAAAGCAAATATTTGGCAGAAGCAGGAGATCTGCCTTTCTGTGTCTTTGGGTCAGACTTTCTTTGTTCGGTTGTGAAACGTTAGCTTCAGGATGTGATCAGACAGGAGAAGAAGCAGCGGGATTACCGCCAACATTTCATCATCCTAAAGAACCGTGGCGGTCACAGTCACAGGTGGAAACTTTAACAGCACAGACATGTTTTCCTTCCTGCTTGTTTCTGCCTACTAATAACTGTGGTGAAGAGTTTAAAAAACCTAAATCCTGAAAGCATCCTGGTGCAAACCTTCCATCTGCAGGGTTTGACCTTTAGATGAGAACAAAGTGAGAGTAAAAGTAAAACCGTTGTTGATAAAACCTGGATAAGCTTGGCTGAGAGCATGTTGAAGCACATCAACCATCATCTGTTAGACAGAAGCTTTCCTCCGTTCTCCAGAAATGCAAAAAAAAACAACCCGACTGCGGCCATGTTTCCTGTGTCCATGCTGGGGTCTGACGGAGCGCTTTAAGACCCTTCAGTTTGCTCCACGGATTGGACAACAACCAAAACCTCTCTATCGTTTAACTAAGCTGAATAAATAGAAAGTTATAACGAGCTGATCATAATCAGTGTATTATCCATGAAAGCTGCAGAAGACCTTTGATCTGAGCTGGGAGGCAGATTTCAAACGCTGACAGCGAAATAATTATTTTAATTCATAAATAATCAAACCGATTTTATGCATTTTCCAATTTCTTTAATTCAGTTGCTTTATATGAAAATGAACAGATTGAGTTCTTCCCAAATAAGTTTAACACCACCTTCATGATCCGATACTGAGTCTGTCATGATTTTATTAAGAACTCTGACCCACAGACAGAAAAACCAAAACAGAGAGACCGGGGAAAAGTTTTAACAGGTTTATTTAGTATAATGAGATAAATCAAGTGCTGCTCTGAACACTGTTCAACCGGAACTGGAAAGTGAGGGGAAGACGCTGCGGTTAGTTCAGGCTCAGTGGGAAATTTGATTCTTGAACTTAAAGGAATAGTACACCCAAAACATGATTAGCCAGAGTGTTGTTCAGCATGGGGGTGAGTAGAAAATGAAGGCTAATCATGTTTTGGGTGTACTATTCCTTCAATAGGAGAAATAGGTTGCAGACTCACGTTTCCAGAAAAAGGTGTCTTTAATTGAATCCGGTTGGTGTGGGATGTTCCAGTGATTGTCTTGTTCGATGGAGGGCGGAAAGGGTTTACCCAGATTGCGGTTGTTCCTTGGTGAACGGAGAAGCTGACTGCCACTCAGATTTCCTGCGGTACTTGAACGGGTTATTGTGGAGATGAATCCCCTGCTCAGAGAGAAGCCCCAGACAATCCTTGGGAGAAAAGGTTGATCCAAATCACAAACTTGAATCCTCAGCTCAGTTTGGTGCTCAAAGAATCCTTCCAGGGAGAGAAGGTCCGAAACATCCAGTTTGCAGGATGACTTCCTGCCGAGAGGCAAAGACAAAAACAGCGAGGTTAAAACTCAGGTAGACAAAAACTCAATTTGACTCAGCAAAACTCAGCTTGGCTAGAGTACCTAAACTGGAAAACACTCTGGAGTCGAGGTAGTGGCAGTCAGCAGCTTAAGAACGCTCTGTTAATGAGGAAACCATCAGCAGGTGTGTGAGGAGGAGAATCAGAACTAGGCGCCGCCTGGTGGAGGAAGGAAGACAAACACAAACCACACAGACTGGAATCCTAACAGAGTCGTATCCAGGCTGGGATTGGTGACGCCGTCAGGATTGTTATTCTCAAACACACCTAATGTGTTTGTTAACTGCATAAAATAACTGCTCTGTAACTGGTTTTCCAGCTGGCTGTCCGGCATCTTTAGGTGTTTCCCTGCCTTAATAAACAGGCCTCTGCAGCACCTGGTGGCAGGTGGAAGGCTGGGTGCACATAGAGAGTAGAGACAGTCAGAGAAATGTTCTCTATGGAGGAACCAGGTTAGCCAAACAGGAAACGGACGCCCTGCAGAAACTAAATAAAAGTCTATCTGTCAGGCTCAGACATAAAGAATCCAGTATTTAAAGCAGATAACCAGTTAGATTTCCCAGGACGTTAATTGACAACAGAATCAGAGTGAGCGGTGTTGGTAACTAAGGCGGGAAGCCCTGTGGGTGGAGACAGCAGGTTAGTGACCGAGTCTTTCTGGAGGTGAATGATCACAAATATGCGAGTCACTAACCTGGTCCTATAGTTCAGTCCGAATCTGGAGAGCGAAGTTGGTTCCAGCCGCTCAGCTGCAAATACGGCGCAGTGATCGCCGCACAGGGAGTCCCAGATGCGGATCTATTGGTGGTCGGAGATCAGAACCGAGCAGACGGTTCAGAGGGCGAAGCCAAAGGCGATGTGGGTGACGGTGTCCAGTGATGTAGATCCAGTGAAGCACTGAATGAGAATCCAGGACAAAGTCAGGTCACATGTAGAGTTCACAGTGGTGCTGGCAGGCTGGATGAGGGCAGGCAGGCTCAGTGGTTCTGGTCGGTACACAAACAGAGATCAGGCAGGAGTCAGAAGACGGGTCAGGCAAACAGATCAGATGGGAACATCTGCCTGGGCTCCCTGCTGTGAATCTAAAGCTACAGATCCATGTTTTTCTCAGAAACTATTCAAACTATTTGCTGATTAAATCTGATGGAGACTGGATGAGTTCAGGAAGGTGGAGAGTTGGAGTTTACCTTAAATCTTCTGCTTCCATTCTGACCTGCTATCATAATGTCTGCCGTATGTTGGGGTTTATTGACCAGAGTGATTCATGGAGTGATAAGAGCGAGTCCAAACATCAGGATGAGCGGACAAATAGTTCTAGTCTAGGAAACATAAACTGCTGAGTTTTTGCAACCTTCTGTTTTGCCTCCCTGGGGCTCAGGCTGCTAACGAGTCTCCACATGTCTGGGTTTCTCTGTCAGAAACAGCTTCTGGGAGGCTGACAAAGGAAGTTCACTCCCTTGTCTAAGAACAGGCAGGTCTGCTCAGAAACAGGAGCAGACGGAGCAGCAAAGCCTCCCTCTGCCTGGGCTGCTGCTCAGCCTCTGCAGAAACTCTGCTGATAGAAGCTGAATTCATCTGTTTTTTGCCCTCCGACTCCTTTAGATGTCTGCATCAGGAAACATTTAATTTCCTGTTATCCACTGCCTGCTGGACAGTCAGTCTGAGTCCTGAAAGTCTTTCAGGATGGATGTTTTCTTTTTATTTTTCCAAGCTTGATCATCTTCTATAGAAAATCTGATGTAGAATCTCCTCTGACTTCTCTACATTTACTGTTAAACCTGCTGCGATCTTTGGGTTTGTTTGCTGATTATCTTTGGTTCTGTCTCTCTAGCGATCCGTAGTTCCGTCACTTCTTAGATTGCTGGATAACTGAGGCCTGTTTCACAAACCAAGCAATAAACTGGGATTATCTGGATATTCTGGCCTAATTAAGCCTCAACTCAGTTTCACAAAAGCAATCTGTTATTACAGTTCTGACTAGGATTGTGATTTTGATCAGAGTGAATCTTATTTTAGGGATCTAGAGATGGAACAACAGAGAGGAGAGAATGTAAAACGGCCTGCCATAGCCCACATCATATAAACTATTATTAACTCAGCAGGAATCTCCTCCTTCTCCATCTTCCTCTCCCTTGCAGTTGTAGAGCTGGTCTTTTGTCTTTTAAACACATTCTCCATGTTATGTTTTATGTCTTCATTAAAATCCCCAGTTAAATAGTCACTTCCTGTACCCTGTTGTCATGGTGATATGTTGAACCAGGGCTCCACTGATAATTACTTTTCATACTTGTTGTGCAAGTGTTCAACACTTTGTGGAATTCTAATTGTGCAACAGCTGAAGCCAGGATGCTGTGATTAGGCTTAGATCGGGGGTCAGTGACCCGCGTCTCCAGAGCCGCTCTTTAGCGCCCCCTAGCGGCTTACTGGAGATCTTTAAAAATGTATGAAAATCGGAAAAAAGGATTTGTTTTTGTTTCCATTAATATAGTTTGTAGGAGGACAAACATTCTTTGTTTTTCATTGCTGTAAAATTTGTAAAATAAATAAATTCAAACATTTCTATTAATGAAGGTTTGCCTCACTGCTGTGGCGGCTCTAGACTAAATGTACCAGGGGGCCAGGAGGGGGCCAGCAGTGTTTTCACGGGGGCCCAGAAAAGCACGAAATAATAAACAGAGAAAGGGATTGAAATGTATTAAGATACCTGCATGAAGTGAAGTTTCTATTTAATTAGGTTTAGATAAAATTATATGTGTTATTAGGTCAATATACCTTCATAATTTAGGAATTTAACTTTTTTTTATATACATATATTTATTGAGAACATATGTCCAAATAAAATCTGAATCCAATGTACAACTGTATTTTTCCTATTTTTGAAACCTAAAGAAAACAAAAAACAAAAAACAAAAAGAGACAACAAGAAAAAAACAAACCCACCCACCCCACCGACCCCACCCACTCTCCCCATGTAGCAGCACATGTTCACTGTAGTAGTACTATATTAAGCATTAACCATATTTTTTGAAAGGTCAGAATTAAGAGAAAAGAACAAAAATATTGGAATAATTGAAACACAGTGAAGATCATTATTGATCCGTCTCTCAGGTCTAATCTGGTTAGAACGTCCAAGAAGGGACTCCATATATGGTCAAATTTAGCCAAAGTTCCACATACCGAATGGAGAATTTTTTCCGGAGTGCAGTATGACAGTTCCTTGATCTAACGTTTCTTGTTTGGAGGCTCCAGTTTTCCAGTTTTTAAGTATAAATATTTTGGAATTTTACATATTTTTGACTTAATTTAAGTTAAAATAACCGTTTTATATGGAATCTGAATTAGAACTCAAGAAAACTCAATAAATTCAGCTGTAAAAAAAGTATTTCTTTTTATTTATTTTGGAAAAAAAGTAAACATTTAGCAGATAAAAACTGGGATCCTATCTCAATACAATCACCTTATTGATTTTATTTAAGATTTTAAATAATTATTAAAACACAATTTGTAAAGAAAAAGAATGAAATAGATCCAAAGGATCTGTCAGTAATCATGTCTGTTCCAGCGCAGATCATCATTAATTCCTTTGAGTATTATGTCTTCAGTACAGGGGCCATAACAGGGGCCGGGACGTGATCCCCAGGGGCCCCCGTTGGCCCCTGTCTAGAACCGCCCATGCCTCACTGCCTGTGTCAGACGTTTCAGCGCAGCGAAGCCAAGCAGGTGGCTGAATAAATAAGCCGCTGGGCATAGGCGGATCTACTGGGGTGGCATAGGGTGGCAACTGCCACCCTAAATGACAGCCTTGCCACCCCTGTTGCCACCCTAGTTGGCGGTAGGGGTGGCGAGGCTTATAAATTATGGATAATTTGAGAATTGTGACCGCTAATTTCCAATGTCGGACTGCAGTGAATGCAGCACGAGATGACGCAAGAGCGACTGAGACTGATTGTTTTTTTTTTTTTTTTTTTTTTTTTTTTTTTTTTTTTACTATTTTATTAACAAAATAAAGTAAATACAGATATATTAAATAGACAAATAATATGTTTTATTTATATAATATAAATAAAATATAAGAACACAAGTGACTCAACTCAACAGACTAAGTCAGAAGGGATTGTCTTTTTTTTTTTTTTTTTTTTTTTTTTTTTTATTGAACAAAATGTATACAAATTCTCGATGAGGTGCAAGAACAATACAACATAGGTAGAAAAAGTAAAACAAAAAAAAACAAGGGTAACAAGGTAAAAATTGTGAGAAATTTTGAAATGAGTTTCTTTAACTTTTGGTGAAATTGGCCATTTTACGTACTTGGAGAACGCATTCTCAATTATAGACAAATTGGTTGTTTTTATTAAGATATTATTATTGTAATCATTAAATAATTTAGATTTGAAGGCAGTCACAAGCAGAACATTGTTGCACTTTGAATCGGTCACACTATATTCTCCAATTTTTAATTTGGGTAAAGATGAAGTGACATTTGAGTATCGTAGAGTGTTTTGGATGAGATGGATCAGAGCTACAGGGATAGCTCTACATACTTTTAAATATTCATTACAAGAACAGTTCAGTTCAAATTTGTTAGTGAAATCACTATGATTTAACAACATACCATTACTATCCATTAAGTCAGTTACAAATAAAATACCTTTTTCATACCAGTCAGTTTTAAAAATAGATTTTCTATTTATCAATATTGACCTGTTATTCCACACTACAGATCCATGTGGGGTAAAGTTGTGGGTAAATATCATTTTCCAAAAGTGTAAAACTTGCCTGTGAAAATTAGACAGTGTAATATTAATCTTGGTTAATTCAAAATCACATTTAAGCAGAAAATCCAAGCCACCAAGCTTATTAAATATAGATTTAGGAATATGAAACCACATTGAATTGGAATGAGACAAATAGGTCTTCAGCCAGTTTATTCTAAATGAGCCAATCAAAGCCTCAAAATCTAATGCTCTAATTCCTCCTTTATCATAATCTTTAATAAGATCAGATCGTCTTAAATAGTGAGTTTTGTTTCTCCAGATAAATTGAAAGATTATTGAATTGGCTTTCTTAATATTCTTGCCAGAGATAAAAGCAGAATGGCACGGGTAAATTAATTTGGACACTCCTTCAGCTTTGGACAAAAGTACTCGTCCAAAAATAGTCAGATCTCTAGTTAACCAATGACTCAAGGATCTCTTCATACCATCCAAGCAACTACAAATGTTTTCCTCCTCTCTTCTAATAATGTCCTTTGAAATCAGCATTCCCAGATATTTAACCTCAGACTTAACTGTAATGGAGGCAACAGACGTCTCAGAGCTAGAATGGATCGGCAAAAGTTCACATTTATCAATATTGAGAGACAAACCAGATGCGCTAGAAAACATTGAAATAGATTTTAGTGCAACATCTACCATAGTTTTATCTCTTAGGAAAATTGTTGTATCGTCAGCAAATTGACTAATCTTGAATTCCTTATCAAAAATTTTGATCCCATGTAAATTAGAATTTTTCATAATTAGTAAGGTTAGCATTTGAGTTGTTAATATAAATAATTTAGGTGAAATTGGGCAGCCCTGCCTGATTCCCCTTGACATAGAGAAACTAGGGGTCAAACTCGTTCCCAGGGAAACAGAGCTACTTATATCAGTATAAAATAATCTAATTATACTACAAAATTTTTCCCCAAAGCCAAAATATTTTAAGGTTTTTATTATAAAGCAGTGTTCCAGTGAGTCAAAAGCCTTGAAGAAATCCAGGAATAAAATAAAACTCTCATCATCAATAAAGCTACGATAATCAATCATATCAAAGATCAGTCTAGTGTGATGATGGATATTTCTTCCTTTTAAAAAAGCTGATTGGCATTCATTAATAATTGTTCCTAATCCACTGTTCATGCGATTGGCATAAACAAGAGCTAAAAGTTTATAATCTGTACATAAAAGAGTGATGGGTCTCCAATTGTTTAAAGATAAAGGGTCTTTTTTAGCTTTGGGGATCAGAGTAATCAGACCTCGTTTCATGGTGGGAGAGAGATTATTGTTTGAAATACATTCCAGCAGGGCCTCAAATAAAAGTTTTCGTAAATCTTTCCAAAAGAAAGTATAAAATTCAGTGGTTAACCCATCAAGGCCTGGAGATTTCCCTTTTGCCATTTGTTGTATTGCTACGTCAAGCTCTTCGATTCCTAAGTCATCTTCCATAAGGTTTTTAAAATCAAGGTTAATTTTTTCATCAGATTCCTGGATTTCATCAAAAAAAGATTGGCAATTGGATTCTGAATACTTAGAGCAATAAAGATTACTATAAAAATGTCTAATTGCTACATTTATTAAATCCAGGTCTTCAGTGATACTACCATTAATAATTAGTTTCTGAATCTTCTTTTTGGACTGTCTCTGCTTCTCAAGATTAAAAAAATATGATGAGTTCTTTTCACCGTCTTCAATCCATCGAGCCCTAGAGCGAATGAATGCCCCCTTTGCTTTATCTAAAAAAACATCATCAAGTTGAGATTTGAAACTATCAAGCTGACTCAGCTCTTCGGATGATAAAACTGATTTTGAACATAGAGAATTTATATTGCTTATAAGTTGGGAATGTTTCTGTCTCCTCAGCTTAGAAGCAATTTTGCCTGTCTTTATTGCTGCTGTCCTAACACTAAATTTAAACCATTCCCACTTATTTAAGGGCGACAGATCCATTACTGAAATATCTTCAATAAGTTTCAGGACTTCTGAACAGAAGGTTTTATTATTCAGTAGATTACTATTAAACTTCCAAGTTACGTTTGAAGGTAGTTTGGATTTATTCAGAGAGAGAAACAAGGTAACTGAACAATGATCTGTTAAAGGAGCTGCTGAAATTTCACAACTTGAAATATTATTTACCAGATTATGAGGGATTAACCAGTAGTCTAGCCTGGAGCATTGGCCATTTCCCGAAGGGTTGAACCAGGAGTATTGTCTGGTATTAGGATTTCTAATTCTCCAGCAGTCTGTCAAATTTGTATTAGAGATTAAATTTACAAAAATATCATCATAAATATGGTGTTGTCCCCGAGAGGGCAGACGATCAATGGATCCATCTGGAGCTACATTAAAATCTCCTCCCAAGATAACCTGATCAGTGGAATATTTTATTTTCCATTGTTTTATCTTCACTCCGAGGTCGGTAAAAAATATACTATTCATTGCTTTATTGTTGTATCCATATACACACACCAAAATGATCTTATTTCCATCAATCTCCACTATTGCAGTTACCCAGTGGCCATTTGTATCACTGATATGTTCCAACAAAGAACCTGGGAATTTATAAAACATAATCACAACCCCAGCTGAATGCGACGTACCATGACTAAAATAAATTTGATCCCCCCATTGAAGTTTCCAGAATTTAGCTTCCTCACTTGATGAATGAGTTTCTTGCAGAAAAAAACAGTTTGCCTTTTGCTCTTTGCAATAAAGATAAATAGCCTTACGTTTGACAACATTTTTTAAACCCCTAGTATTAAGTGAAAGTAAGGATAACATGCAAAAAACACAGTAGTTGTACAAAAACTACTCACAGGAACGATGAGCAGGAACGAGATAACATAGCCAATAATAGCTAAATGGAATAGTGCAATAGCCCTTTAAACAAATACAAACATAATATACCATACCGGTGAAAGTAAAGAAACATGGCGGTGTAATTAGTCCGGGTCCACTCTTCGATTATCGATCAGGGCAAAACCCTCCCTCAGGTATGCACGTTTGCCTCGGCTCCTGGCTTCCTGAACCAGGGGCCACAGTTTAGCCCGGGCAATTCTGTCCTCCTTAGAAAAGTCCTCCTTGAAACTAATGTGCATTTCTTTACAAACTTTAGCATCTTTGGACTTCCTCCAGACCTCATCCCGCATGGTTCGCATCCCGAACTGAATGATGACGGCTCTGGGACGGTTGTTGGGCGAACCAGCGCCAGCTTTTTTCCCCAATCTGTGAACGGTGTCGACTGTATCACGCAGCCGATCCACGGAGACAGGAATGATCCTAGTGAGAATCCCAATGATGGTTTCCCGTACATCCTCGTCGTCTTTCTCGGGCAGTCCGGTCACCCTCAGGTTCCAGCGTCTCTTGTAACGAGCCTGGTCTTCACAGGAAATCCTCAGCACTGCATTTTCTTTTTTGAGAAGGTTAACTGTAGCATGGAGCTCTGATATGGCTTTCTTATTAACCTCAATGGCGACAGTATTAGCTACTATGCGTTTGTCAATGCTTTTTAAAATTTCAGTCTGATTGTCCATCTTTGTGTTAAGTTCTCCTATCGCACGAAGAATGGCGTTCGCTGTGTCCTCCTTACCGTCAGCCTCTTGTAGCTTCCATTTTTTTCTTGTTTTTGTTTTTTATGGGTGTGTGATCCCAATTCACCTTTTGTTCTTTAACAGAAGGATCAGACGTTGCCCCGACCGATTCAATTTCTTCTATAATATCTTCGTCACAAGCCTCTTGAAGAGCCGATAGATTGTAGTCGTGGTCTGACATGCTAACTTCCATCGATGAATTGCAAAACGGAAAAAAGGAGTAAGAAGGCTGAAAGGGTTTCAAAAAGTGGTTGAACTAAGAATAAAAAACCTAAAACGTTTAAAAGCAAGGGCTAGAGCACAAAATTTGGGCTAAATCAAGGCTAAATAATAACTGTATTTTAGAGCCTGCAAAAACACAACCTCTCACTCCGCCATCTTAGGACCTCCGTCAGAGACTGATTGTTTTGAAAACCGAGCGGGGCAAAGTGAGGGAGCCAGGGGTCATGGGGAGAGGAGACACAGGATGAAACAGGTAAAAACTGATTAACTATCTATCGAGAAATGAAATCATAATGAAAGCACAATGTTGCTAGCATAGCTGCAATGCTGATTTACAGATGATAAAAATCAGGTTGCAGAACGTTATTTCTCTAACTATGATGTTAGTTAGGCCTGACGTCTCAGCCTCATAAAGACATATTTGCGGTCAACTATGACAGAAAAGAGACGATCAAGTTTGGTTTTACTCAAATCAAAACGCAAAAAGGCATTGGATCTAAATACATTTGTGAAGTGTTTTGCTGAGCAACGTGGAAATCACTGCATTCAGCTGTTATAGTCATGTTAACTTCATGTTCTGCTCTCTGGTGAACCTTTACAGAGCTGTTAGGCTACATTTTGTTTTGGCACCTGAGAAAATCTGATATTTCCTTTAATGAAAACCAAAAGTGTTAAAAGTTAAAAATGTGATACTGGTGTGAATCCTGCTTAATATGAAGCAGTGTTGTTGTTTCTTTTTTTGTATATATAGTATGAAACTATCCAGAAATGACCCGTATGAACCTACTCACTAAATGTTTTGTACTTTTACAGATTGGAAGCAAAATTTATTTTTATGTTGCTTCTTTTCAGATTTGTGGAGTTTTGTTGTAACATCCAGTACCTGCCTTTATGTTGATTTGTTGATAGAGCAGCTCTATCTACAGCAGATCTACATGCATGAAATGTCCCTTTCATGTTGCCTTAACTGCTGTATGTCAAGTTACTGAGGAACAAATGGGGTAAATGTGTGTTCAGAGTAAACATTACATAGATGTCTGGTACCTTGTTTGGGTGCCTTGACCCATTTATTTCTACTGTGTAGTTCTGCTCACTTTAGTCCAGCTCAGTCCATAGATCTCTGATGGGAAACTTTTTCTTTCTATAGTTTCTTCTTGTGCAAATGCTGCAAAGCTGCCTCTCTGACAGTCAATCTCATACATCTGCGACTCAGCACCTGTGTCTTACCTTAATACCTTTCCTGTCATAATGCCCCTCTAGAAGTAGTGTTATCATTCTTCTATCTCCTATTAGGTGAGATCTCATTGTACAATGTATTTCTAATATGATCTGTTTCACATGAAACACTAGTACTGTACATACTATTCTCACCGAACTGTGATAACTGTGATTAAATTCAGTGTAAACAAATGCCATATGTTGCCACCCCTCAAAACTTCCTGCCCCCCTCTCGCCACCCCATAAATATTTTTCTAGATCCGCCCCTGCCGCTGGGTGCACCTTCATTAAACTACATGGACGTATTTTCATTTCCAGAACCTCCTTACCTTATCAAAAGGCTGCTGTTGCAGGCTGTGTTTTATGGCACTGTTCCCCCGATAAGGGGGGGGGGATAGAAATTTAGCATATTATTCCATTTTTTTTTTTCAGATCCTCAAAATAGATTTTTTTAATCATATTTCTTTAATTCCATCAATGCAAGAAGTCATAATACATTAATACTGTGATGGAAGTTAAACTTAAAGCACCAGAAATTGTGCAGCAGATTAGTCAGATGATGTCATTTTCTCCAGGATGCGCTGCAGGGAAAATAAACCTTTAATCATGAAAGTTTGTCGTCTATTCAAGCTTACTTAGTCATTCTGATGGTGGGCTAATATACACCTAAACCCCCTTAGGAAGCTTATCGTTTATAAGCTTCAGCTTCAAACTGCTTTTTGTGTTTTTTTTGGTCCAATATGACGCTGAACATTTTGGGTGGCCGACCCCTGGGCCCCTCCAGCCTGAAACAGGCTTCATCTTCAGGAGGTTGTTTCTGTTTTTATCATTTGTTGTTATCAGGCTACATTCACACGCTGACTCTGGCGGTTTCTGTCCTTACCACAGACCAACTTCTCCTCGTCTGGACGTCGCTGTAGGAGCCATTTATAGTCTTTGGGGTTTAGGTTCGGGGTTTGAAGTTGCTTGGGTTGGGGGGTGGTGTTCTTTTTAGATTGAGGCACTGACCTATTTTGCTCTACCACTGGTGGCTGTGGGGAGGGGGAACTATAAAGGTGACAGGTGAGAGGGCAGAAAGGTCACACCTTAGCCTGCGTCCTAAGGTTTAGTTCTGTCATAGTCTCCATTATTACCCGTCCATCTCACTTGCTGTAGTCGACCGCCACTCTGACAGTTTGTTCATCTACAGACTGACCTCCATAAATGGAAACGCCCGTAACTCATCTCCCGGTTTGGATATCATCTTGCAAGCGAGTTAATATACCAGGATTCCCGCGCCCAGAAGCCATTAAAAGGTGATTGATGGTCGCTACAGTCGGTCCACAGGATGCAACACAATTCTTCTTTTTAAAAGATCTAAACATTTCTCCTAACATTGTTTAAATCTCAGCCCATCTCCCTGTTTGCTCTGACATATTTCTTGGATCATCTCCCTGCTTTGGTGGGATGTTGAAATCTGTGGCATCTGAGTATCGCTTGTTTTGATATAAACTGACAGCTTCAACCTTTCGCCTGAAGGGAACACATGCTGGTACCCATATCAGCCCAGTTCCAACACCCTGCAGCTGGAACTAACCTGCCCTACAATTAAGCCATAAAGTTTAAAGCTGACAGAAATAAGATCACCTAGATTAAACTCTCCCTGGTCGGGGTTTTAGTGGATCGGGTTACCTGTTGACATCACCTGGTTAGAAGGTTGTTTTGATTAATCTGACTTTGACTGGATGATCTGGTTGAACTTTAAATTGCCTTGAGATGACATGTGCTGTGAACTGCGCTATAGAAATAAACTGAATTGAATTTAAACGGAATTAAGCGACATTTATGGGAAATCAGACTTTAATGCTGAGTTGTAACCTAGAGCTGCAATATGTTTTTACTTAATTAAACGTAAAAAGTATACATTTAAGAAATTACTCCAGGAGCAGTAAAGAAAGAGGGAAACAAGCTACTAAGTACTGAATACCTGTTATATCTTTAAAAGTTTGTGTTAAAAGTGATTTTATCCAACAGAAGAAAGTCTAAATTGTGTAAAAGTTCAGATATTTTAAAGACTAACAATAAAAAAGTCAAGCAGGAGAAACACTTTTCTTAATCAGTTTTTTCCTCACAATCAAATAAAACTGATAACAGAAAGAAAAGAGAGCAAAGTCGATCCAGTAGAGATTTATAATGTTTCCTTCAGGTTCAGCTAAACGCTACATAAAGCTCAGTGTTGCAGGAATCGCTGGAATCAACACTTTATCATTAGTTCTGGGGAAAGATCAAGGTGAAAAACAAGATGGAGGCAGTTACTGTGTAGTTCCTTCTTGACGTCACATCTGGACTGACTTTATTTATCATTCCAGAGCCAATCCAATCTCAAAATATATTAGCATATTGTGATAAAGTTCATTAATTTCCATAATGTAATGATAAAACTTGAACATTCATATATTTTAGATTCATTGCACACTAACTGAAATATTCCAGGTCTTTTATTGTTTTAATACTGATGATTTTGGCAAACAGCTCATGAAAACCCAAAATTCTTATCTCACAAAATTAGCATATTTCATCCGACCAATAAAAGAAAAGTGTTCTAAATACAAAAAAAGTCAAACCTTCAAATAATTATGTGCCCTCAATACTCGGCAGAAATGGCTGCTTCAATGCGGCGTGGCATGGAGGCCATCAGCCTGCTGAGGCGTCATGGAGGCCATCAGTCTGCTGAGGCGTGGCATGGAGGCCATCAGCCTGCTGAGGCGTCATGGAGGCCATCAGCCTGCTGAGGCGTGGCATGGAGGCCATCAGCCTGCTGAGGCGTGGCATGGAGGCCATCAGCCTGCTGAGGCGTCATGGAGGCCATCAGCCTGCTGAGGCGTCATGGAGGCCATCAGCCTGCTGAGGCGTCATGGAGGCCATCAGTCTGCTGAGGTGTCATGGAGGCCATCAGTCTGCTGAGGCGTGGCATGGAGGCCATCAGCCTGCTGAGGCGTCATGGAGGCCATCAGCCTGCTGAGGCGTCATGGAGGCCATCAGTCTGCTGAGGCGTCATGGAGGCCATCAGTCTGCTGAGGCGTGGCATGGAGGCCATCAGCCTGCTGAGGCGTCATGGAGGCCATCAGCCTGCTGAGGCGTGGCATGGAGGCCATCAGCCTGCTGAGGCGTGGCATGGAGGCCATCAGCCTGCTGAGGCGTCATGGAGGCCATCAGCCTGCTGAGGCGTCATGGAGGCCATCAGCCTGCTGAGGCGTCATGGAGGCCATCAGTCTGCTGAGGCGTCATGGAGGCCATCAGTCTGCTGAGGCGTGGCATGGAGGCCATCAGCCTGCTGAGGCGTCATGGAGGCCATCAGCCTGCTGAGGCGTCATGGAGGCCATCAGTCTGCTGAGGCGTCATGGAGGCCATCAGTCTGCTGAGGCGTGGCATGGAGGCCATCAGCCTGCTGAGGCGTCATGGAGGCCATCAGCCTGCTGAGGCGTGGCATGGAGGCCATCAGCCTGCTGAGGCGTGGCATGGAGGCCATCAGCCTGCTGAGGCGTCATGGAGGCCATCAGCCTGCTGAGGCGTCATGGAGGCCATCAGCCTGCTGAGGCGTCATGGAGGCCATCAGCCTGCTGAGGCGTCATGGAGGCCATCAGTCTGCTGAGGCGTGGCATGGAGGCCATCAGCCTGCTGAGGCGTCATGGAGGCCATCAGCCTGCTGAGGCGTCATGGAGGCCATCAGCCTGCTGAGGCGTCATGGAGGCCATCAGCCTGCTGAGGCGTCATGGAGGCCATCAGCCTGCTGAGGCGTCATGGAGGCCATCAGCCTGCTGAGGCGTCATGGAGGCCATCAGCCTGCTGAGGTGTCATGGAGGCCATCAGCCTGCTGAGGCGTCATGGAGGCCATCAGCCTGCTGAGGCGTCATGGAGGCCATCAGCCTGCTGAGGCGTCGTGGAGGCCATCAGCCTGCTGAGGCGTCGTGGAGGCCATCAGTCTGCTGAGGCGTCATGGAGGCCATCAGCCTGCTGAGGCGTCGTGGAGGCCATCAGCCTGCTGAGGCGTCATGGAGGCCATCAGCCTGCTGAGGCGTCATGGAGGCCATCAGTCTGCTGAGGTGTCATGGAGGCCATCAGCCTGCTGAGGCGTCATGGAGGCCATCAGCCTGCTGAGGCGTCATGGAGGCCATCAGCCTGCTGAGGCGTCATGGAGGCCATCAGCCTGCTGAGGCGTCATGGAGGCCATCAGCCTGCTGAGGCGTCATGGAGGCCATCAGCCTGCTGAGGCGTCGTGGAGGCCATCAGCCTGCTGAGGCGTCGTGGAGGCCATCAGCCTGCTGAGGCGTCGTGGAGGCCATCAGCCTGCTGAGGCGTCGTGGAGGCCATCAGCCTGCTGAGGCGTCGTGGAGGCCATCAGCCTGCTGAGGCGTCGTGGAGGCCATCAGCCTGCTGAGGCGTCGTGGAGGCCATCAGCCTGCTGAGGCGTCGTGGAGGCCATCAGCCTGCTGAGGCGTCGTGGAGGCCATCAGCCTGCTGAGGCGTCATGGAGGCCATCGGCCTGCTGAGGCGTCTTGGAGGCCATCAGCCTGCTGAGGCGTCATGGAGGCCATCAGCCTGCTGAGGCGTCATGGAGGCCATCAGCCTGCTGAGGCGTCATGGAGGCCATCAGCCTGCTGAGGCGTCATGGAGGCCATCAGTCTGCTGAGGTGTCATGGAGGCCATCAGCCTGCTGAGGCGTCGTGGAGGCCATCAGCCTGCTGAGGCGTCGCGTGGAGGCCATCAGCCTGCTGAGGCGTCGTGGAGGCCATCAGCCTGCTGAGGCGTCGTGGAGGCCATCAGCCTGCTGAGGCGTCGTGGAGGCCATCAGCCTGCTGAGGCGTCGTGGAGGCCATCAGTCTGCTGAGGCGTCATGGAGGCCATCGGCCTGCTGAGGCGTCTTGGAGGCCATCAGCCTGCTGAGGCGTCATGGAGGCCATCAGCCTGCTGAGGCGTCATGGAGGCCATCAGCCTGCTGAGGCGTCTTGGAGGCCATCAGCCTGCTGAGGCGTCATGGAGGCCATCAGCCTGCTGAGGCGTCATGGAGGCCATCAGCCTGCTGAGGCGTCGTGGAGGCCATCAGCCTGCTGAGGCGTCGTGGAGGCCATCAGCCTGCTGAGGCGTCATGGAGGCCATCAGCCTGCTGAGGCGTCTTGGAGGCCATCAGCCTGCTGAGGCGTCATGGAGGCCATCAGCCTGCTGAGGCGTCATGGAGGCCATCAGTCTGCTGAGGCGTCATGGAGGCCATCAGCCTGCTGAGGCGTCATGGAGGCCATCAGTCTGCTGAGGTGTCGTGGAGGCCATCAGCCTGCTGAGGCGTCGCGTGGAGGCCATCAGCCTGCTGAGGCGTCGTGGAGGCCATCAGCCTGCTGAGGCGTCGTGGAGGCCATCAGTCTGCTGAGGCGTCGTGGAGGCCATCAGCCTGCTGAGGCGTCGTGGAGGCCATCAGCCTGCTGAGGCGTCGTGGAGGCCATCAGCCTGCTGAGGCGTCATGGAGGCCATCAGCCTGCTGAGGCGTCTTGGAGGCCATCAGCCTGCTGAGGCGTCATGGAGGCCATCAGCCTGCTGAGGCGTCATGGAGGCCATCAGCCTGCTGAGGCGTCTTGGAGGCCATCAGCCTGCTGAGGCGTCATGGAGGCCATCAGCCTGCTGAGGCGTCATGGAGGCCATCAGCCTGCTGAGGCGTCATGGAGGCCATCAGCCTGCTGAGGCGTCATGGAGGCCATCAGCCTGCTGAGGCGTCATGGAGGCCATCAGCCTGCTGAGGCGTCATGGAGGCCATCAGTCTGCTGAGGTGTCATGGAGGCCATCAGCCTGCTGAGGCGTCATGGAGGCCATCAGCCTGCTGAGGTGTCGTGGAGGCCATCAGCCTGCTGAGGCGTCGTGGAGGCCATCAGCCTGCTGAGGCGTCGTGGAGGCCATCAGCCTGCTGAGGCGTCGTGGAGGCCATCAGCCTGCTGAGGCGTCGTGGAGGCCATCAGCCTGCTGAGGCGTCGTGGAGGCCATCAGCCTGCTGAGGCGTCATGGAGGCCATCAGTCTGCTGAGGCGTCTTGGAGGCCATCAGCCTGCTGAGGCGTCGTGGAGGCCATCAGCCTGCTGAGGCGTCGTGGAGGCCATCAGCCTGCTGAGGCGTCGTGGAGGCCATCAGCCTGCTGAGGCGTCGTGGAGGCCATCAGCCTGCTGAGGCGTCATGGAGGCCATCAGTCTGCTGAGGCGTCTTGGAGGCCATCAGTCTGCTGAGGCGTCGTGGAGGCCATCAGCCTGCTGAGGCGTCGTGGAGGCCATCAGTCTGCTGAGGCGTCGTGGAGGCCATCAGCCTGCTGAGGCGTCGTGGAGGCCATCAGCCTGCTGAGGCGTCGTGGAGGCCATCAGCCTGCTGAGGCGTCGTGGAGGCCATCAGCCTGCTGAGGCGTCGTGGAGGCCATCAGCCTGCTGAGGCGTCGTGGAGGCCATCAGCCTGCTGAGGCGTCGCGTGGAGGCCATCAGCCTGCTGAGGCGTCGTGGAGGCCATCAGCCTGCTGAGGCGTCGTGGAGGCCATCAGCCTGCTGAGGCGTCATGGAGGCCCAGGATGCTTCCATAGCGTTTAGCCTTTAGCTCATCCACAGTGTTGGGTCTTAGATCTCTCAACTTTCTCTTTATAATATCCCACAGATTCTCTATGGGGTTCAGGTCAGGAGAGTTGGCAGGCCAACTGAGCCCAGTGAAACCAGTAAACCATTTAGCAGTGGTTTTGGCTCTGTGAGCAGCTGCCAGGTCGTCTTCATCTCCATGAAGCTTTTCAGCAGATGGAAGCATGAAGTGCTCCAACATCTCCTGATAGCTGCATTGATCCTGGCCTTGATAAAACCCAGTGGACCAACACCAGCAGCTGACATGGCGCCCCAGACCATCACTGACTGAGGCTACTGACTCTGGACTTCTGGCATTCTGGCATTTCCTTCTCCCCAGTCTTCCTCCAGACTCTGGCTCCTTGATTTCCAAATGACGTGTCAAACTGAGCAACAGTCCAGAGCTGCTTCTCTGTAGCCCAGGTCAGGCGCCTCTGCTGCTGGTTCTGGTTCTAAAGTGGCTGACCTGGGGAATGCGGCACCTGTAGCCCATTTCCTGCACACGCCTGTGCACAGTGGCTCTGGATGTTTCTACGCCAGACTCAGTCCACTGCTTCAGGTCCCCTAAGGTCTGGAATCGAACCTTCTCCACTATCGTCCTCAGGGTCTCCTCTTCTGGTTGTGGAGCGTTTTCTGCCATTTTCTCCTTCCCATTGAGGCGCCGTGATGCAGCAGCACTCTGGGAACAGCCTATTGGTCTGAGCCTCTGGCTGAGGGGGTCAATGATGCCTTCTGGACAGCAGGCAGGTCGGCAGTCTGACCCATGATGGGGGTCTGAGTGATGAACCAGGCTGGGAGTTTTAAAGGCCTCAGGAATCTTCTGCAGGTGTTTAGAGTTAATTAGATTCAGATGATTAGGTGCATAGCAGCTCGTTTAGAGACATTTATCATGACATGCTAATTTGGTGAGATATTTTGGGTTTTCATGAGCTGTTTGCCAAAATCATCCGTATGAAGACAATAAAAGACCTGAAATATTTCAGTTAGTGTGAAATGAATCTAAAATATATAAATGTTTAAGTTTTATCATCAAATTATGGAAAATAATGAACTTTATCACAATATGCTAATATTTTGAGGAGGACCTGTATTAATGTCTGTTACTGTTCAAGTTAAAAACTGAACTCAACACAGTTAGCAAAGGTTTGCTTTGTCCAAAGAAAAAAACAAAACCAAAGAAATGAGATTTAGACTCCAGACAAAAGGAGAGACTGTTTGCAGGTTAGTGGATGAATTTAATCATTTTAAGATTTGTGACCAAAAGGCTGAAAGCTGAAGTTGAGTCAAAAGGTTAATTAATAAAGTATTTATGTCATAAAGTTCCCCTTTGCCACCAGATTCTAATGGTCTCATTACTGCCTCTGTCTGCATTAGAGTAAAAACAAAGCATTCATCCTACTTTCAATGGAGATGAGTTCACCATAACATTTGTGTTGGCGTGCGACACGGTGACTCCTAACCAGAAGCTTCCAACCAGCTCACTGCCACGCATGGCATCTCTGTTTCTGTACCCGACGCCGGCTCTGATTGACGACTGTTAGCTCTGGCTGATGACCAAGCATCACATATTCCTGCACAGGCTGGGAAATATGACAAGCATTCATAAAGCAAATAATAATAAAATCACTGAAAGTTGTCCAACACAATCAGCATGAAGCAAACTTCTGTATTTACTGCAACATTCACGGGTGTTGGTTTGCTCTGGGATGCTGTGAAATTAACAGTTAGTTGACTTTATTGATGCAGCTACAGAGATAAAACCTGACATAAGAGGAAAATTACACTAAAATGTTGGGATATTTAAACCCAGAAATACAGACTAAAACTTTCTGTTTCTTGACAGGAAATATAAGAAGTGACGATGGTCAAGAAGAAGAAGAAGCGACGTCGATGGCGTTCCCAGACTCAAGTGTAACTCCGACACCCGACTACGACTACGACAACGCCACCTTTGATTATTACCTCGGTAACAGCAGAGCAGCATCACAGCTCCAGTATCAGTGCTGGTAGCATCAGTATCAGTGAAACTTCAGGCTCTAACAGAACAATCTGGGTCTCTCTGTGTCTTTATAGTGACCTTCAACCAAAGCCTAAACCTGACCGAGGTGAGCGACAGTTCTGCTTTTATCAGATTAGTCATTTTTAACCTCACAATAATGTTTTCACCATGAAACCTCTTTCCTTTGGCTTTAGTGGGAGTCAAACTAAAAGAGAGACTTTTGCAACTTAAGAATAGTTTGATTATTAAATAAATAACAGGGTCTTTATTGGCATTAATGATTTTATTTTATATCACTCTAGAAGTTCATTGGTTGCATTCATTTAGAAAAAGCTATTCATTCAAGTTGAACTCCACCTGAACAGTAAGCGGCAGACTCTGCGCCGCTCTCATTGGTTCTCTTTGCCAGCCGGTTGTTACGTCTGCCAATGCTATCGCTAACCGGGTGTTTGCAGTTACCTTTAGGAAGCAGTTTAGCATTCCAAAGGTTAGCGAATATGGAAAATTTAACTTGCCTGTCCAGAAGGAATTCACCAACCTGTGCATTCCTTCTCAGCCCCTTTGCTTTGTTCGGTCAGCACCGACACACTATTGCACCGACGTTCTTCTTGTTTTGCTTCTGTTTGGAATTATTTTTTTTTGTTTGGTTGAGAAAAGTAACGCAGTGAAGAAAACATTTCTCAGCTCTACCTTGGAGACACGTCGAGCTGGAAACGTCTGCGCTCCGTCTCACCTGACTCCAACCTGCTATTCCTACTGGTGCAGAATCCTTTAACGTTGGCATGGTAACCAGATGTAAATATCTTCATATTTAACACCTGTCAAAATTAATGAAATAAGTATTTTTGAAAAACTGACAGTTTTGATTTGAAACAATTGTAACTATTATCTTTAATGACAAGGAGTAAAACAGCCTAAAGTGGTCCGCAGTGACACCTATTGGCCAAAGATGGAAATTACATCAAACGACTCTAATATTTAAGTGATCAAAGTTAATTAAACCACATCTTCTGCAAATCAGGGTATTTTTTGTTTGTTTTTTGTACTTTATTTGAAAATGAAGTCAAACAAAATAAATAAAAAAAGTTTAAAAACACAGAACAAGTGACTTTTAAAACTACCCACAAAAAGGAATTTGATCAGGACCTGTCATTTAAATCCCAGATCAAAGAGGTTTCTAGAATTTCCTTCTTTCATCTGAGGAACATTGCTAAAATGAGCAATCTCCTGTCCAGGGGTGATGCTGAGAAACTAGTCCATGCATTTGTTACTTCAAGGCTGGACTATTGTAATTCTTTACTATCAGGAAGTCCACAAACTGTAGTTAAAAGCCTTCAGCTGATCCAAAATGCTGCAGCCAGAGTTCTGATGAAAATGAAAAAGAGAGATCATATCTCTCCTATCCTGGCTTCTCTTCATTGGCTTCCTGTTAAATCCAGAATAGAATTTAAAATCCTCCTTCTCACATATAAAGCCTTAAATGGCCAAGCTCCATCTTATATCAGAGATCTGATTGTTTGTAATCATCATTTTAATCATGGAAAATTGTGATTTTCATAAACAGGAAGAGGAGACGACGACGATCCGGGGCTCGAGTGTAACTCCGACACCCGACTACGACTACAACGCCACCTTTGATTATTACTACGGTAACAGCAGAGCAGCATCACAGCTCCAGTATCAGTGCTGGTAGCATCAGTATCAGTGAAACTTCAGGCTCTAACAGAACAATCTGGGTCTCTCTGTGTCTTTATAGTGACCTTCAACCAAAGCCTAAACCTGACCGAGGTGAGCGACAGTTCTGCTTTGATCAGATTACTCATTTTTAACCTCACAATAATATTTTCACCATGAAACCTCTGAGAAACCTCTTGAGACGTTTGCAACTTAAGAATGGTTTGAATATTACATAAATAACAGGGTCTTTAATGGGATTAAAATTAATAATTTTATTTTATTTCACTCTAGAAGTTCAATGTTTGCATTCATTTAGAAAAAGCTATTAATTTAAGTTGAACTCCTCCTGAACAGTAAGCGGACTCTTGCTGAGCCGCTCTCAGTGGTAAAGCAGCCTAAAGTGGTCCGCAGTGACACCTATTGGCCAAAGAAGGAAATTACATCAAACGACTCTAATATTTAAGTGATCAAAGAACATTAAACCACATCTTCGGCAAGTCAGGATATTTTTTTTGTTTGTTTTTCTACTTTATTTGAAAATGAAGTCAAACAAAAGAAATAAAAAACGTTTTAAAAAAACAGAACAAGTGACTTTTAAACCTACCCACAAAAAGGAATGTCGTGGCTCAAGTTCTTTTTTCCCGGGGCTAACGAGGAATTATTCATATTAGATGATGGAACAGTTTGCATTTATATAACTAATTCCTCACAGGTTTTATTCTCTTAGTAGTTGATGTTAAGTTATCCTGCTGACTCTAACAACCTCCTGCAGGCGGATGGTCGGCTATTTGATGGTCTTGGTTTTACTGTGACACTAATTAATGTTACAGTACAGAGTTAAATTAGTCTGGCTTTAGAGCTCATCATAGCACTGAAACAGCTCTGGTGAAAGTCACTAATGATATTCTCATGGCCTCAGATAATGGACTTGGATCTGTGCTCGTCCTGTTGGATCCAGTCCAGAGGGATTGCTGAAGAGTCAATGAGTCGATGCAATCAGCTGGTTTTCCTTAGATAGAAAACTTTGAATCAATCTGACTGGATGATCTGGTGAACTGGAAAGTGACCTGAGATGACATGATGTGAATTGGAGCTATAGAAATAAACTGAATAGAATTGAATTATCAACACTTTGATCAGGTCTGAAGCCCCAGAAGTTAAATACTGATTTTGTATTAATAATCTGGTTGTCTCTCTAAAATAAATGTTCTATCTTTTTTTAATATTTGCACATGCCCTTCAGAATAGTTTGTGTCTTCAGCTTTGGAAAAAAATCCACTGACCACAAAAACCCCAGTTTGTCAAAATAAACTGTAGGGGAGAGCGGGTATGGTCGTAACATAGGGAGAGTTGTAACACCACCAGTTCCACTAATCAGGGGTAAGATAGGAGTCACATGATCATTTCAGTGTTTACCTGCTTCCCATATTGTGATTGTCAAGGCTGGAAACGGGCACATGCCGATACTTAGGAGAAAAAAACAAATTTCGAGGTGAGAAAGTAAATTTTTTGACGTGATGCATTTGCCCGTGCTAATTTTAAACCGCATGCTACTACAGCTAGCTAAACATGGCTAGCAGGGTTGGGGTGGGTTGTAACACATCTTTAAAAAGTATTACAACCATCCCCTTAAATACAACTAAGACCATTTTGATTTAAATAATTTTACAGAATGCCTACGCAATGGAAACGAAAGACTGATAGAGGTGTGCCTGCAGATGTTTAAAAAAAACAATCTGATGAGGTCACAAAGTAGAGCCAGTCAGTGAGATCAGTTGTGAAGGTGCATGGGATCTGCCATGTAACACTGAGCAGATGCTGCAAATCCCTGCAGAAGCAGAGCGAGCGGGGGTCCAGAGATCTTCCCAGTGTGGGTTATTGGAGCAGCAACACATTGGTTTTTGTTAGACCTCCATGTTTGTTCAGCGTTCATTAAGCATACATTCTACATGTTAAGGAAGTTTGTTCTAGTTGAATAATTTACACACAGGCACACAGAGTATATTAGAGTTATGGTCAGAGAGAGAGAGAGAGAGAGAGAGAGAGAGAGGGACATTGTTCTTGTATTGTTCTTTTAATTCAGTAAACCTCTTTTTGAAGCATATCACGGTGTGGCCTCTGTTTTTGCTTCTTTTGTCTAATTGTTAGAACTTACCCCAGCAGGTGTTACCCCGGTAGCGGGGCAGGTTGTAACAGGGGGAACTCCATGTATTTGACATGAACTCATGAAGTCTGTGATATTCTTGCAGAGGTTTGAATTGGTGCCTTTTGTAGCAAACAAATGTTGGTATTTTGTATAAAAGTTTGAAAAGTCAAATATTCTGTGAGTTAAAGGTGCTGGAGCAAAAAGTGTCCCAACCATATCCGGTCTTACGAAAGGACAAATCTGGTCTTTTAGATCCCTGAAAGATAAGTTTAGTGTTAATCATCATTTTAATCATGGAAAATTGTGATTTTCAAAAACAGGAAGAGGAGACGACGACGATCCAGGACTCGAGTGTAACTCCGACACCCGACTACGACTACGACTACAACGCCACCTTTGATTATTACCTCGGTAACAGCAGAGCAGTATCACAGCTCCAGTATCAGTGCTGGTAGCATCAGTATCAGTGAAACTTCAGGCTCTAACAGAACAATCTGGGTCTCTCTGTGTCTTTATAGTGACCTTCAACCAAAGCCTAAACCTGACCGAGGTGAGCGACAGTTCTGCTTTTATCAGATTACTCATTTTTAACCTCAAAATAATGTTTTCACCATGAAACCTCTTTCCTTTGGCTTTAGTGGGAGTCAAACTAAAAGAGAGACTTTTGCAACTTAAAGCTACAGTGTGTAATAATTACAGGCATATAAAGTCAGAAATTTAATATATTATACATAACTATGTTATTTATCATCACCTATGAGCTCAGCCTTTTAACCATAATATTTGCGTTGCCTTAGAATTCGTTATTTATAATTACATAGGAGCGGGTCTCGCAGCCATGGAGGCTGACATCTTTGCGCTACGGCAGCACAGAGGCAACAAACTAGCGATTGCGAGATCTCCCATGACGCTCAAAAATAACTACGGCAAGTTGAGAGAGATGAACTGAGACGGTACTGAACAGTAGATGGCAGTATTATGCCTGAGAAGCGTTTAGTCTGCCTGAAACCAAAGAAGAAGAAGAAGCAGGTATACTGCGCCTCAGTAACAAGAAAGGTGAACAAGGCGGCAGGCGTGAGTGACTTTGCAAACTGTTTGGCACTGTGTGGCCAAACATCAGACGAATGGAGGATCATGCCTACTCTGTATCACAACGAAAAGCGGCGGACACCGAACCCCCGTCATCTAAGAAGCGGAAACACGACGAGAATAAACGCAAGCGTGACAAGAAACGACAAAAAACACGGATCAACATTGGCACGGCATTTACACGATGGAAGTCACTGATGGAGGAAAAAGGTTTTCAAAGTGACGCTCAAGTTGCCAGTTTTCTCTTGGACAGGTAATTAATCCTACACACACAATTGTCTAATATCACTGCAGTTTTTGGAGTACAGGATGCTCAGACCTGTCTAAAACAATAACATGCTGCGTGATGATGCTGTTACTCTCCAGTATACTTATTCAGCAACGTCCCTGACGTTTCACAGGTAATGATTCAGTAATTTTCTGTAAAATAATTTTCTGGATATATACCTCGGTTACTTCTCTCCGGCTCCTTTGGAGATCTTCAAGCCTTTCCTCCTCTGCTCTCACCCCGCTGGCTCCCCTCTCTCGCCTGGCCCTAGCTGCACGGCCTCCCTGCCTTCGCCCTCGTCCTCTCCCTCTCCCTCGCGTTGTAACCCCCGTGCCACCAAAATGACTTGGACTCTGTAAACGGGGGATATATATTCTTCCAGCGAACACAATCTCGCTGTTAAACTAATGACTACAATTACTTCGTCTGTTTATATCACCATGCAAAGCAGCTCACCAAGACGTCACAACGATGTAGAAAAAATAACGGGTATATTTATTATCTTAAGTCTACATGAAATCTATACCCTACACAGACTAATGAAATACTATCTGTAAAATTATCTATGTAAAAAAACCTCATCACTTGAGAAGGTAGGTGATGCGGACGTCGTGGAAGACATTTTGTCCCGTAACGCTCGCCGTACTGTTGGGGGGGAGAAGCGGTGGGGGGGAGATGTTCATGTTGCTGCGGTCTGTAGTCTGACCGCTAGATGTCGCTGAAAATTACACACTGTAGCTTTAAGAATGGTTTGATTATTAAATAAATAACAGGGTCTTTAATGGGATTAAAATTAATGATTTTATCTTATATCACTCTAGAAGTTCAATGGTTGCATTTATTTAGAAAAAGCTTGCAAAGTTTAATAAAACATTTATAGCTATGACCATAAATGACTAGAAATAAAGCTAAAATTGACAATAGTGACACCTGCTGGCCAAAGCTGGAAGTTGCATGAAACAGATGCAAAAGCTCATCTTTTTCTGAGAGGCTATGGAACTGCTCTGTATTTTGCATTTCTTTAACTGATACATGGACATCTCTTATTTTCTGAGTAGTTGGGATGGGATGGGATGGGATGGGCAAAGGCCGGAGAAAACCAGAAGGAGGTCTTTTGGATGCTTTGGATTGGTTACACAGAGAGCATTCCAAAAAGTTAAAATCAATCCTCTGGACTTTGTTTCCAAGTTTGAAGACGTTTCTCTTCCATCCAGGAAGATTTTTCAATCAAATGTCAGAAATAGCGTTTAGTTCCAGGTTTTATCCAGCAGCCCAACAAAGCCTGGTTTTAGTTTAGAAAACATGCAAATAGAAACGATGAACGGGTCCCCCCCTTTGGAATGGGGGCTGTTTGGCTTCTTTTTCTAGCCTGCAATGCATTCTCCCATTCCAATGGGTGGACCTGTTTGTCTGTTTTTCATACAGTCTCTCTTTCCTTATTTTCTTTACCAATGGCACATAAAAGTTAAAGCTGGAAATTGCATCAAACGTCCAACTACCTTTATATTTAATTCCTGAAGTGATCAAATACATCTGAATCACAATTTATGCAAGTCAGGATATGTAAATGCATGATTTATTGCTGTTAAGTGAGTCTTCAGACTTATGCTATGTTCACACCTAACACGCTTTGAGCAGCAGAGGCAACAGGTTTCCATGCAAAGTCAATGTTTGACGCGCATCAATTCACATCTAAAGGCCCTGCAGCATCAGAGCGGCAGGAGCAGCGGCGCCTCAGGAGCTTCTGGGCATCTGAGGTGCGTGATGCACTTCAGAAGCAGCAGCTGCTGGAGTTGGAAACATTGACCTTTAGCTGCTGGACATCAACCAATGAGAGAAGCTGATCTGGGAGCTGGCAGGGAGTCAGACGCAGCACTGCTGATGCAGAGCGCTATGATCACTCCCCTGGAACAGTTTATTAACGCCTAAATTAACTTCAAATGTAGAAACCTGCCGGCAGAATATGTTGGCTTTTATTATCCTGCTGCCTGCAGTTTGTAGCACAGACCTGAAAAACGCTAACATCTACTTCCAGCCGCCACCAACAGGAGGGGAAAACCCTGGAGAGGCGAGCGGGCCTGAGGCAGCTGCTGCTGGGGATTCCCAGTGACAGCGCAGCGCCGGTATGTGGGGGTCTGAGCGGCTCCCACAGAGAAATAATCTTTGAAGGCAGGATGGTAATCTGGATGAACTGACTGCACAGACCATGTTTTCAGGAGGACTTTCTCACTTCAACATAGATTCTAACTACTTTCTACCCGCTGATCACAGCTAATATAGCAAAGCCGCTGTTGAAGAAAATTTCTTTTTACTTTATTTTCTGTTTTAAATAACTTTTACATCGGCTCATTTCTGTATCTGCTCACTGTTCTGTGTGGATCAGCCAAAATGGACATTCCTATGCTGACATATGGTGGCCAGAGCGAATCCATCATCATCTTATAAACTGTGAGCAGAATTATTAGGCAATCAGTATTTCCACCACATCATCATTTTCATACATGTTGTCTCCAAGTTGTAAAGGCCTGAAAGCCAACTACTAATTAAGTAAATCAGGTGGTGAGCATCTCTCTAATGAGAAGGGGCGTGGCCTAATGACATCAACACCCTATATAAGGTGTGTTTAATTATAAGGCAACTTCCTTTCTTTGGCAAAATAGGTCAGAAAAGAGATTTACAGACTCTGAAAAGTCAAAAATGGTCAGATGTCGTTCAGAGAGGAGCAGCAGTTTGGAAATTGCCAAGCTTTTGAATCGGGATCATCGCTCAATCAAGCGGTTCATGGCAAATAGCCAACAGGGGCGCAAGAAGCGTCTTGGAAGACACAAAATAACTCCCCATGAATTAAGAAGGATGAAGCGAGAAGCTGCCAGGAAGCCATTAGCCACCAGTTGTTCCATATTTCAGAGCTGCAACATGTCTGGAGCGCCGAGAAGCACGAGGTGCTCAATCCTCAGGGACCTGGCCAAGGTAAGGAAAGCTGAAAAAAGGCCACCTTTGAACAAGACGCACGAGACAAAACGTGAAGATTGGGCCAAGAAATCTCTGCAGACTGATTCCTCCAAGGTGTTTGGGTCTGATGAAACTGCAGGGTTTAAATCTCCACAGCTCATGATGTTTGTTCTTACGCTGATCTACCTGCTCACACTGTACGTCTAAAAACCAGGTGGGACTCAGCTCCGCAGTGAGATGGCGCTACTGGGACTCGTCTATCTGAAGCCAAACCAGTAGCAGAGGAACATGAAGCTCACTAGAGGGAAACGCGCTGCCTTGGATATTTGGGCGATTTAGTGCTGAAAGCCCTAAAAAGAAAAGGAGACGACGTATTTGGACAAAGACATGGCTGAGCTAACGTGGCTACTACGGTCTGGCAGTTTGACAGAAAGAACTCCATTTCACTCACTGCCCCCCCGCCATGCTGCTGGGTTTACAGAAGAGAGGAAGAAGAAGAAGAATCCTTGTTTGCCCACTGAGTGATTTGCCCACGACCACCTTACGACGGCCGACTGAATTTCAATGTTTGATTTTCTCCCGACCTTAAAGGAATAGTACACCCAAAACATGATTAGCCTTCATTTTCTACTCCCCCCCATGCTGAACAACACTCTGGAGTACTTTTTTGATATCTCAAATGCATCTGGAGATCTGGGAGGCTTCTTGCTGTCTGCTGACATTCAAATAATGGAGGTCTATGGCGCCCGAGGCAGAAAGGTCCATAAAAGTCCACAAAAAACGTGTCAATATTCCTCCATACTGCTCGTCCAATGTAATCCAAGTGTCCTGAGTGGGTAGCGTCCATAATTTACTCGAAACAAAGTCATTTAGAATGTTTTTACAGCATAAACAGTAGTGTATAGGATTTCCTGAAAGCGCGTTCACGAGTCTACGGAAGCCGGCAGACCAAACTAGCGCATTCAGCTCGGCAAAGAACTCATGCTCTTCCTCAACACTGAAGTCCTCAGACATTTTTCTTTCGTTGTTTCTTTCTTTGCACAGGTAAACAGCACATTTCTTCTTCTACGCTTGCATTATCGGCAGAGCAGACGCTGAATGCGCACTTTCATCTGGTTTGGTCTGCCGGTTTCCGTAGACTCGTGAACTCGCTTTCAGGAAATCCTATACACTACTGTTTATGCTCTAGAAACATTCTAAATGACTTCGTTTCGAGTAAATTATGGACGCTACCCACTCAGGACACTTGGAATCATTGGACGAGCAGTATGGAGGAATATTGACACGTTTTTTGTGGACTTTTATGGACCCCTCTGCCTCGGGCGCCATAGACCTCCATTATTTGAATGTCAGCAGACAGCAAGAAGCCTCCCAGATCTCCAGATGCATTTGAGATATCAAAAAAGTACTCCAGAGTGTTGTTCAGCATGGGGGGGAGTAGAAAATGAAGGCTAATCATGTTTTGGGTGTACTATTCCTTTAAGATTCCTGATGGTGGGGGTCATTAGAGGCTGATCGCCCCCTGGTCACTACACTACGCACCATCAGGCTGGAAGTCGACCCGATGGGAAAATTCTTGCACGATTTGAAAATCCTCCAGAAAAAAGGGCATAAAATCGTACAGTGTACGTCTGGCTTAAAACCATGCGACCATTTCAGACAATTTGTTTGAAAAAAAATCCGTAATGTGCTGCTCCCTCTCACAGAGAGGGGGGGCTGCTGTTCTACCTCCAGAAAACCTTCCCAGTTCGTCCTTCTCCTGCTTTACGCTCTTTTCTCGCTGCGTTTATCTAATATTTGACCAGTCAGCCGCTCAAACCCACTGATGATGATCTGTTTATTTTCCTGCAGGTGACCATCGATCCTCAGGAGGTCCGGGACGGCTGCAGATCATTACGCCACCAATCATGGATCATCTCAACCCTGCTGGTGTCTCTGGCTGCTTTTTCCCTCTAAACGCTTAGATCTACCACAATGAAGCTGCAGCTGCTTTCAGCTTTATGTCCTTTATGTTCACGTCTCCATCGTGTAATTAGTGATTCCTCTCTGAAACGTGCTGAAGCTGTCCCCATCCGTTCAGTTTGGACCAAACTTCAGTGAGACGTTGAGGAAGGAGGTTCTGTTTTACTTCCTTTACTTTATTGTCTGATCAGTTGTGCAGCAGGAGGGATCTCTGGTGTTTCTCCTGAGAAATAGAAGATCACAGCCGAGGAGACCAATGACATTTAGGATCTATAGCCTTCCTGTTTCACAGCGTGCTCTGAGTTTTAGAGTGAACTTACCTTAAGAAAGAATCAGAGGCTGGAAGTGGTGTGTGAATATTGATAATACATTAATCATTAATATATTCATGAGATTAATGAATTATGTCTAAAGGGCCATCCATCAGTCCAGGGTTTTATTGTGAATTTCTGGCAGAACTTTTCAAAGTCCATGTAAATTAGCAATAAATATGTGTTCTGTTTCTCAACCTTTAATATGTGCTATTTATTACCCGACCAAATTTAAACCATTAAAATCCTGCTGAACATATAAAGGCAATCTATTGCTGCGTTCACACTGAACGCGTTACGAGCGTCAAAAACACATAACAGAAATCTGGACTCTGGATCAAAGTGGTCCAGCTGCTTCACTGCTTCAACGCTCTGGTTGTTTATCTGTTCTGTAGCTTCCAGCTAGAGAGCAGCTCGGCTTTATTTACTTTATGAGCTGAAAGAATAGTTTTAACACGTTTCTAAGTGAGAAAGTCCACCTTCAAACAATTTTTTTCAATTGTTGCTCGCAGTTGCAGCTCACACTGTACGATGAAACTGCAGGTTTAAAAGTTCTCAGCTCACGATGTTTGTTCTCACGCTGTGCGACCCGACGCTCTGATGCGATCTACCTGCTCACGCTGTACGTCTAAAAACCAGGTGGGACTCAGCTCCGCAGTGAGATGGCGCTACTGGGACTCGTCTATCTGGAAGCCAAACCAGTAGCAGAGGAACATGAAGCTCACTAGAGGGAAACGCGCTGCCTTGGATATTTGGGCGATTTAGTGCTGAAAGCCCTAAAAAGAAAAGGAGACGACGTATTTGGACAGAGACATGGCTGAGCTAACGTGGCTACTACGGTCTGACAGTTTGACAGAAAGAACTCCATTTCACTCATTGCCCCCCCGCCATGCTGCTGGGTTTACATCTAAGAGGAAGAAGAAGAATCCTTGTTTGCCCACAGAGATTTGCCCATGACCACCTTACGACGGCCGACTGAATTTCAACCATGTTGGATTTTCTCCCGACCTTCTGATTCCTGATGGGGGGGGGTCGTCGTTAGAGGCTGATCGCCCCTCGTTAGCCCCTGGTCACTACACCACGCACCATCAGGCTAGAAGTGGGGCAATAAATCATAGTGTACGTCTGGCCTAAGCTAACGAATGCAGAGGAGATTAATCAATAAAAAGGCCAGCAGAGCAGGGTTACGCTGAATCAGTTTATTCAGGAGTATAAGGCCACTGTGGAGTGTGCAGAAGTCAGAAAGGAGAACAGAAACAAGCAGCAGCAGAACCCTGGGAGGGCTCGCTTTATTCAGTCACATCCTCGCTCTTCGCTTTAACGTCTCAGCCCATCTGATCCAGATATGCTCAATAAGACGCTGACCATCAGATAAGGCCCATGACCTGATGAGTGACGAGCAGGCGTCTGCAGGATCCTGGAGCTCCGCCTCCTCGATGGGGAGAAGGAAAGTCCATCACCACAGTTAGAAGAGCTCCTGATCTGGAGCAGATTCTTTGGTTTTTCTGCCAAACTCACAGGTTTAAAAACACTTTTTCACACAATCAGCTGTCAGAGTCAAAGATGCATGAAAGGAAAAAGATGGAGGAGGAATATTGGGCGTCTATTTCATCTGAAATCAGCCAACATGTGTCAGCAGCTCCCCCTGCTGGTCAGCCAGGAAGGAGAAAAAAATGCCGACTGTGGAGACGTTTGCTTCAGGAGCAGAAACAGTCGGTCAGGAACTCCTCCTTTACACTCGTTCTACAAACAATAAGATCTAAGATAGAGAAATACACGATTCTAAGGCCTCATGGTTTATACAGCGGCTACAGCGCCTTACACACAAACTCACAGAGTCCAACTCAGCTCCTCCTGTAGCTCCTGTGGAACGTCGATAAGATATGAAGGATTAAAGGAGCCACAAGGGGGAGCCATCGCTTCATTTTAGCTGAAACCAATCGTCCTCAGCCTGAAGCAGCTGATCGCCCATCTGCACAGATCACAGGATTATTTCACAGCTGCTGGTTTGTTCTGGAGTTTGGTTGAGGAGTTTCCTGCAGGCTTCTCTGCAGGCTTCTCTGCAGGCTTCTCTGCAAGCTTCTCTGCAAGCTTCTCTGCAGGCTTCTCTGCAGGCTTCTCTGCAGGCTTGCGTGGCTGCGCAGGCGAGCGCAGGCCGGACTCTGTCCCGATGTTGACGGTGATGTTGGTGTAGAGGGGCAGGTAGTCCCTGGAGACGATCTCGTACTCCATCGTGTTCATGCCGTCCATCTTCCAGGTCTGACGGGTTTTTGCCAACATGTTGAATCTGAGGACAGAAGAAGAGATTCTCCTGAATGGATCTAAAGCAGCAGGTTCTGGTTCTGATCGCCGCCGTTTGATAAAATCAAGCTAAACTATGATGCAGACTAACGCTGCGTTCACGTTTTTTCTGAACATAAAAATTTATGATCAACCGGAAGAAGATCTGCAGAAATATATCACAATAGCATATATCTGACTAGGTTGTTTTTATAAACATTTTTTTTTTTTATAAAGCATTTTAAATGCCACAATAATCACATTTAAAGAATTTTAATGGCAATTAAGGCCTTAATTAAAAAAATAATTGAATTTCTTAATGATTTTCAATGACCAGCAGAAAACCTGCATAGTTAATAACCGTTTATTCCTTTAGTTTTGTTCTAAAAATAAACTTTAAACCACCTCAGCGAGCGTGTTTCCCTTTAGTCATGTAAAAAAACTATTTAAGGTCAGATCGCCATATGCTTTAAAAAAACACCAAAAATTAAGTAATTTTTTTGACCATGACTAAAGGGAAACACGCCCGCTGAGGTAGTTTAAAGTTTATTTTTTTAACAAAACTAAAGATAAAAGCAAACCTGACATCTTGCGCATTCGTACTGACTATAGGTATGCTGGTCTGACAACAGCGGCGGGATACTGGAGGTCTGGACTGCAGATTATAGTGGGATTATAATCCTGATGAACAGTTTGGAGGTGGACTTTCTCACATCTTAAAACTATTTTTCCAACTGAAAGTAAATAAAGCCAAGCGGCTCTCTAACCGGAAGGGTTAGCGCCCAGCAGCAAAGCAACTGGACCACAGTTTGATGCAGAGTCCAGATTTCTGCATTGAAGCGTTTTTGATGCTCAGAACATCTTTGGTTTGAACCCAGAATCACAGAACAACCTTCAGCTGCAGTAATGATCCAGTTAAAGTCGTAGGGAAGCGGCTGTTCTAACCGCTACATTTCTGAATTCTCCCAGTGGTGCCCGACTTACACCAGTGAATAAAGTGAATGTGATTGGTCGGTTATCATAGGGGGCGGGATTGTTGGGGTGGACAGAGGTGTCAAGTAGAGAAGTACAAATATTTTGTTACTGTACTTAAATACACTTTTTAGGATCTATACTTTACTCCATTACTTATTTTTCCTCCTACTTCTGACTTCTACTCATTACATTTTCACACAGTATCTGTACTTTCTATTCCTTACATTTTAAAACAATCGTTACTCTTGGCTTCGGTTTAATGCAGAGGTCACGGATTAGCGGACCGCGGTCCGGTGTTATGCTGAAAAGTGCATCCCTGCAGAGATATGCATCCCCAGTGGCGGGAGTGCGCCTCGCTCTGAACAACTGCGACTATCGACGAGGAAAACTGATTAAAATGTGACCAATGGAGCTACTTGTTGTTATATTAATGATATAAAAACGTTTAAATATTCCTCTAGTGGGAAAAACAATTGTGGTTATTTTGCAGATTCATTTACAAACGTCCGGCTGTTATGAACAACGTTTAATCCAAACATTGTGTCCGAGGTTCGGCTGATTTATCTGTTCTAGTCTCTTGTTTTCACACACAACAATAAACAGTGATAGTTTTCAAACTGCAAAGCTTCGTCTGAAGCGGAAAATCAAACATGCATCTACTCTGCACAGCGTTCACAGACCAGTGTGATGCATTCACGAGCGTCAGATAGCTATGGTGCATTCAGGAGCATGGGACATTTCACACGTACAAGGAAAGGGACATAAAGGGAACAGAAGTTAACTCATCCAGTAACGGATGAACTCTACCTCTTTGGGTTGATGTCGTTGCCTTTGTCCAGCTTGTGTTTGATCATCTTGTAGCGGCCAACCTTCAGAGACGGACGGCTGATGTACATCCCGGCCAGAGACACTCTGAGCGGACAGAAACAGAACCATTTATCTCTAGGACCTGAACGGGACGGTCCGTCAGAACCTCAGAACCGCCCTCACCTGACTCCGATGTCATCGTCCTCGCCACCCCAGCCCCAGTAGTTGTTGGGGAAGCCGTTCATCTTCAGGTAGTGCAGCGGCGACAGAGCGGACACTCCTCCGAAGTACATCTTGTACGGAAGCCTGGAGAGAACAGGTAGAAGCCGAGCGGTGAGTCTTGCTCAGAAGCGGCGGCCGACATTTTGACCGGCGTTCTCAGGGACGTACTTGTAGCCAAACTTGTCCATGGCGATGGCGGCGTGCTTGGGGTTGTCGTCGCAGACGTAGAGGTTGCGGTCGTCCTCGGGGATGAGGTCGACGTCGTGGAAGAACAGGCAGTCCCAGTCCTCCTCCCTCATCGCCTCCCGGAAACCGACGTTCATCAGCTTGGCGCGGTTAAAGGTGTAGTTTCCCGCCTTTACACCAAAAGAATAAAGAAAAAAATATTCTGATTCATCCATATTTCACTGATTAGATAAAAATCCTGGAGATTTAGATCCATTATTCGGCTGCAAAGCAACGGCTCCCCTCCCCCACGTGTTGCTTGGAGGTGCTCCCTGTTTATCAGAGGGAAACAGAGAGGCTGCTGGGAAATATTTCTGTTCTAAGTTTGGAGCCAAATCTGCATGCTGGAAAAGAATGATCAGTCTGACTGGCATCAAACCATCAGCAGGTTGAAGAACCAGTAAAACCAGTAGAATGGTGAAAGGTTCGGGTCCACCAGGGGGAGCTGTCCAGCAGTGAGCGCGACTCACCTGGTGGATGACGTAGATCCCGTAGCTGAGCTGCTGGCGCTGCAGGAACGGATGCAGGTAGTAGAGCAGGAACTTCAGGTGATGCTCTCGGTTGCGGTGGGGGATGATGATGGCCGTCTTGTGTCGGGCCTCGCATTCCGGCGGCCTGTAGCGCCCCCCTCGTACCACCAGGGGGTTTTTCCTCTGAACCTCGGCCAGAGTGAGTCCAGACAGGAAGCTGACGTGGATCGGCCCGCCTGCGGACAGACCCAGGTTAATGGAGCGGACCCAAAGCGAACGATACTTCAGGCTGAGTTCAGTTCTGCAGCGGGTTCAGAAGAACCAAACATTTTGGGCTCTAGTCGATCAGCCGCTGTTCTGTCAGATCAGCACAGCCGTGGTCATTATTACTCGTTTATCCCTTTAGTTTTGTTCTCAGCGGGCGTGTTTCCCTTTAGCTGTGTGCAAACAAAACTATTTAAGGTCAGATGGCCAAACTGTAATATAGAAAGCAATTAATCTGTTTTTTATAAATGACTAAAGGGATACGCGCCCTCTGAGGTGCTTTAAAGTTTATTTTCTTACTAAACTAAAGGGATAAACAGGGTATGCTGGTCTGATCAGGTATGCCCATCTGACAGAACACCTGAAATAATCGTCATTCAGGAATCGATTAATCATTAACAGGAGCATAGAAACTCTAAAACGTGTCTTTAGCTGACAGAGCGACTCACTTAGAGCAGGAATGAAACCAGTATGGTTAGTAATGGTTAATGGTTAGTAGCAGCTCTGGCAGAAGCAGAACCCTGCGGTGAAATCTGCAACATCTGGCTCAGGGTGACCCGCTCAGAAAGCATTTTAATTATGGAACCAACAATCAGACCTGGAAACGGCCGAACCAGAACTCGCCTCCTGAAAACAACAAATATGGAGCTCAGTTAGCGCCGCTAACGTTCACCCTGCAGGCCTACAGGCTCAATTCTGATTTTTTCTGCGCTGCCGTTCACATTTCCAAATATATATACGACTTGTATGTGATCTCCTGTATGACCTGCGTTCATACAACCTAAGTGTCCCGCATGCGCAGTAGAGGACGCAATGACATCACAAGCCAGCGGGCTCTGTGTTTACAGAGGTAAACATGGATGGTAGCGCTGGAGCGCATCTTTTCCAACCTTAAAAACAATTATTTCAAGAGGATTCAAAAAATATACAGCTCTCTGCATCATTGTTGTTTTTCTTCCTGCTTCTGCGTAGCAAGACCCAGAATAGAGACGTTTGTTGATTATTAATGGCGTTCAGGTCGGATGAATGCGACCTGGCTGTTCAGACACAGGTCGCATTAGAAAAGATCGTATCGGATTGAGGACCACAGAGCCGAGTGGCCTCGGTCGCATTGGAAAACATCAGATCTGTGTTCATCAGGCCGTCATGAAAGATCAGATACAGGTCGCAAAAATTATTTCATTTGAAACTTAAAAAAAAAATAATTCAAGCTGATTTTCTCTCCCAGTGTCAAAGTGCGGATCCCTCAGGGGATAGATGGTGTGAAGGGGACGGTTATTTAAGGACAGTTTAGGACAAAGTATTCCCAGCTGCTGCATTCAGGAACCGTGGGAATTCATTGCGCCAATCAGGGCCTGATTGCTGGAATAATGATAACAGGAATAGCAGGGTTTTTATAATAGTGATATTCCATCTTAAAAACATCATGTGTAGCTAACAATGCGGACATTTTTGGATTTAGACGAAGAAGAGCATCTCCGCTACTCACTGATGCGCGTTCTTCTTTTCTTCTTCTCCTCTTAGGTATATTTGGCAATTATCGGCATTTTCAGCTGTTCCATATAATATCGATCTATCAGCTCCTAGCATTGATTTTTTTTTTTAAATAAAACATTTTTCCTAAAACACTCTGATAGATGGCGCTGTGGAGCCCTGTAGCTGTGCAGCGCTGCACCATATCTGTGGAGGAAGTCACAGCGGAAGACAGGAAATGACCATAAGCCCAAACAACCAGGAAACCAAATTAACTACATAATCAGTAGTTATACGTTAACCTTTAAAATATTCCAAACATGGATCGCTGATTCGAACCCAGATCTACGGTCGTATCAACGGAGGAACCAGCTTCTAAAAACCAGATCTCGGGATGGACCCAGATACCCACCGATCCTCCGACAGGCGTCAGAACCACCAAGCAGCTGAACGTTTCAGGCGGCTGCTCAATAGAGGGCGCAGCCACACCCACCCAGCAACCCTCATTAAGACATTAAAAAATATATATATATGGATTTTTTTTTTATAATTTGATTTCAAATAAAAATTCAAAATTTTATGAAATATATTGCTGCAGCAGCTCCTCTGGTGGGTATCAGGGACCCAGAGTGGCAGGCTGTGGGAGTGGGGCTCTATGCATCTGGAGATCTGGGAGGCTTCTTGCTGTCTGCTGACATTCAAATAATGGAGGTCTATGGCGCCCGAGGCAGAAAGGTCCATAAAAGTCCACAAAAAACGTGTCAATATTCCTCCATACTGCTCGTCCAATGTATTCCAAGTGTCCTGAGTGGGTAGCATCCATAATTTACTCGAAACGAAGTCATTTAGAATGTTTTTAGAGCATAAACAGTAGTTTATAGGATTTCCTGAAAGCACGCACATGCGCGCTCACGACGCTACGGAAGCCGGCAGACCAAACCAGCGCATTCAGCTCGGCAAAGAACTCATGCTCTTCCTCAACACTGAAGTCCTCAGACATTTTTCTTTCGTTGTTTCTTTCTTTGCACAGGTAAACAGCACATTTCTTCTTCTACGCTTGCATTATTGGCAGAGCAGACGCTGAATGCGCACTTTCATCTGGTTTGGTCTGCCGGCTTCCGTAGACTCGTGAGCGCGCATGTGCGTGCTTTCAGGAAATCCTATACACTACTGTTTATGCTCTAAAAACATTCTAAATGACTTCGTTTCGAGTAAATTCTGGACGCTACCCACTCAGGACACTTGGAATACATTGGAGTATGGAGTATGGAGGAATATTGACACGTTTTTGTGGACTTGTACTATTCCTTTAAGGCGTTCAGCGCTGGGGCAAGGCGTCCACTGCAGACCCAGAGCGCTTACATAAGTCAGGGCGAGGAGTCAGGAAGCAGAGATCGTGCGAGCGGCACGCAGCACAGCTGAGAGAAGCAGCTGAAGATGCAAATGAGCTCAGAGGGAATAAATCCAGGATGCAGATCCCTGAAGGCAGCGTTAGATGATCTGCATTCATGAAGGCCTGGCAGCTGATTATGGAACCAGGCTGAGAAGCAGCCTCCAGAGAAATAAAACCTTCAGGAAGGCAGATGATGGCTGTTCAGCAGCAGGATCAGATTAAAAACCTCTGAAGGCCCCTGAAGCTGCAAACAGGAAAAAAGTTTTGCTTCTTCTTTCTTTAATACGTTTAACATCAAATGTTTTTCTGTGAAAATAAAAGCTTGGAAGACTAAGCAGTTACACTCCTCACCAGATGGTGGCAGTAAATAGCCTGAGGTCTGTTCAGACGCCTCTGACTCATCTAATGTTACACTGATCGCAACGATTAGCAAAGATAAAATATTTGGGCCGTTTCTCAATTCACAAAAACACGAGTACGGACTCGGGTTCTCACCAAGTCTGTTCTAGAGAAGAACCCAGGAAAGTCTGGACTCGGGGAGAACGAGACACGCAGAATAAATCTGGGTCAACTGGAACAGCAGCGTACTGATGACATCACCACATTGTGATTAGCCATCCACATTAGCCATGGCCACTGCAGACCGGCTAACGTTAGCCATGGCCGTCGCGGACGGGCTAACATTAGTCCTGGCCGCTGTTAGCCTCAGAGCTCCACTGGTTGCCGCGGTTCTGAACATCAGAACTTTTTATAAATTACGCACTAAATCAGTAAACGTTCCATATAGTGAAGCTCGCCTCCAATGATCTGAAAACGTACTTTTATTGAACAACAGCAACAGAAAAGAGAACTTTTAACTAAATACTCTGAGTGCTAACCTGGAAGCTGCTGCACAAGTACACAGAGAGAAACAGCCGTGTTCAATGGTTCAATTTTCTTCTTCTGTGGTGATATTTAAAGCATCACCAACATGACATGATAAAAATAATTGTATTTCAGCATCAAAGGCAGTCATGGTAATCTATATTAAAGTAGTAACGCTGTGTGGAGTACTGCTGATATTTCACATAGCACTAGCTACATTAGCATAGCTTAAAAGCTTTGTTTTGGTTAGCCAATATAGCCTGTACCTGCTAGCTATGAGGGACACTGCTATGGCGCCCGATAAACGGTCAGGTCATATTTAGGACTGAAATCCGATTAATTGATTATTAAAAATAATCGTCAACTAATTTAGTAATCGATTAATCGTTAACTGGACTCTAAAACGGACCTTTAGCCGACAGAGAAACAGTAAATATACCAAAAAGAATATATATTACCTTTAAGATAAAGAACGTTTTTCCTTTTCAACCTGCTCTATAATCCAGAACTCAAGTAGAGAAGTTTTAGTTTCACCTGGTTAAAAGTTTTCTTTAAGAAAACGTTGGTTATCCGATTATTACTCGACAGATTAATAATCGCCTTCAGTAACGGCCGCTAGAGGGCGCCGCAGTCTATTCCTCTGAGGGACTCACCTATCAGGGGGGACGTCTTTGGACAGTAAGGCATTTCGTCTCCATGGCTATGTCCTCTGGACGGGTGCGACAGGTTGGCGTAGACGTCCCCGCCACCCAAGGCGCCGCCCGTGCGGTTCTGGAGCGGCGGTCCTGTGGCGTCGCCCTTACGGAAGATCCGGATAAAGTAGCTGACCCGTTTCTGGTATCCCTCCCGGGAAAGCAGTGCCATGACCACCAGCTGGATGCCCAGGAACATGAACAGGAAGCGCCATTTGGACTGTAGTGTAACCATGGCGACAGCAGTGGGGTCAAAAATGAGTTCCAAAACAAACAAAAAATCTCAGAAAAAAGGCACTTTAGGCAGCCGGCTGCTAAACGTCCGACCAGCAGCAGGAAACAGTTTCTGTTGCGACTCGTCCCAGTTGGACCGGCGGTCCGGTTCTGGTCTCGGGGGTGTGATGATGGCGGCGTCACGTGGTTCCTCCCCCCATCCTCCGGCCTGGGAAGCTCATTCTCCTGCTGTCAGCTCTTTATGCTGCCGTCTGCTCTCCCTCATGGCCTCCAGGCCAACAACAGCGCCGCAGACAAAAGGCGGCATGTGCAGCCGCCCTGAAGGCCCGCCGCCGCCCGGGGGATTACAGCCAGGGGGGGTCTGGTGGAGAAGGGCGTCAGCTCAGTGAAAAAGAGGCGTTATTCTACCACATCAGGCCCAGTGGGTGGAGGGGAAGCGGGGGGTCCAGCAGGGTTCTGGAAGACAGAGAAAGAAGGAGGTCCGTCAGAACCGGAGCAACAGAAACATGAAGCATAGAAACGGTTTCAGCCTAAAGATGGCGCCGCAATGACCTCTGAAGCTAATTAATTAGCAGTAGTTAAAGCTGCAGCCTGCTGATCCTAATCCTAATCCTAATCCCACTGAAGGCTCCCAGAGGATCACCTGCACACAGCAACACCTCTGATCTCAGCCTGAGCCTGAATCGGGTCAGAATCTGGAGAACCGCTGCTGGGATTCAGTCATGGAGAGAAAAGTTCTGGATTCTGATAAACGGGAAACGCACGTTAATCACCATCATCATCATCATCATCAGCAGCACTTAGGCTAATCAGCTCTCAGAGGAACATGATGCATTATGAGCACTTTGGGTCGGGTCCAGATCAGACGCAGCGGTTCTGGTTCCATCTCTGTCTCAGTAAAATAGCAGACGGCGTAAATCACACCCAGTCCGTCGGAACCAGAACATCACACCCAGTCCGTCGGAACCAGAACATCACACCCAGTCCGTCGGAACCAGAACATCACACCCAGTCCGTCGGAACCAGAACATCACATCCAGTCCGTCGGAACCAGAACATCACACCCAGTCCGTCGGAACCAGAACATCACACCCAGTCCGTCGGAACCAGAACATCACACCCAGTCCGTCGGAACCAGAACATCACACCCAGTCCGTCGGAACCAGAACATCACACCCAGTCCGTCGGAACCAGAACATCACACCCAGTCCGTCGGAACCAGAACATCACACCCAGTCCGTCGGAACCAGAACATCACACCCAGTCCGTCGGAACCAGAACATCACACCCAGTCCGTCGGAACCAGAACATCACACCCAGTCCGTCGGAACCAGAACATCACATCCCGTCCGTCGGAACCAGAACATCACATCCCGTCCGTCGGAACCAGAACATCACACCCAGTCCGTCGGAACCAGAACATCACATCCCGTCCGTCGGAACCAGAACATCACACCCAGTCCGTCGGAACCAGAACATCACACCCAGTCCGTCGGAACCAGAACATCACATCCCGTCCGTCGGAACCAGAACATCACACCCAGTCCGTCGGAACCAGAACATCACATCCCGTCCGTCGGAACCAGAACATCACACCCAGTCCGTCGGAACCAGAACATCACATCCCGTCCGTCGGAACCAGAACATCACACCCAGTCCGTCGGAACCAGAACATCACACCCAGTCCGTCGGAACCAGAACATCACACCCAGTCCGTCGGAACCAGAACATCACACCCAGTCCGTCGGAACCAGAACGTCACACCCAGTCCGTCGGAACCAGAACGTCACACCCAGTCCGTCGGAACCACAACGTCACACCCAGTCCGTCGGAACCACAACGTCACACCCAGTCCGTCGGAACCAGAACATCACATCCCGTCCGTCGGAACCAGAACATCACATCCCGTCCGTCGGAACCAGAACATCACATCCCGTCCGTCGGAACCAGAACATCACATCCCGTCCGTCGGAACCAGAACATCACACCCAGTCCGTCGGAACCAGAACATCACATCCCGTCCGTCGGAACCAGAACATCACACCCAGTCCGTCGGAACCAGAACATCACATCCCGTCCGTCGGAACCAGAACATCACACCCAGTCCGTCGGAACCAGAACATCACACCCAGTCCGTCGGAACCAGAACATCACACCCAGTCCGTCGGAACCAGAACATCACACCCAGTCCGTCGGAACCACAACGTCACACCCAGTCCGTCGGAACCACAACGTCACACCCAGTCCGTCGGAACCAGAACATCATACCCAGTCCGTCGGAACCAGAACATCATACCCAGTCCGTCGGAACCAGAACATCATACCCAGTCCGTCGGAACCAGAACATCACACCCAGTCCGTCGGAACCAGAACATCACATCCCGTCCGTCGAAACCAGAACATCACACCCAGTCCGTCGGAACCAGAACATCACACCCAGTCCGTCGGAACCAGAACATCACATCCCGTCCGTCGGAACCAGAAGCGAAGCAGAGAGGAGCATCGATACCCAGCAGGAGATGAAGGATCAGTGAAGATGATCTCAGGTTAAACTGAACTTGGATGCTTTCAAAGTAACAGTATGACCTTTGACCCCAGCTCTGATCCAGAGCAGAAACCTTTCCGCTCCTTGTTTTCCTGCTGGCAGGGCCGGGTCATCGTCTCCATGGCGACCTGTAGATCCTCCCAGCAGCAGCAGGTCCTCTCTGTTTGCCTTCAGCTGGATGATAACAGCAGCTCAGGAGATAATCAGGACTCCAAGTTCAAGTCCAGACTGGGTTTTAAAACTAGGCAGATGTTTCTGTCACAGCTGGATCCCATATAAACAGCTGCCGGGTCAGACCAGAACCAGAACCCGGGCCTGAGCCCTGCTCAGCCAGCGCTACGTCAACACGTTTCCCAGTAACAGGCTGAACAAACATTAGAAACAGGGATGGGAGGAAGGCCAGCGGCCGTTGGCACGACAACGGGTACCCGCCTCCTCACCATGGAAACCACCCATCCATCAGCCGCCTGGGGGTTGGAGTCTCCTGAGGGAGAAAGAGGAGACCCAGAGGGAGACCCAGAGGGAGACAGAACCCCCCCTCCCTGGAAGAACGCTGCGGTCAACAGCAGCATCAGGAGGCGACCCACCAGAACCGAGCAGGGAACAGAACCGGTCCGACACCGGATCCACAGACCCACTGAGGGTAAACATGCGGACAGGAATGAGGAAGTATTTCATCCTTCATCCTCTGGGTCCAGTTAGCCAGGGTTCTGATCCATGTTCTGCCAACATCTGCCCACTGAGAGCATCAGGCTGGTCCAACTGACAGGAGACATGTTCACCCCGAAACTAAAGGAGGAGGAACAGCAGGAGGAGCAGGAGCAGCGAGAGGAGGAGGCCCTGCTGGGCCTTTTGTTCCGAGGAGGAAACTGAAACCCAAACCAGCCTGAAACCAGCTGATTCCCAGAGATCCGAGCAGTTTGACCCGAACCAGCTGCTACGCAGCTTCCGGTGAAGCCTGAACCCGGAGGGAAACTTTTCTTTGTTCTTCTTCTTCTTGGGGAAAAAAAACTTTCAATGTAGCGCAAACGCTTCAAATGACGCAAACAGTTTCAAAGTCTGAGATGAGCGCAGATAACGAGCCAATCAGGGTTCGGTTCAGTTCGGACCAGAGTCCGAAATCAGCGTTTAATCATTAACAGCTTCCATGCTAACTCCGCCATGCTAACACCGCCATGCTAACTCCATTAAAGTCCTCATTTCAGCTTCACAGCAGAACAAACTAACTTTAAACCGAAAGAAGCTCCCAGATGTGAAGGAAGAACCGGACGGAGCTAACGGCCGCTAGCCAGTTAGCTCCTTAGCCTGCTAGCTGGAGAAGCTAACCTCAGAAAAAACACTTTATTTCCTCCATGTTGAAAAACAATCATTACCGTCAGAGCGCGCGGAGCTCCGGGCTGGAGGAGCAGGAGGCTCTCGGTGTTTCCAGCAGCGGTCTGAGGCTCACGGAGGCTCCCCTCCCCTTCAGAGACTCCCACACCGCCCACACTCAGCCAGGGAGGGGGAGGAAGCTCATTCTGCCCCTCCGGTGCGAGTACGGAAACACCGAGGAGCCAAAAAACACAGCGGCGGGGGGAGGGGCTACTCTGCCCTGATTAAAACACCTGCGCCTATTCTCAATTCTATGGTACGAAGGAGAATTAGAGCCAGGCTAGAGACTGGCTTTTACTCTATTACCAGAATAAAGTAATAACCTTGTGAGAATAAAGTCATAAAATTACGAAAATAAAGTCGCAACATTACGTGAATAAAGTCATAAAATTACGAGAATAAAGTCACAACATTACGAGAATAAAGTTGTTAAAATTAAGAGAATAAAGTCATAAAATTACGAGAATAAAGTCGCAACATTACGAGAATAAAGTTCTTAAAAGTAAGAGAATAAAGTCATAAAATTACGAAAATAAAGTGGCAACATTACGAGAATAAAGTTGTTAAAATTAAGAGAATAAAGTCATAAAATTACGAGAATAAAGTCGCAACATTACGAGAATAAAGTTCTTAAAAGTAAGAGAATAAAGTCATAAAATTACGAAAATAAAGTGGCAACATTACGAGAGTAAAGTCATAAAATTACGAAAATAAAGTGGCAACATTACGAGAATAAAGTTGTTAAAATTAAGAGAATAAAGTCACAACATTACGTGAATAAAGTCATAAAATTACGAGAATAAAGTCACAACATTACGAGAATAAAGTTGTTAAAATTAAGAGAATAAAGTCATAAAATTACGAGAATAAAGTCGCAACATTACGAGAATAAAGTTCTTAAAAGTAAGAGAATAAAGTCATAAAATTACGAAAATAAAGTGGCAACATTACGAGAGTAAAGTCATAAAATTACGAAAATAAAGTGGCAACATTACGAGAATAAAGTTGTTAAAATTAAGAGAATAAAGTCACAACATTACGTGAATAAAGTCATAAAATTACGAGAATAAAGTTGCAACATTACGAGAATAAAGTTGTTAAAATTAAGAGAATAAAGTCACAACATTACGTGAATAAAGTCATAAAATTACGAGAATAAAGTTGCAACATTACGAGAATAAAGTCATAAAATTACGAAAATAAAGTCGCAACATTACGAGAATAAAGTTGTTAAAATTACGAGAATAAAGTCATAAAATTACGAAAATAAAGTAGCAACATTACAAGAATAAAGTGGCAACATTACGAGAATAAAGTTGTTAAAATTAAGAGAGTAAAGTCGTAAAATTACGAGAAACAATTTGTATTTTATGACAAGAAGCCCTTTCTTCCCTAAAATGAGGAATGTGGAGCATCATGTGAAGTTCTACTTGAGCAGGGGCGGAGTCAAGATGGCGCACTGAGCAGACGTTCTTTCCAGAAGGTCCCAAAATTTAGCCCAAACTTCGGTAATTTTTCCAGCCTAAAAGTTTATCATGGAGCCGCAGAAAGTCATAAAACCTGCCAAGCTTAAGCTGGATCCTAGAGAACTTGAAAGAGAGCCAAATCTTGAACAAGGAGGTAAGAATATGGAGCATGACTATGCGATGGAGGTGTCTCAGTTAAACAAGAGGGAGCGTGAAGGCAACTCTGCTCCTTCTACTCCGAGTAAGACTCAGACAGGGAAGAAAACAAAGCCAGATGAAACAAGCGAATCTCCTGTATCAAATGAAGCCATTCTTCAAGCTATTTTAAATCTTGAAAAGAGAGTGGAGAGTCAGCTTGTGGATCTAAAGGAGCAAATGAGGCAAAGTGGCACAATGCTTGCTAATTTAGCAAAAGCGGTCCAGTTTAACGCAGAAGAAGTGCAGGAGTGCAAAAAAAACGTGAAAAAATTGGAGGAGCAAAATGTGTCCTTGAAGAAAGAAGTTTCTGAGTTGACAGAGAGAGTCCGAGAGCAAGAAAGACATAGAATGAAGTGGTGTCTCCGCATTAAGGTCTGGAGGAAAGAGAGGGAGAGGACATCCGCACCAGGGTGGTCCACATTCTCCAGAAAATTGTCCCCGACCTAAAGGGGAAAATTGAAGAGGCGGTGGACATAGTGCATCGGCTTGGAAGGAAGAGCGACAACAGAAAACGACACGTCTTGATTCTGTTCACCCACAGACGAGTGAAAGAAGATATCTGGAAGTGAAGCAAAGGCTCGGTAGTTTGCAAAGAGGAAGGAATCCAGCTTGCTGAGATGATGCCAAAAGAAGATCTGGAGGAAAGGAGAAGGCTGTGGCCTCAGATGGAGCAGGCCAGGCGAGCAGGGAAACAAGCCTTTTTCCGAGGTCCACACGGCTTCATTGAGGGACGTAGGATTGGAGACGGCTAAGAGAGGCAGATGGAGAAGTTTTCAGATCACATAAAGACGGGACACACTGATTTATTAGGGAAGGAAGCTATCTGCTGTTAGTAGGGTGAGAATTTCAACCTATAATTGTTTTGTTTTTGTTTTTTTTTAAGTGTTCTCGTTATGAATAGAAAGTTTTCATTCGGTTCTTTAAATGTTCGGGGCATCAAAGACATTGTGAAAAGAAAAGCACTCTTTTTGTTTTGTAAAGGGCAAAAATGTCACTGTTTTCTGTTACAAGAAACTCATTCAGCAGAAGTGGACGAAACGTTCTGGGCTAATCAATGGGGCGGCAGGATGTTATTCAGTCATGGCTCAAATAGGTCAGGTGGGGTCGCTATCTGCTTTAACAAGTTTCCAGGAGAGATTTTAACACACAGAGCAGATGTAGCAGGACATTGGTTAATTGTGGTGGTAAGAACAGAGGATAGGTTGTTTTTTGTTACAAATGTCTATGGATACAATAACGAAATGCAAAATAAAAAGTTACTGGCTAATATAACCGATGTCATAAGGGAACTTAAAATTCTTTATCCCACAAATAATTTGGTGTTTGGGGGGGACTGGAATATGAGTCCAGATGAATGGAATGATAGATGGCCCTCAAGAACAGGTAGATCAAGACTCAATGAGATTGTCTATAATTTCATGGCAAGAAATAATCTCATTGATATATGGAGAGAGAAAAATCCTGATAGAAAAGAGTTCACATGGTTTAAACCAAATGATAGTATCAAATCTAGAATAGATTACTGGCTTGTTAGTTTTGAAATATCCAGGCTTGTGTCAACTGTAACCATCTCTAAAGCTCCACTTTCAGATCACTGCTGCATAATCCTAATATTAGAACCATCCACTAGATCACATAATAACAAGAGCTACTGGAAATTCAATGCAAATTTATTGGTTAACAAGGACTATTGTTCAAAAGCAAGGGAAATTATTCATAGTATTGAAAGGGATGAAACATTTGAAAATTATGTAAGTAAATGGGAATATATTAAATTTAAAATTAGAGAATTTTCAATTTACTTTAGCAAAACACTAGAGAGAAAAAGAAAAGAATATGAAAGTAACATACTGAGGGATATTTGGCAATACTGTGGTTCATTGGATGATAATGACCAGAATAAGAATAGGTTAATTCAGCTACAAAATCAGCTAGATAAACTTTATTTGGATAAAGCTAAAGGAGTTTTTATAAGATCCAAAGCAAAATGGTTAGAGGAAGGGGAAAATAATTCAGCATATTTTTGCAAGTTAGAAAAAACTAGACAGGAAAGAAATTCAGTAGCTTGTCTCTTAATCAATGGAACAGAATGCAAAGATCCGAAGAACATTGAAAATGAGATTTTCAACTTTTACTCTACCCTCTATGACTCAAGTTCTTTTGGGGATGATGATGATTCAATATTTGTTCAAATTAAAGATTTCACGCCACAAATTGATGATTCCTGGAAAAGTTCATGTGAGTCTGATTTTAGGATTGAAGAATTAGATACATCTATTGGCAAAATGTCCCTGAACAAAAGCCCTGGAACAGACGGCCTCACATCCAATTTTTATCAACACTTTTGGGCTGATATAAGGGAAATCCTTTTTAAAGTAATTAAGGAATGTCTGGAGAATGGTGAACTAACAGTAAGTATGAAGCAGGGGCTAATAACCTTAATTCCTAAGTCTGGAAAAGATCAAAGGTTGTTGGACAACTTGAGACCAATAACACTTCTTAACGTTGATTATAAAATATTCTCAGGAGCCATCGCTGCTAGACTTAAAAAAGGCCTGTCTGCAGTTATTAGTGAATCACAATCAGGTTTTTTGAAGGGACGGTCTATTCACAATAATATTAGATTAGTATTAGACTTAATAGAGTATAAAGATATGATACAAAAAGAGGGTTTTATTCTTTTTTTAGATTTTTATAAAGCATTTGACTCCTTGAAACACACATTTATGCTAAAAACTCTACGTCATTTTGGATTTGGCGATAAATTTATTAAAGCAATTGCAATCTTATATAAAGGAATAAATAGTTCGGTTACTTATGGGAGAGGCACTTGCCGTAGGTTTGAGATTAAAAGAGGGATACGACAAGGATGTGGATGCTCCCCCTTACTGTTTATTCTGGTTGCAGAAATTCTTTCTATCCGTATTAAGAACAGTGATATCCAAGGTATTTCAGTGTTGAATAAACAAATTAAAATCAGTCAATTAGCTGACGATACCACTCTGTTTTAAAAAAATGAAGGACAAATTCCATTAGCTCTAGATTTAATAAATCAGTTCTCTGTTTCAGGTTTAAACTTAAATTTAAATAAATGTGAACTATTGCCACTACACAACCCAACAATGCATTCCCTACATAATATTACCATTAAATCAGAGGTTAAATATTTAGGTATAGTTATTTCCAAGAATAGGAACATAAATGAGAATTTGAACTTTGGGAAGAAATTGGATCATTGCAAATCAATTTTAAACAGTTGGTTAAGGAGAGACATTTCTTTATTTGGTAGAGTATTATTGTCCAAAATGGAGGGTCTATCTAGAATAATTTACCCGGCCTCTTCTCTGCCGGTATCAAGGGAGTTAATTAAGAGAACTAATGATATTCTTCTGAAATTCATTTGGAGGAATAGATGCCATTACATTGGAAAAGATGATGTCGTTAAATCATTGGTTGAAGGAGGACTAAATGTTATTGATTTTGATGTAATGAACGGGGTCCTTAAATTAAAATGGCTAAAATGTTTTCTCCAACATAAAGATTCTTTTTGGTTTACGATCCCCAATTTTATCTTTGGAAAAATGGGAGGAATTGATTTCCTTTTACGGTGTGACTTTAGTTGTAATTCATTGCAGATCAAGCTCTCCGCGTTTCATCAGCAAGTACTCTTGTATTGGAAATTGATTTACAAACATAACTTTACTCCACACAACATTCCTATTTGGATCAACAGATATGTAGTGGTCAACAGAAAGTCAGTATTCGAAAGGGAGTGGTATGCCAAAGGCATCTGGTCTGTTAGTCACTTCATGGATTCAGAGGGGAACTTTTTGGATTTTGGTCGTTTTTGTGCCCAGTACAACCTAAATTGTTCCGAAAAATTGTATAACAAACTGTTAAAGTCTATACCTTGTTCTTTTAGATCTCTAATTAAAAATATTTTGTTATACTCTGACATCTCCCCTATACTGAGATCACTGCAGATCGAAGGTATTCAGATCCAGGATATTAGATGTAACAATAAGATGTTGAGGAATTTCCTTTTAAAAGAACTCTTCCCAAATCCAATTAGAAGACATTACATTTTAAAGGACTTTACAACAGATCAGATTATTAAAATAAGAACTAATTACATAACTTACCCTCTGCCACCAAAAGCGAAAGAGATGCAATTCAAAATTATCAATGAAATATATCCAACGAAATAATTTTTGACTTCTAAGTTTAAGTTTGATACAGAATATTGTGTTTTTTGCATGAGAAACGTTGAGAGTTTGGAACATTTATTTTTTTTTGTGAACCAATCTTTAAATTCTGGAAAGATTTCCAATGTTGGCTAATAAGTAAGAATGTTGTTTTGTCACCACTATCTGACACAAGTATTTTATTTGGTTTAGAAAGTGAGAATAAGACTCTTGAATATTTAGGAAATTACCTTATACTGTTGGGAAAATTCTTCATTCACAGATGTAGGTATTTTAAGACTAAACCCACTTTTTGCCATTGGAAAAATGACTTGGATTTATATTATAAGTCTCTGAGATTAACTAATTCCAAACCCGCTGTCAAAGTTTCATCTTTATTAGAAAACTTGAAGTTGATATAATATTGCCCTTTGTTATTATTTTATTACTTTACTTTTGTACAGTTTTGTTATTTTATTTCAGACACAATTCAGGTGTGTAAATGGTGTAATGTTTATGGTGTCTTGTTTCTGTATTATTTCATGGTCTTATTATTTATATACTTACTTGATGATGCTCCATTTTACAAATTGACTTGATCTCTTAAGAAGTTGTTTGAATGGAAATTCATGTACATTTCGCCCTGTCATTGTTTTGTACTTTATAAGATTTGCATTAATAATAAAAAAAAAAATAAAAAAATAAAAAAAAAAGTTCTACTTGAGCATCAGTTTGACAAATCAGGAAATCTTTTAGCAGCAGCATCAAACTGGACAGGATGTCAAAGTGGACTCTGGCTGCTGATTGGTGGAGCTGGTCGGACATCATCTGCTGGGCGGAGCTCCAAGCTTTCTTTCTGAATCGGGCTGTTGTCTGATCACATAATTCTTGTTATTTTACGACTGTATTCTCATAATGTTATGACTTTATTCACAAAATAAAAAATTAAAAATCTCTAGCCTGACCCTAATACTATGGACGCCTGTTTCCGCCACATGAAAGTAAAAAATGCCAAACAGAAAGTCATTATTATGATATTTGACTTCCAAATTTTGTATGGAGTGAGACTTGACCAAAGCGCTTTACACTATATTCAGCCGTTCACGCACACACTGACCCTGAAATCCCACATCCTCCCTGCTAACCGCCCTGCTCCACCTGTGCTAAGCAGAGCCTAGACCAGCGGGAACCAATTAAAAATCATTTGGGTCCAAATAAAGAAAATCATCAAGCAGTAAAGGTTTGGAAACATTTTCAATTATAATCTGTTACTTTAAACAGAATTTGACACTGAAATAAAATGAGGTTTTTACTCATCCGTATTGAAGTTAATTTTAAATAAGAAAATAAAAAAATAAAATAAATTTTTTTTCCATTTTGAAATCTAAAGTTTTTTTTTGAAGTAGAGAACAACAATCGGTCAGTTTGGTTTATAGATAATTTCCTGATTCCCATATTTTCTCAAACACCTGAACTGATGGTTTGTTCTTTTCTTTCTTTTTTCTGTCTTAATGTTGGCAGTGGGCTTTAGGCTGCCGTGATGTCAGAGGTCAGAAACCAGTAAGGAAGACCTGCTTTGGTTACTGGATGTTATGGTTTAAAAGCTGCAGAAGTTCTAGAAACTAAATCCAGATTAAAAGTCAACATTTCACACAGATGATCGTCTTCGAGTCCGAATCAGCAGTAAGTAACTATTTTTCTATTCTTCAGCTTTGGGTTGCCAGCCCAGAAATGACCCCTGACCTCCTACATTTAGAGGCCTAAAGAACAAACCTTCATGCGGAAACTTCTGGTACAGAAACGGTAAATGAGTAGAAATTCATCCAGAATTGTAGAACAATATTCCTTTAGTAGGGTAGAGCAGTAAAGCTTCAGGCCTTACATTTATACTTTAAGCAGTTTCAAAAACTTTTACTGGACTAAAATTCTGAAGTCGATGTTTTTAATCAGTAGAATTTATTCTTGTTCTGTAGTAATAAACATTTATGCTTTTAGCACCTCTGGCTACCAGCGTGCTTAGCGTGAGGCATTACTGAGGAGTCTATAGTTACCCTTCCCTTTAGAAGCCGTGCAGAGATCGGTCCGACCACGATAACTAAGGGAACTTCAGTGTAAATGGTACGCAGAACTGAACCGGACCACGCCAGACCCAACCGAACCGCGCTAACATGGTTCATCAGTAGGGCTCGGAGTGGTTCAGTTCTGGCTCAGTTCTCAGATAACAAAGACTGCATGAGCATCTCCTTACAGTCAGCCTCCCTAATCAGGAAATTTCAGACATTCCTAAAATCCTAGCTTCCCTACCGTGCCGCACGATTTCCAGTGATGATTCTGCTCAGCAGGGTGATGAACCTCAACGTCTGTCGTTGTTTCCTGCGTCTATAAGCCCTGATTAGACGATCGTTTGTCGTATCCACTTCCCAAAAGCCGACTCTGTCCAGTAAATTCACCAAAGGCTGCCTTCTTCTCCTGACTCTCTGCAAACTGCCTGAATGTTACGGGCGCCGCCATGTTGGTTTGCTTGTTTCCCTCTAGAGAGCAGTAATACCGTAGATCGCCATTGCTAGTGTTGGGTTGTAACAGGTCGTAAGGTAGTGGAAATAGGGCCAATGAGTCGATGCAATCAGCTGGTTTTCCTTAGATAGAAAACTCTGAACCAATCTGACTGGATGATCTGGTTGAACTGTTTCTATAAAGTGGCCAGAGGTGACATGATGTGAATTGGAGCTATAGAAATAAACCGAATTGAATTTTTTCCGCTGCAGGTTTGTTGGAGAAATGCGTTGTTACCGGTTACTCCCCCGCCGGGTCTCTGCAGCTCAGACCCAGATGGACAGACTGGTGTCCACCCTGTGGGACAGGATCTTCCCCAGACAGCTCTTTGGGCCGGACCACAGGCTGGACCAGGTCTTTTCCAGGACGCTCCATCAGTCAGAGCTTTTGACCCAGAACATCTGTCCGTACTACTTTGACCAGGTCGCCTGGAGCCTTCCTGCTGCGTCCCTCCGGTTGGTTCTGTTGAAAGACGTTCTGATGATTAGACGTTTGTCTTCGTCCTAAACTCAACCTCCCCTCATGGCTTTAAGGCAGGACAACCTGCAGCTACACCACTTTGAGTCCTGGGCGGACCTGGAGAAGGAGCGGCATCGCAGGAGACTGACCAACCCTGGATCCAGACCAGACAGCGGGGTCTACCTGAGCCGACTCTGTTATCTGCAGGACCTTCAGTGTGAGGGGAGCATGACCACGGAAACGTTCATCCGCCTGATGTACGGCTACAGCGGCTGAACCGCCGCCTCCAGATTCAATAAAACCTGTTTGCTTTTGGACAATCAGAGTGAAATCATTAAGCTCATCATAACAGAGGAGAACTGGGTGAAGACCAGTCTCCATGAAGGCTTGGAGAAGGTCAACCATTCCCTCCCAGACGGCCTGAATCGGCGTCCCTCAGCCTGCCTTGCAGAGATGCAGCACAGCGTCCCTCCAGGAGTAGGAGGGAGTCTACAGACCACCAGAGTTCTGCTGAGGATCGTCTCCTGGAGGACAACATCTGGAGGTCTTCAAGCAGTGGACATCTCAGCATTCAGTCCAACATCAGAGCAGAGACTGAAAACCCTGAGAGCTCCACCTCAGCCTGTACAGGTTAAAGGTCAAAGGTCAGGACCAGTGTGCGAAATACCTTCATAGACTGGTCAGCTTCCTGACAGCCGGGAGGATGAAGTTTTCTGTGAGCGGGCAACAGCCTGAACAGTCAGGCAGTCTATGAAAACACACACAAAGACTGTCTGTCAGTCTGTCTCTTTCACACATGTCCCACTTTAATCCAGTTACTGACGAATGGAACTGGGTTGAATTTGTCCAGAGGATAGGGGTGTAAATAATAATCGTTTTGTATCGATGCATCGATCCAAAAGCCGACGATCCGATGCATCGACACGTCCGCAAGATAATCGATTGTTTTTTTTTTTTTCCCTCCGGTCTATTTTTATCCATTTGCTCCTGGGCGTAACTCTCCTCCCGTGCTGCGGTGCCGCTAAATCTATTTTGCCCTCCTACCGCGCTTCCTGGTTATACTCTTACAGCAGTTTGTTGCAGCAAGCTTCACACAGACATTTTTAAATTATGCTCAATATTGCAGCGTGGTCTGAGCTACACGCTGTGGGTCTAGATACGGCCGAGGCGGTGAGGAAGTGGGGGCGAGTTTAGTCCGACGACGGAGGGACAATGGGGCAAAAAGAGCGGAGATTCAGCTGGAAAAAGGATCCCAGCGTTCTCGCGCTTCTAGCGGGTCAAACTTCACGAGTTGTTTTCCGCAATTTCGGTCATAAAAACAAAACAAGCCGCCCTCCTGTCTGGTGCACTGTTTGCGGTCAGCTACAATCTGGGAGAGGTGCAGCGGAGCGTCTCTCAAGGGGTCGGCGACGTCAACACTCTGGAGCCTTCTTCTTCTTCTTTTTTTTAATGGCGGTTGGCAAACAACTTATAGGTGCATTACCGCCACCGTCCAGAATGGAGTATGGACCAGACAAACTATTATATTCTCCCTAAAATACCCGTTCTTCTTAGAAAATTAAAAATACCCCCAAAAACTACATCCCCAGATGACCTTTGAAACAATTCCCTTATATCTAGTTTACTTTTATTCCTGTCTGACTCTCTACACAACATCTCTCTTTCCTGAGTATATTTATTAAATTCTAAAAAAATATGTTGGACAGTTTCTTTGGAGCGGAGGTATTGCATTGCACTCATTACACTGATATTCTGCAGTATTTTTACAGTATTTTTTGATGCAGCTTTTCTACTTCTGTTATTTGCTGTTGTTTCTAAAGAAAATGCATAATGATATTACAGCTTTCATTGATTTATTTCAAACTTGAAACTTTGTTTAGCCTGTAAGGTGTAAAAAAAAAAAATAATAATAATAAAAAAAAAATTAACCGATTAATCGATTAATCGAATCGAATCGTGGTGTATTCTTAAGTATCGAAAATAATCGAATCGTTGGGTCAGGAAATCGATACTGAATCGAATCGCCATGATGGATGTGATTTACACCCCTACCAGAGGAGGTCCACAAACAGGAGTGAAGACCTGCTGTCTTCACGCAATCTGTTCTGCGTCTGGTTGCTCGTATTATTTATTTATTCATTTTTATTCTTAATGCACCTTTTCCTCCTTGTTTGCACCTTCTTTAATCACTATGCCAATATGTGACCAGTGAATTTCTCCACTATGAGATCAATAAAGCTCATCTAATCTAATCTAACTGCGCGATAGCTAATTAGCATACGCGAGCAGGATTAGCTGGCTCCACTTGGCGAAAAACAGAACATATTTTTGAATAAAGGTTTTGAATTTCAAATACTGGACATGTTGAGCTTAAAAACATTTTGGTGACAAAAAATATTTTATTTTACATTTTTTTGACACAATTTAAGACTCCCTTTAAATTTAGCTTTTGAGGCTTCCAGGGGGTCTTATGGTTTAATCAGGGGGGAGTTGAGTACCCCCCGGACCCCCCCGTATTTCGCACTCTGGTCAGGACCCTGAACTAGCTAAGGAGGACTGAAGGAGAACCAAGATGGCAGCAGGAGAACCAGGAGATGATTGATGATGGACAGAGCAAAACACAGGCGATCAGCAGAAACGCCTTGAGCTCCTGTTAGGCACGGCAGTGGAGGGATGGTGATGTGGGCCTGTTTGGTGTGTGCAGTAAATCCAAGGATTCGTCTCCTTTACTTGCTTTAATCCACCTATGAAAACGCTGCTAACAATTGATCCGATTAATTAATCCGTCCGGGTTTTCATCAACATTCCGAAGTATCGCATTTTTTAGCAGAGTAAAGGTCTAAGGCAGGGGCGTCACACTGGTTCCAGAAAGGGCCATGTAGCTGCAGGTTTTCTTTCCAACCAAGCAATAGCAACCAGACTCCAGTCATCTCATTAGTGAGTTCAGCATCAACATGATGATTGACTGGAGTCTGGTGTGGTATTGCTTGGTGGGAAAGCAATAGCACACAGCTACACAGCTCTTTCTGGAACCAGTTTGAAACCCCTGCTCTAAGGAGAAGGAAGCGTGCTCTAATAGGTTCTCAGGAAACGACCGTCTGCATGACTGATCAACCGTTTCCTCTAAAGCAACAAAATCCACTCCGTACTGAAGACATTTCTCATACAACCTGCTATTTTTATCAAATTTAAAATAAACTGCATCTCGCGTTTAGAAAGGAAATCTTTATTCATTAAAGACAACGGGGCCGAACTAAAACGAGAGTAAATAAAAACAGGAAGTGAGAGGAGCGGTTTCTAAGGAACCATTAGCACTCAGATGTTAAATCATTTATTATTCTGCTCTGGTCTCAGTTTCCAAACATGGCGTGACTCGACCTCTGCTTCCGGCCCGTTCTGGTTGCTACTGGAAACCAGTCTGATTTTCATTTTCTATGTTTGGTATTTAAAATCTAATGAGAGCTGGGTAGAAACGCGGCCTGATTGGAGCCACAGATCAGAAAAAAAAAATCACATCAAATCCTTTCTTTGGAAAACGTCTTTATTTATTATTTTATTAACACCTTGTTTACTGAGCACACAGAAACCAACTATAGCTACAGTCAGGGTCTGATGTTGCAGGAAGCAGCAGAAGTCATGGCTGCGTGTCTGTGGGCGGAGTCAGGCCTGACCAGGTTATAAATCCACTCAGACGAACGGACATAGATCAGCGTCGTCAGACGCCTTTCAGCGCGACGCTCTCTACTTGTAGAACTCGTGCTCCTGCTCGTCCTTCTTGATGACCGTCTTATACGCTTTCTCAAAGTCTTTGGCGAGGACGATGTACCTGTTCTCGCGTACGGCCAGCATGCCGGCCTGAGGAGAGGAGAAACGGATGAACCAGAACCGTCTGAAGGGTTAAAAGCATCAAACGCGCTAAGCGTCGGCTCACCTCCTGGCAGATGGAGTTGATGTCGGCTCCAGAGATCTTATCGGGTCGGGCGACGTCTGCGCAGCAGTTAAAGACAAAACCAAGAAAACATTTACCCCCCCCCGAAACAGGAAACCCCTGACTGGGAATCCCCAGCAGCAGCTGCCTCAGGCCCGCTCGCCTCTCCAGGGTTTTCCCCTCCTGTTGGTGGCGGCTGGAAGTAGATGTTAGCGTTTTTCAGGTCTGTGCTACAAACTGCAGGCAGCAGGATAATAAAAGCCAACATATTCTGCCGGCAGGTTTCTACATTTGAAGTTAATTTAGGCGTTAATAAACTGTTTCAGAGGAGTGATCATAGCGCTCTGCATCAGCAGTGCTGCGTCTGACTCCCTGCCAGCTCCCAGATTAGCTGCTCTCATTGGTCGATGTCCAGCAGCTGCTGCTGGTGAAATATTGAACATTTGAACAAAGTTTCTGGGGGAAATTAGGGCGTACCAAAGCCGTACATTCCGGAAACAGGAGGTAATAGGCACACCTTTCACTACCGATCCGTCCAAATAGATATACATCCAGGTCGCCATAAATAATATAATCCTGATACTAAAAATACTTATTTCCATCCTTAACTTTCTAAAGAATGCTAATAAACATCTTTAAAAATGATTTTATTACTTTTCTGAGACAATTTTAGTGCTTTTCCATTTTCTCTGTTTAACCAGCTTCTCTGACGTCATCATGTGACATGATCAGAGCAGTAAATCTGATTAAACCATGTTTATCTGCATTTTAGATCACGCACTATATACCGTAATGTTAACATGAAAGGAAAACATAAAACTCAAAAAACCTAGATGTATGCTTAAATCCAAAGCTGATAAAGTTAGCTCCTGGACGTAGCGTAGCATCCCATTTCCTGTACAGATCAGGAACAGAGGATAAAATAAAGAATTTTAATGCATTAATTTTCTAAGGAAATACATTAATAACCTTTAACTAGTGTTGCATCGATACCATTATCAGGCAGGGGCCCGGACAAAGCCATGATGGCGATTATTTTACAAAAAAATGGCATTGGTGCAACATTACCTTTAACACATTATAATTTAGTACGGCAACTATTTCCAGGGAGGGAAAAATGGAATTTAGGTGTTTTTAACTAAATAAAATCTGGATGTTTATCTGGATTTGTAAATGAGCTGATGGCGCCGGGTAGTGGCGGCCCGTACGCATGGCGAGCTAAAAGACTGGCTGTGGAGGCGCTGCAGAGACGATGGAGGAACAGAGAAACGATTCCTGCTTCTCGTTAACAGGATTCTGACGCTTCGCACGTCTGACTCCCCGTCCTCCATTCCCATCGTTCCTCATCTACCTTCCCTGGTTCTGATTTTAGCTGTGCAGAAAACTCTGGACTGGAAAGTTAATTATTGTTACATTTAAACTTCCTCACAGTGTGCAGATAAAAAGTTAGAAAAGAAAAAATGGTCGATTATTTTAATGTTTGATATGGATCACCAGAATAAAATCCTATTTATGATGTAGTAACAATTTTATGGCCTATAAAAGACACTGTAACAGTAGTGGTGGTAGTTTTAGTTCATGCTTTCACCACTAGAGGTAGCTGTGGTGCCTTTGTTGCCATAAAGAAGTTCAGCTTTTATTTTTAACTGCAATGAGATTAAAGAAAGACAGATTTATGTAAGATTTATTTAAGTCAGAAGCGCTCTGACTTCCTGCAGAGGATGAGGAGGACAAGCAGGTTCTGCAGCAGCTTCTTCCCCACCGCCATCACACTGATGAACTGATGGATAAATAGGTTTTATTTATAAAAAAAAATAATTAATGTTAGAACTGTAAATATAGTCATAGGTTTGTATTACTGTTTTTTATGCATTTCTTGCCGTTTACAAGGCTGCACTTTAAAACAGATCTAGACAATTTCATTTTTAAACGAAATTTACACGTGTATACAAAATGACAAATAAAATGAATCTAAGTTTAAGGATCTAAGTTTACAGCGACGTCACTTTGCGTTTTTCGTCCATCTAGGCAATAAGTGATGCAAACGGACTCAGCAAGAGCAATTTAGAAGAAAAGCGTTTTTAAGCTGACAGGTTTGTCATCTAGCAGAACAAAGTGCTATCTTTATTATTTTTAGCTTTTTAATTGTATATTTTGTACAAGTAAAGCAAGTAAACTAATTTTGTGTTTATGCTCTATATGTTTCAGTTCTACGGCGTACAGGTGGCGTAAAGCAAGATAGAAGAGCACAGTAAACACCAGTTAAAGGAACTCTGGAGTCGTTGTGTGGATAAACCGGCATAAACACTTTTAAACCAATTACAGCCTTAGTTACTTACTGAAGAATTAAAAGATTTTAAGAGTTTTTCAGGATTTCCAGAAACCCTGAGAAAGGATACAGTCCTCCAGGTCCACCTCCTCCGACAGGTTCATGTTACTGGTGATGGTGGAGAAGATGAGGCGTTTCTGTCTGCGGTCGGGCAGCGGGAACTCGATCTTCCTGTCCAGGCGGCCCGGGCGCAGCAGGGCCGGGTCCAGAGTGTCCGCCCTGTTGGTGGCCATGATGACCTGAGGGAGCAGATCAGGGTGAAACATTTCCTCCATCGTTTCCTCCTGTCCAGATACACTGGACAACAGCAGATCTATTCACTCTATTTCTGTTCGGTAAAGAAAATCAGAAAGTTCCAGTGAGGGATAAATGCAGTCGGTGTGAAAGTTTCCGCTGATGTCGGGTTACAGGATGGAGAGAATCAGAGTAACACCAGGAGGCGCTGAACCTGCGACACCTGAGATCTGCAGACAGGTGAACGATGAGGATGAAACCATCAAACCTCCGGCTGCTTCCCAGCAGGAACTAAACGGACATGAAGCTGCCTTCTGGGATAAACCTTTAAATCCAGACAGAAACCAGCGAGGAGCTGATGGAGGCAGATGATTAGAAAATTAACCCTTTATAGCGCACTCACAGAAATACTTTAAAAAACATCTAAATTTCCATCTAACAGTGTTTCTGGAATCCAAGTTGGACCCATTACCTTTATAACGTTAAAAAAATATATTTTGATGTTAAAAATTAATGTCAGTGTAATAAAAGGAAACGCCCAAATTTATTAGGAAAAATAACTTAAGTGCTTCTAGAAGAAATTGATGAAACACACAGAGAGAAAGAAACGTTTGCTGTTAGAATATAACCTTATATCAGTGTTTGCCAACATTTTTTTTTTTAATCGAACCATAAATTCCTCCCTGGTTCAAACATGTTGATTATTTTCCAAAGATAGAAAATATAACAGATTATAAAATTAAAAACTATCTAATTGCATTAACTTGCACATTTGATAATCAGACATTTCATTATTTTCTATTAGAATAAAAAATAACACATGTTGCCTGGAAAGGGATTAAGTTCTGAAATTAATATAACATCTAATCAAGTTACAAATCTACAAATTGGAGCTAATCTGAATAATTAAACAAATTTAAACTTAACAAAATCAGGACGAGACAATAATATTCTCTCATTTTTAATTTATCATCATCGCTCACTGCTGATAAGGAAAACAGTTTTAGCCTTTTATCCTCGACTGCAGCTGCTTTCGTCTCTCGTGACCTTTGCCCCTGACAGCAGTAGTGCATATATTTGTTTTTGTTGGTTGATAAAATCTTGGTTTATTTTGCATTGGGGTCCTTATAGAGCAAAACTCATCCCAGACCCATTTTATTATCTTTCTTTATCTAGAAAGTAAAATATTAAATGTTTACACATAACCCCTGCAATGGATTGGCTGACCACTAGGGGAGCTAGTAGCCCTAGTTGGGAAACAGACTTAGAGGCATTAATGCCGATACAGGCACTTATATTAGTTAGTTTCTTAATTTATCAACTTTTTAACTTTTCACTTAGATTTTTACCTCTTTTTTCTTAATTAACCTTAACGTTTAGCTGTTCTTCCAACTTAATTTCCCGTAGGTAATCTATCATTCTAGGGCTCATCTAAGATGTACGGCCATGGAGCAGAATCTATGCTGAACGGCCTGAATGAGCGGCGGAGGGGGACTCCATTTGTAAGGAGAATGCAAGTGATCAGGAGCAGCCTATAAAGGGTTAAATGTAGAAAAACTGAATAGAAGCAAATGATTCGGCATAAAGGGTTAAAACAAATGGCTCTGGTACCAGAATCTGCAGTGATAAATATTCTGACTGCGGACGGATGTGATCCAGACTGGGTTAATGATGATGGGATCAGGCTGAGCGACCAGCCATGTTCACCTGCGCTCTAAAATTTTCAGTAAAGGGCGTAGAATGAACGCCCCAACGCATCGCTAGCTAAAAGCTTGGCGCTCCGTCTCTCCCTGCGTTGCTTTGCTCCAGCAGTGTCTTTGGAACGACTGTCTGGAGGAAACCGAGTGGTCAGTGGCTGGCAGTGCGTCCACGTGGGAACAGACCACCCACCTTGACGTTGACGTTCTGGTCGAAGCCGTCCATCTGGTTCAGCAGCTCCAGCAGGATCCGCTGCACTTCCCTGTCAGCTGCAGGGAGAAAGGTCAACCAGGTCAATTAGCCGCGCTGCGTTCAAGGTAATCGGCAGAAAGCGAAGGCCCGGCCGCACACCTCCGGTCTGAGCGTCGAAGCGCTTGGTGGCGATGGCGTCAATCTCGTCGATGAAGATGATGGCAGGAGCGTTTTCCTTGGCCAGCCGGAAGACGTCCCTCACCATCCGAGGACCTTCGCCCAGATACTTCTGGACGAACTCCGAACCCACCACCCGGATGAAGGCCGCTGCACACAAACGGGTCACAGCAAGTTCCAGCCGGTTCCACACTCCATTAACTGGAGAAACTCCTTTGGTTCTACGGAGTCAACTTTGTTACAACATTTTTGCAAAGAACCAGTTTTGTAAATGAAAATATGAAAAAATAATAATAATAAATAAATTAAACTTTGAAAAATGTTATGTAAAATATGTTTTCGCAGATCTGTTTTCTAAATTTTCATATTTTATGTTAAAGCTACAGTGTGTAATAATTACAGGCATATAAAGTCAGAAATTTAATATATTATACATAACTATGTTATTTATCATCACCTATGAGCTCAGCCTTTTAACCATAATATTTGCGTTGCCTTAGAATTCGTTATTTATAATTACATAGGAGCGGGTCTCGCAGCCATGGAGGCAGACATCTTTGCGCTACGGCAGCGCAGAGGCAACAAACTAGCGATTGCGAGATCTCCCATGACGCTCGAAAATAACTACGGCAAGTTGAGAGAGATGAACTGAGACGGTACTGAACAGTAGATGGCAGTATTATGCCTGAGAAGCGTTTAGTCTGCCTGAAACCAAAGAAGAAGAAGAAGCAGGTATACTGCGCCTCAGTAACAAGAAAGGTGAACAAGGCGGCAGGCGTGAGTGACTTTGCAAACTGTTTGGCACTGTGTGGCCAAACATCAGACGAATGGAGGATCATGCCTACTCTGTATCACAACGAAAAGCGGCGGACACCGAACCCCCGTCATCTAAGAAGCGGAAACACGACGAGAATAAACGCAAGAGTGACAAGAAACGACAAAAAACACGGATCAACATTGGCACGGCATTTCCACGATGGAAGTCACTGATGGAGGAAAAAGGTTTTCAAAGTGACGCTCAAGTTGCCAGTTTTCTCTTGGACAGGTAATTAATCCTACACACACAATTGTCTAATATCACTGCAGTTTTTGGAGTACAGGATGCTCAGACCTGTCTAAAACAATAACATGCTGCGTGATGATGCTGTTACTCTCCAGTATACTTATTCAGCAACGTCCCTGACGTTTCACAGGTAATGATTCAGTAATTTTCTGTAAAATAATTTTCTGGATATATACCTCGGTTACTTCTCTCCGGCTCCTTTGGAGATCTTCAAGCCTTTCCTCCTCTGCTCTCACCCCGCTGGCTCCCCTCTCTCGCCTGGCCCTAGCTGCACGCCCACCCCGGCCTCTCTGCCCTCGTCCTCTCCCTCTTCCTCGCGTTGTAACCCCCGTGCCACAAAAATGACTTGGACTCTGTAAACGGGGGATATATATTCTTCCAGCGAACACAATCTCGCTGTTAAACTAATGACTACAATTACTTCGTCTGTTTATATCACCATGCAAAGCAGCTCACCAAGACGTCACAACGATGTAGAAAAAATAACGGGTATATTTATTATCTTAAGTCTACATGAAATCTATACCCTACACAGACTAATGAAATACTATCTGTAAAATTATCTATGTAAACAAACCTCATCACTTGAGAAGGTAGGTGATGCGGACGTCGTGGAAGACATTTTGTCCCGTAACGCTCGCCGTACTGTTGGGGGGGAGAAGGGGTGGGGGGGAGACGTTCATGTTGCTGCGGTCTGTAGTCTGACCGCTAGATGTCGCTGAAAATTACACACTGTAGCTTTAACTTATTTTTTCAAAATGATGTTTATTTTATTTTTAATATTTCCATTTTTTTTCTCTCTTTTTTAGATTTTGTTTTAGATTGCAATTTCCAGATCTTTTTCTCTTCACTGCTGGGGGCGGGCCTTCCTCTGCATTTCTATTGGTCAGCTGGACATTAGCAGCATTTCTATTGGTCAGCTGGACATTCGCATCATTTCTATTGGTCCAGAGCGAGTGTCTGTACGGGGCGAAGGGAAGAGTGATCTGTGAAACCCAGTCTGACTAAGAATATGATTTGGAAAACTCAAACTGAAAAAAAATTTATTAAAATACAATTTGTGAAAAAAAAATAGATAAAAATCAAAAATAACGTTTTATCACTTGATTTAAAAATTGGCTGAGAAAACACAAATTTTCTCCCCAAACCTGTTCTGACTTTAAACTTTCGTTTTTAAAGTTTTTTTTTTTTCCATTTGCAGACATAGTTCTTTGCACCAATAATGGACCAAAGTTGACTCCGTAGCTTCCTTGTAATGAAGGTTCAGAGACGGCGGTGGGGGATGGAGGTCTCACCGGTGGTATGGTGGGCCACCGCCTTGGCCAGCATGGTCTTCCCACAGCCTGGCGGTCCGTACATCAGGACTCCTCTGGGGGGGTCGATTCCGATCTGAGCAGAAATGAGAGAGGCTGGATGAGCTGCTGCCTCCACTGGGTCCTAATGACCTGCGCCTCAAAGACATTCCAGGACTGAAAATACAAACCGTCTTTACGGGATTTAGATCTGAAACTAAAACAGAATGAATAAAAACCAGAAGCAAACAGAAAAGTTTTTATCTGCTCGTTCTGCAGTTTAACAAGAGAAAAAGGGTTAAATCATCCTCCATCCTGAAATCTCCTCCAATCTTCAGATCTCCAGCTCAGCTCTTTATGGCTGAGGTTTGATGACATCATCACCTATAGACCCTGATCCAGAGCAGCGCTAACATGCTAAAGCATCCTGAGCTCAGAGAGGTCCACCAGCAGCCCCCCCATCCCAGAGGAACCGACTCCAGCAGCGTCTAAAAAACTCTTTTATTTTTAGACTCAGTGATCGCGATGAAAATTATTATTTTAAATGTTTTACTGATTAACGCTAAATTGATTAAATCACTGCAAACGTTTTAGTTTTAGGTTTAATTGTTCCTTGCTCACCAGACTTTTCCTTTAGAGGTTAGTCATCAATTTTAAAGAACCATGTGATCCAGTCTCCTGACCTGTTTATAGAGCTCAAAGTGTGTGAGCGGCAGCTCCACAGCCTCCCTGACCTCCTGCTTCTGGATGTCCATGCCTCCGATGTCGGCGTACATCACGTCTGGCTTTTGGTCTGCAGAAACGAACACAGAGAGCTTATAGAGCAGCAGTGCACCGGGGCGGGCCCTCCAGGGAGGACGGCGGCGTACCTGAAGTCAGCATCATGATGCTGCTGTCGGCCTCTGGAGGAAGGACGTCCACCAGAGCATTGCTGTGTTTGTGCAGAGCCACCGAGGCGTTGGGCTTCAGCAGTTCTCTGTCGATGGTGCTCAGGATTCGCACGTAGTAGTTGGACCCTGGAGGGAGGAAACCAGCGTGAACGGACGAGCTGAGGGGCTGCAGAGCCAACATTTATCACATGTTCACAAGTCAGTGTTTGCAAGTCTCAAGTCTTGAGTGCGTCTGTCGCACAATAATTTCTAATCTCATGTTTAATTAACCTCTTTAAATCCACCTATTGGAAGCCATCCTGGCTTTTTTACATACCCAGATAGATCTCTCCTCACCACAGATAGAACATTTTTTAAACTGGGCTTATTGATTGTGGTCGGAAAATTTAGATTTCTCTTATTTCATTTATTAATTTATCCTATTTACTCATAAAAGTTTTCATTAAGTCTGTTTCACGGCCACACCATTCTCCTGCATGAGTGTTTGTAGAGCAGACATAGCTTCCTCCCATAGCAAAGCAGATTCTTTCTCAGGTTTATTCATAACATTTTATCGTTTAACCAAAGTGTCTGTAATTTGTTTTGACTCTGACTATTTTCCATTATTGTTAGGAAGGAGAAACGAACGCTGCTGGATCAGAACAGGGCTGATAACCAAGCAATAAGACCCGTATGATGAACTGTTCTCTATTTGCAAAGATAAAATTAAGTCCTGACTGAGTGAAATCCATCGATATCTATGGAGTGATTTTTCTGCCAAAAGGTTGCGTACACACATAAAGCATGTTTCACACAAACAAATCTTATTGTTCACAAATAAAACTTATGTTACAAACTCTCCTCTACAGGTGCTGGTCATAAAATTAGAATATCATGAAAAAGTAGATTGATTTCAGTAATTCCATTTAAAAAGTGAAACTTGTATATTATATTCATACATTACATACAAACTCATATATTTCAGATGTTTATTTTGTTTAATTTTGATGATTACAAATGACAACAAATGAAAATCTCAAATTCATCATATCAGAAAATTAGAATATTGTGAAAAGGTTCAAAATTGATGGCCCCTGGTGCCACACTCTAATCAGCTAATTAACTCAAACCACCTGCAAAAGCCTTTAAATGGTCTTTCAGTCTAGTTCTACAGGCTACACAATCATGGGGAAGACTGCTGACTTGACAGTTGTCCAAAAGACGACCATCGACACCTTGCACAAGGAGGGCAAGACACAAAAGGTCATCGCTAAAGAGGCTGGCTGTTCACAGAGCTCAGTGTCCAAGCACATTAATAGAGAGGCGAAGGGAAGGAAAAGATGTGGTCGAAAAAAGTGTACAAGCAAGAGAGATAACCGCACCCTGGAGAGGATTGTGAAACAAAACCCCTTCAAAAATGTGGGGGAGATTCACAAAGAGTGGACTGCAGCTGGAGTGAGTGCTTCAAGAACCACCACACACAGACGTATGAAAGACATGGGTTTCTGCTGTCGCATTCCTTGTGTCAAGCCACTCTTGAACCACAGACAGCGTCAGAAGCGTCTTGCCTGGGCTAAAGAGAAACAGGACTGGACTGCTGGTGAGTGGTCCAAAGTCATGTTCTCTGATGAAAGTAAATTTTGCATTTCCTTTGGAAATCAAGGTCCCAGAGTCTGGAGGAAAAGAAGAGAGGCACTTCATCCACGTTGCTTGAAGTCCAGTGTAAAGTTTCCACAGTCAGTGATGGTTTGGGGTGCCATGTCATCTGCTGGTGTTGGTCCATTGTGTTTTCTGAGGTCCAGGGTCAACGCAGCCACATACCAGGAAGTTTTAGAGCACTTCATGCTTCCTGCAGCTGACCAACTTTTTGGAGATGCAGATTTCATTTTCCAACAGGACTTGGCACCTGCACACAGTGCCAAAGCTACCAGTACCTGGTTGAAGGACCATGGTATCCCTGTTCTTAATTGGCCAGCAAACTCTCCTGACCTTAACCCCATAGAAAATCTATGGGGTATTGTGAAGAAGAAGATGCAATACACCAGACCCAACAATTCAGAAGAGCTAAAAGCCACTATTAGAGCAACCTGGGCTATCATAACACCTGAGCAGTGCCACAGACTGATCGACTCCATGCCACGCCGCATTGCTGCAGTAATACAGGCCAAAGGAGGCCCAACTAAATACTGAGTGCTGTACATGCTCATACTTTTCATGTTCATACTTTTCAGTTGGCCAACATTTCTATAAATCCTTTGTTTTTATTGGTCTTCAGTAATATTCTAATTTTCTGATATGATGAATTTGAGATTTTCATTTGTTGTCATTTGTAATCATCAAAATTAAACAAAATAAACATCTGAAATATATGAGTTTGTATGTAATGTATGAATATAATATACAAGTTTCACTTTTTAAATGGAATTACTGAAATCAATCTACTTTTTCATGATATTCTAATTTTATGACCAGCACCTGTAATGTCACACAAATAAAACTTTTTTCAAACTGTCCTTAAATGTTGCACACACACAAAAACACACTGTTTTACAAACCAGACTAACATTGCACTGAAAATATCATTTGTAAATTAACCATCCGATGATACCGTTCGCCCCCCCCCCATGTTAGACCGGGGGGGACGGTATCTGACAGGCCCCATCAGATACCGTTCACCCTGAAATTAATAACTGGGGATGTTTGATTCTGAAATCCTGTATGTTTGGGATCGATTTGTCCCGATTTCTCCCTTTCTAACTTTCTTCCCTTTCATACAGGCTTGCGCGGTAAATCGTGCCGCCTGCGCGGCGCGGAGATGCAGGGGAAACCACGTATCAGACGGGAAAACGCAGGTCGACGTAACACCGGCACGTTTCAGTTGTTTTGATTGTATGGCGCCTCCTGCTGTTAGTTAGTCAGAATGACAATTCTCCATGTATCTCATGAATTTTGGCAGAAACTTACCAACTTGCACTGAAAATACAACTTACAAATTGTATTTTCAGTGCAATGTTAGATAGAGTCTGGTTTGTAAAACTAATTTTTGTTTGTGTGCAACATTTACAGACATTTTGAAAAAAGTTTTATTTGTGTGACATTAGAGGAGAGTTTGTAACAACTTTTATTTGTGAGTGATAAGTGAGTGATTTGTGTGCGCGCAACATGCATATTTGTACACAACGTTTTGTCAGAAAAATCACCCCATAGATCTCCGTTTATTTAACTAGGGTAAATAGTTGAATACTTTTTTCCCACTACATTGATCACTAATAGTGGGAGGTCATATGAAGTAATAAAGTCCTGTATTATTATTACTTCCTGATATTCTTATGTGTGGGATGTCCCTGACTGAACACTGGTCCTCCTTTAGTCCAAAAGGACTCCATGCTGATCCGTCTCCATTTGGCAGATTTTTTGCTTTACTGAATTTAAAGAACATGCGTTCTAGCAAACATTTCCCAATTCTCCTGAGTTGTCCCCGACAGAGCGCTATGATCACTCCTCTGAAACAGTTTATTAACTCCTAAATTAAACCCCCAAGAGGCGAGCAGGCCTGAGGCAGCTGCGGCTGATCATCATCAGGTTTCTTTAGGACGACGGTGAGAGAGCTGCTCATTGGGTCCCTACTGGTGGCGTCCAGAGTCAAAGACTGGGAACCCTTTTACCTGTGAGGTGAAAGCAGACGGCGTGCCCAGCTACCTGTGGTGGAGCCAACGATGGCGGTGTTCTGGTCCACAGCCTCCAGGAACTGGCCGATGACCAGAGGGATGCTCTGTATCCTCTTCACCTCCTCCTGAGCGTGAAGGAACTCCTTCTTCAGGTTCTTCTGCTCATCCTTGATGTACTCCTCCTGCACCTCCAGGAACTCCAGCTCCTGCTGCAGCTTCTGTAAACAAACCCAGGATCAGCGGCAGACCTAACTAAGATCAGCAGAACCTCAGGACTGGCTTCTAGTTTCAATCAAAACATACAGTTTCTGGTAGCGCTGGGCGATAAATCATATTTATTTGATTAATTTCTGTTCTTAAAAGTCCAGGATTTGAAATTTTGCTCAATTATAAAATCCAGTAAGTCTCTTCTTCTGCATTTTTTACCTGCGTGTTGCTTCCTCCGCCACTTTCCTCCTTTCGCCCGATAGCATTCTGGTTTACTGACGCCATGGCCGCTGCTCTATCAGAGGAACAGGTACCAAGAAAAGAGACTCGCGTTTCCTCCATTATTTGGAAGTGGTTCGGCCGATGTGGAGCAGACTACAGTCGTGGACAACTAAAGCCGGGCTTACGCTGTACGATTTTTTGCCCTCATCAGGCTGATTTTCCAGTCGTGCAAGAATTTATTTCCATCAGCCTGATGAGGGTCAAACAGAGCGGGGATCCAGGTGGAAAAAGGGTCCCAGCGTTCTCGCGCACCTCGCTCTTCTAGCTGCTCGTTTTCAACATGGCGGTCAGACAAACAAAACAAGCCGGTAAGAAACCAAACAGGAAGAACGCATAGAGTAGAGCGGATGTAGATCTGACCAATCAGAGGCCTCCGGTCTGCGGTCACCTACGATTCTGGACAGGTGCAGCATATCTGCGTTAACTGCGACACACGCAGACGACCTGATTTCTGAGCATAAACCAGATTTAAGGCGCCCCACAGAGTGCGAGCAGCACTCACAGCTTTGGGTGTGCAGCGTCGGGCCGAGACGAGTACGACCAGAACTAGAAAAGACCACAAACCCAGGCCGCCTCATTTTCCAGAGCTGTACTTCAGGTGCGCGGTGGAAGCAGACGGTCGACGCATCATATAGGGATGGACATGGCGCCCATTAAAACCGTAGAGTAGCCCGGCTTCCTTCACGTGATTAAAGCGTGTCATCCGATATACGACCCACTGAGCTGCAGATACTTTACGGAGGCTGCGCTACTAAAGCTGTAGAAGGAAACGTGAAAAGCTCTCTGGGAAAAGCTGGACTCTGCTCTGTTTTTAGAGCTACTGCCGACCGTTGGTCCCGTCGGTCTCTTCAGAGTTCACTTGCATTATATCGACCTGAACTGGGCTCCCAGGAGCCGCTGCTTACAGACCACCATAGATATCAGGCTGTGTCTTTCCTCAGCCAAATAGAAGTAACCTTGAACTGGTCTCTATACTGGAGTTATGTGGGGAGGAGGGAGGGGGGCGACGGAGAGAAGTTTCCTCCTCACTCTAGACAAGGACGAAAAATAGAAACTTGCCCTTTCAAGGCTTTAAGACTCCCTAAAGCTGTGAAAGGCAGAGACGGCTGCTTTAAAATGTTTTTATCGGACTAGTGAAAAATGTCCGTCTTTGATGAACTGAAGTCCCAATTTTCATGTGAGAAATCTCTTTATATGCAGGCAGGAAAGTAAAGTCCTGAAGGTAAACTTAACTCAGACATAAAGAAAACCTGGAACCTTGTATCTGCTGTAGAGGTCCTCCAGATCCTCTGGGTCCGGTGCCAGGAAGGACAGAGCAGTCTGAGGTCTGGAGCTCAGGACTGAGGGCGCCTCCTCCTGGAAGGATGAAAATACAAACACTGAATAACACTCCTTTTCCTCTCCTCCTCCCATATCTTTGGGAAATAAAGAGCAACTATTGGCAAATAAAAATCATTATGTGAATGTCGCATATTAGGAATGTCCTTAATCCAGTAATTTTAGACTTGGACAGATTTACTTGTCATTTTGTTTACAGTGTAAAACAAAAAGAAACTTCCTTTAGAACAGCTCTCTGAACAATTTCATTTTTTTAAAGTGCAGCCTTGAAAAATAGTAAAAAAAAATATCTATAAAAACAGTAATATAAACATATGACTGTAAATTTACAGTTCTAACAAGTAATCTGTAATATTTTACATTAGAACAGGAGAGTCTACACTCATCTTTTCAGTAAGTCTTAGTTTTTATGTCCTGCTATCAGTCAGTTTCCATCCTCTTATATCGGTAATGAAAAATGATCTCTCAGGAGGCTGGTGTTCTCTGCCTCTATTGTCGATGCAGCTGCCCGTAGCTGTGGCCGTAAGGTTTGCGGTGCCTGTCGTGGTGGCAATCATCGAACCCGGTGGTGGACACAGATGGTAAGGGATGCTGTCAAGCTGAAGAAGGAGTCTTATCGAGCCTGGCTGGCCTGTGGGACTCCTGAAGCAGCAAGCAGGTACCGTGAGGCCAAGCGTGTCGCGGCCCGGGCGGTTGCAGAGGTAAAATCTCGGGCCTGGGAGGAGTTCGGAGAGGCCATGGAAAAAGACTATCGGTCGGCCTCAAAGCGATTCTGGCAAACCGCCTGGCGCCTCCGGAGGGGAAAGCAGTGCTTCACTAACACTGTTTTCAGGGGGAGTGGGGAGCTGCTGACCTTAGAGGAGGATATTGTCGGACGGTGGAAGGAATACTTTGAGGATCTCCTCAACCCGACAGACACGCCTTCCGTGGGGGAAGAAGAGACGGGGTGCTTGGGGCTGGATTCGTTCATCACCCAAATCAAAAAACTCCAGGAGTATGGAGTCAGGGGCCCTTTATTAGGGGCCATCCGTTCTCTGTACAAGCGGAGCAGGAGTCTGGTTCTCATTGCCGGCATTAAGTCGGACCTGTTCCCGGTGCATGTTGGACTCCGACAGGGCTGCCCTCTGTCACCGGTCCTGTTCATAACTTTTATGGACAGAATTTCTAGGCGCAGCCAAGGACCGGAGGGGGTCTGGTTTGAGGACCAGCGGATCTCGTCCCTGCTTTTTGCGGATGACGTAGTTCTGCTGGCTCCCTCCTGCCAAGACCTACAGCGTTCGCTGGGGCGGTTCGCAGCCGAGTGTGAAGCGGCCGGGATGAGAATCAGCTCCTCCAAGTCCGAGGCCATGGTTCTCGACCGGAAAAAGGTGGCTTGTCCCCTTCAGGTTGGAAGAGAGTCCCTGCCTCAAGTGGAGGAGTTCAAGTATCTTGGGGTCCTGTTCACGAGTGAGGGAAGAATGGAGCGGGAGATCGATAGACAGATCGGTGCAGCTGCTGCAATAATGCGGACGCTGCACCGGTCTGGCAGGGTGGCTGGGCTCTCCCTTAGAGATAGGGTGAGGAGCTCGGTCATTCGGGAGAGGCTCAGTGTAGAGCCGGTTCTCCTCCACATCAACAGGAGTCGGTTGAGGTGGCTCGGACATCTTCTTCGGATGCCCCCTGGACGCCTCCCTCGGGAGGTGTTCCAGACACGTCCCACCGGGAGGAGGCCCAGGGGACGACCCAGGACACGCTGGAGAGACTATGTCTCTCGGCTGGCCTGGGAGCGCCTAGGGCTTCCCCCAGCAGAGCTGGAGGAGGTGTCAGCGGAGAGGGAAGTCTGGGAGTCTCTGCTTAGTCTGCTGCCCCCGCGACCCGGTTCCGGATAAAGCGGGAGACGACGAGTACGAGTAAAATGATAAATACTCACTATGAGTTGGAAAACTGTGTTTGGTGACTGACTTTAATTTCTGTCAGGCTGAAGGGACAGATGTTGGTAAAAAGACAGATTCTCTTGGCGTTTAAAATAACACAAAACAGCTTAAAAAGGACCTTGTTTATTTATTTATTTATTTTATAATTTTGTAAAGAGCAGCTGCTGATTAAACTGGATGTTTAACAGTGACATGATTATAGGAGCTGTTATTAGCCAGAAATCGATCAGCAGCGCAGTGAAAATTGTTCCATCCTCCATTTCCGCCTCTCTGGCTTCAATGCACCTCCAGATAAAAGGGGAACAGAATTCCATAAAACACCGGGACACAGATGACTGCTCCGTCAGTCAGAGCTTCACATCCCACATGGGGACAACTTCTTCTTTTGCACGGTAATGCTACAGGCCGCTTTCCTGCGCATGCTGCCACTATCTGGTGAATTCCAGTACTGCACATTTTATAGCGGAAACATCCGGGGCTGTAGCCACCCCCTAGATCCGCCACTGGTTGTGGTTAACATTTAGGGCCCCTAACAACATGCTTTATTTATCCCACTACTGTTTGAGAGTATTTCATTTTATCACAAACATTTAATCTTGTACCAAATATTTAAACAACCAAAAAGCTCTGGGGAAAAAATGGAATGATGCCTAAACCAGAAGATTATTTATATTTTATTATACAAGATAAAGTAACAAAGTCTTTGATATTCCGTTTATTTTTGGAGTATCGATTCACACCAAATGTCCTCAAAATACAATTCCTTAAAAAAAATATATATATATATATATTTTTTTTTCTGACAGAGATATGAATAGAAAAGAAGGAAGGAAATCTCGCTGCATAAAACTAAAACTGATCCAGGGTCAGATGAGGCTCATAGAGCAGTAAATAGATCCACCTGCTATTTATCTATTTACATTTTTATTTATCTCTAGATATTATTTACAGTTCTATACTTTCAATCAGCTAAATAAGCTCATATTGCTTCCTATTTAGAAGTTTTTCATAACATTTATTATCTCCAGTATATTATTATTATCAGGTTATCAGGGACTCCAATGTTTCATGCAGATTCTACTGGAACCAGGATCCCAGCTTAGAAACAAAGCTAATGGCTAACAAGCTACTAGCTTTAGCAACTGAAACTGATTAGCGATAACATCCTAGCACCGAGCCGGCAAACAACGAAAAACGACTAAAGGCATTTCATACGAAGCATGTTAGCGAATTTCAAGTTCAAATTCGTCACTAAGATGCGAAACATCGCAATTATTCGTCTTCAAAGGCGATGCTAATGCTAATGCTAGCAGCAGCCGCACCGAGCGCAGAATGAATTGGCAGGTTTCTGCTTCAGCAGCTTAAACGAGACAAAATAATTACGAAAAAAAACATTGAATTTCTCTAACGAAGAAACTAAAAACTATAAAAATCATCTAAATACGGCGTTTGAAACTAAACTAAAAAAACTAAAAGATAAGAAATATTCTTACCGGGCTCTTCTCAACAGCAACGGAGTCCTCCATGATAAACTTCTCTAGTGCGACGCATTAACAGAAGGGTTTATGGGTAATGGAGTTCTTTATTTTCTTCTTCTGTATTGTTTTTCTTGAGGTCAGCAGAAATCTATAAACGTTTGCATTACCGCCACCGCCTGGTATGGACTGTAATTCATGCTTTATACTTAAATTCTATTAAACAGTTTAATTTTCTAAGAAATAAAGTGAAATAATAATTATATATTCCTGTTCATTGAGCTTCTTTTAAATGCATCTTCTATATTAAAGCTCTCTTTATTTCTTTGATCTCCTCATGAACATCTTCTATTGATTCCTTCTCCAGAATATTCGCTCCTCTCTGTAACCTGCTTTTTATTTGAAACAGTGACGAATTAAGTCCTGAACGTCTAAATCTTAATCTAGTAATTAATATTTCTCCTTTTCTATTTTTTTAGACTTAGACTGATTTATTTCATCATTTTGTATTCACAAGTGTAAACAAAAAGAATTAATAATTTAAACCAGCTCTAGAAAATTTCATTTTTTAAAGTGCAGCCTTGAAAACAGTAATAAATACAATAGTAATATAAACATATGACTGTATATTTACAGTTCTAACATAATTTTTTTTATTTTATTTATTTATTTTATAAGCAGCCTAAACAATTGTTGTTCTTTACTTAAAAAAAAACACTTAAGTTTTTAAAAGGAAAAAACGTTCTTTTTTTTTTTTCTTTTTTTTATTAAATGTATAACATGGATGCATAACAATCTGCATTTTATTCCAGCGTTAAATTCTGTTTAAAGTAACAGATCATTCAAAATGTCTCCAGATCTTTACTGGTTGATGATTTTCTTTATTCAGACCCGCTGGTTTTTAATTGGTTCCCCTGGTTTAATGTTTCTAAATATCTATTTCCCGTCATGTGCTCCATCCAATGCAGATCATTGGCTCCGCCCACATCTAGTGAAAACTAGTGTGATTGGATGAGTCATAGAAGGCAAACACTCATTGGTTAGCTAAAGGAAATCATCAGAAGCAAGCAGGTGTTCTTCAAACTGCTAACGTGAATTGTCTATGCCATGCTACAATGTGGGATTCAGAAAAAGATGTTGAAATGTCTGAAAGGTCGGACACAGGCGAGAGCGTATCGGGAGACGGAGACCAACCAGACCTCCCTCATCCTTGGCCCTATCTCAGAGGATATTTAGAAATAGTCCAAAAATTGAGCTTTAATTCATATAGCAGCATCTGGCTGTTTTTATTAAAGGTTACTTTATACTTTTATACTTTAAGTAGTTTATGGAGCTCATACTTTTTCACTTTTACTGGAGTAAAGAGGTCAAGTTGATACTTTAACTTTTACCAGAGTGTTTTTAAACTGCAGGATCTATACTTCTACTGAAGTAACTAATGTGGGAACTTTTGATACTGCTGCTGTTCCACTGGCAGAGCAGCTATGAAAGATGTTGCAGAGGTGTGCAGACCCTCACTCACTGTGCTTCTTGTGAAGCCTGACAGTTTCACACTTACGCCCTCTTCACAGCGACGTGTCTGAAAACACCAGAATTCATCCAATAACTGTTTAATATATTAGAGTTCAGCCAGTGACATCATGGAGAGAAAATATGGTGGTTTAGTTGAGGGGCCCAAACCACATCCTCCCTCCTTTGTCTCTTTTTGAAGAGCTGAGCCTCCTCTGAGGAGAACTTCCCGCTTCACCTCAGATAATCAAAGTGCTTGTGAGAAAACATGGTGGTCTTCAGCCGCTGTGGTCCGACGCCGCTACTGCTCTGCTTCATGATCTCAGGTAAAAAAGCAGAATAATGTCATCTATCCGCCTACAGCTGCAGCTCTACTTGCAATGATGGAGAAATGTGTTTCAGATCAAGTCAATCTAAAGATTTCACAGCTGAATATGATGCGTTTATATCGATGCCTATTGTTAGAAATATAAAACCTTCTGCCTTCTGCAGTAACACACATTCAGTGCGGACCCAGAAACCTTTGGCCAGCTCTGGTTTCTGGTCTGACTCCCTTATGCTGGATTTAATGCTGAACGATCAGGGAGAACACAATGCAGGATCTTCTTTTTATCTTTGAAATATCCGGTGGGACATGTGTTTTCTTCTTCTTTTGGGCCCCCCCCTCAGTCAAGGGCCCTTGGAATCTTCCTATATTTTCACCCCCACAAGGTGCCTCTGCGAACAGATCCACACAGATTTAATTAATTAATCTAAATAAGCAAAGCCAGTAAAACCGCATTATAGAAGTGTCAGAGCCTTGGTCTGTTTGTTCCTGTTTTCCTTGTTTATCCATTTGTTGTCCTCTGCTGCCCTCTTGTGTCCTCCCTTGCTCTGTTTCTCTGTCCTGCCAGCACCTGTTGCCAATTTCCTCGTCAGCCCTCTCTTTGCCTCTGTCCCCTTTAAAAGCCCTCCCTCTTCAGTTCCTGTTTGCTGGATCCTCGTCTAACATCTCGTCTTACTTCCCGCCTATCATCTGCTGCCTTGTCTCGTCTCTCCCTGGCTTCTGGTTTTGGTTAATCCCTGATGTCTCCTTGGTTCTGGTACGTTTGGTATTTTCAGTTGGACTCTGATTCCTGCTTCTGGACCTGTGAACCAAATTAAACAGACTTTAATTCACCTCTGCCTACTGGTCTCTGCGTTTGGGTCCTCCATACAAATACCGCTTCATGACAAGAAGTCTTGGTGATGCTTGAAGATAGATCGGTTAATCCACAATGTGGATTCCTATCGTGTTTCACATTTGAGACGCATGCGTTTGACTGATCGTCAGACTTGTTTCCAGTCTGAGCCTGGCGTAGACTAACTTTTTTCTCATTTTGTTACACTATCTGTGAACAATGGCGTAATGACACAACAACAGGCCCATAAGCAACATTATCTGGGTGGGCCCCATATGAAATACACAGAATAATTGTCTTGATGGCAAAAACAGATTTTACTTTCACAGGTGGAGCAGTACAGCTATCGCCATATTGTTCCACCTGTTTCATGCATATAAATTGCTTTATTATAATTATGCAGGGAGTTTTACAGTTTATATGGACACTACAATGGAAATAGAGCAGAAAAACTGAAGAAGAAAAAGGAAAAAAAAAAAAAAGAGAAAAGATGAAAGAAAGAGAAGATAGAAAGGAGACAATGACAAAACATTTTCAGTCTGCTTCATCACCTGTAACGAGATGAAAGGGGAACAGAACAACCAAAAGACATGGTACGAGATATACAATAAAGCAACACCTTGAAACTATCGGTTATGGTTTTAATCTACGCTCTGGATTACCCATAATTCCAAGTCGTATTGTAAAAAATAAAATACTCAACTTCATCGTTCTTTTAAGAGCTTTATTGTGGTTTGAAACATATTATAGGACTTTATTTTCACCAACCGATAATGAACTATACACAGTTATTAACATAGTTTTTAAAAGTGTCCGCTTTGCTGTTGGTGTCGTGTTTAAATGGTTCACCATCGTGGTGAAATCTGCGAAGTGTCGCGGTGTGAATACGGTCTGGTCAGTCTACCAAGTACCAGCTGGGTTTAAGAGGATTTTTTGCACCATTACATCTGCAAAGAGACGTCCTAGTCTACAATCGCGTTGGGGGCCAACCAGGTGTCAGGGACGGGGCCCCTAAGAGGTAGGGGGCCCCTAAGCAACTGCAGTCTCTGCTTTTTGATGCTGGAGATTGGCCTGTTTTCCAGTGTAGTCCTGTTTCTCTGACTGTGACTGGATGTGCTCTCTTCATCCTCTGACATGGGAGCTGGCTCGGAGCTCGTCTGCCTGGCTGTGTGTTTCCTGGACGGGGCCGCCTGTGGAGCTGGTTGACAGTTGCCTTTTGTATCTATGCTTCTTTTTCTATGTCTGCTTCTGTCTCCTTGAACCCCAGTGGGCCTCAGCAGATGGCCGCTCACACTGAGCCTGTTTCTGCTGGAGGTTTCTTCCTGTTCAAAGGGAGTTTTTCCTCTCCACTGTCGCTACAAGCATGCTTAGTGTGAGGGATTGCTGAAGAGTCAATGAGTCGATGCAATCAGCTGGTTTTCCTTAGATAGAAAACTTTGAATCAATCTGACTGGATGATCTGGTGAACTGGAAAGTGACCTGAGATGACATGATGTGAATTGGAGCTATAGAAATAAACTGAATAGAATTGAATTGAATTTACCGATACTGTTCTATACAAAACGAACTTTCGATGCATCCAGCTTATAACAGTGAAATGAACATTGACATTTATAGAGTGCTGCTGTGATAAAGAACGTAAACAGTGTATGAGAAAAGGAAAACCAGTTATAATGGGCTGAGGGTGTGAGGTGTAAACAGCCCCTGTTGGTCCGTCTGTGTCGTCCTTCTGAGTAGAGCGGCTCTTTCTTCAAGCCAAGCAGGAAGTTCGAGGTTTTTGAGGCTCCACCCTGTCAGTAGATTGAAGTGTGGCGTTGTTGTTGTTGTTTTCAGGTGCAGCCGCTCTGATCAAGCTGCTGCAGCCTCCTGTGATAGCCGCTCCTCTGGGCCATGATGTCCTCCTTCCCTGTGAACTCCAAGCTTCCCAGGATGTGAAGATAACAAACACGCCTGTGCTTTACTGGACGGCTGCAGGAGATCGGACCTTAGAAGTTGACCGTAACTCTTCTAACTACTCCCATGTGTTGAAGAAGGTGCAGTGGTCTGACAGCGGCTCGTATCAGTGCAAAATGTCCATCAAAACCAGTGAAGGAAGTTTCCGGCTGAAGGGAACCAACACCACGCTGGTCATCTACGGTAGATTCCCTTTTCTTTGCTGTCAAACCGATCAAATGACCTCATTTGGTTCTATCAACAGGGACTTAATGTAGAACCAAAGTAAACAGAAGAGAAATGCGTTTTTTAACATTAGTTTGTGCAGCGGTAGACGAAGTACTGAACAGTAGTACTTGAGTAAAAGTACTGATACTCATAGTCAATTTTTACTCAACTAGAAAAGTCACTCAGTCAAACATCTACAAGTTAAACTATTAAAGTTCTCACTTTTGAAAAGTATTAAAAAAATATAAATTCAGTTTTCTAATAGCAGAACATTTCTGTCTAATTTTCATTAAAGTCATTTTAAAGGAAAAGTCGGTCAGCAGGAAAAATCAATAGATCATTATTTAGACCTAAAACTAAATCGTTCGCAGTGATTTAATTAATTTAGCTTCAATCAGTAAAAAAAATAAAAGCAATAATTTTCATGGCGATCACTGAGTCTGGGAGCGGCCATTTTTGCCCAAATATAGTAGCCCCTCCCTCCTGCCATCTTCCAGCAGTGACGTCACGGTGCGGTAAGCCTAGCGCCATTCTCCCCGCTTTCCAAGCTAAATCAATGGGAACTACTAGACACATCTGCAATCAACAACAATTATTGAAGATTTCCAGAGGACTTCACCATTGAAATTCACCAGAGCTATAGTGAAACTGACAATGCCCACGTGCATGGCAGCTGGATGCTGGAATACATCGGGGAAAAGTGAAAAAAAAAAGAGTTATTCCACCTTTCTGATTCCTGATCCTCCACGGACGGGTTGGTCGTTGGATCGCCAACTTGAAGAGGGAGGATTTGCCATCGAACTTCTGGCCAGAGAAAAAACCCGTAATATGTAGCCGACATTTGGAAGAAGAATGTTTTCAAGATGACTTGGATAATAGCGCGTTGTGACAAACACCAGATACAGCACTGGGACTTGATCAACAGCCGATACCGCACCGTGACAATGTCACTAACCAGTAGGTGGCAGTAGTGTTCTTTGACAAACATGGATGCCTCCAGTAAAGCACATTCACATGAAAATTACTCTGAATTAAAAACACTGATCATTTATTGAACAGGATGGAATCATTTCAGATTTAAAGAACTTTCAGAAGTTTGGATTCTGAATGTGAGCGACTTTTCCTTTAAAGAATCTGTAACTTTCAGAAACCACCTGATGAACAGATGCGTAGAACAACCTGCTATAGATTCTACACCACCTGGAAAGAACTTCTGCATAGAAATACCAGAAAAAAATAAGGACAGATATTATTATTAGTGCTTCTTATTTAAAAACCAACCAAACAGAAAACAGTAATATCATGATTCTCTTCCTACTTTCACAATAGAAAAGCAGTTTAAAGTTGAATCTATGAGAAACTATCAATCTGAGACTCATCCTACTGAACAACTTGGCCACATGGCAATAAGAGGATAAACTACTAATAATATCTCACATTGTGGAACGTTATTAAACCTGTAAATGAGTCCAGATTCAGTCCTAAGCGCTGCTATCCGCCATGATGGAGGAAAAACTGCAGCAGACGATTAAAAAGCAAAGCTGAGCTAAAAGGAACTAACAGGTTCCTGGAGACGGAGTGGATGAAAATTATAAGTCCCGCCCCAAAAATGGACTCAAGTAAAGTAATGATACTGAAAAGAAGTACTTAAGTACAGTCAAGGGCGGATTTAGGAAATGTGGGGCCCTAGGCAAAGACAGGCAGGGGGCCCTCAATTTCCCTGTTAGCCGTGAAGAAGTGATGGAGACTGTAATCAGGGGCCGATTTAGCATCAGGCAATACTAGGCAGCTGCCTAGGGCCCCAACTTCCTGGGGGCCCCATAAAGCTCTGTTTCCATGTATGGTTAATACAACTATTCCTTATTTCTGCACATTAATTATGTTTTTGATTCAAATCCTTTGTCTAAAATGCCATCAGAATGCTGATAATAGAAAGGGATGAGAAAAGAGGGACAAAACCTAGAACAGATAATGGATGTCTATTCTATTAACATTTATTTACCTAATAGTGAATCTTCCCCTGAATACAATAATCAAGTAAATATACTTTATTACTTTCCAAAAACTGCACATCCAGCTTTAGGTCCATCTTGACACGGATGCAGCAGGACAAAAACATATTTAGTCAGCATCTGGTTTGTCAAGTTCTCCAGTATAGATGAGACAGGTCTATAATTTTCATCATCAGTTCATTTCTGCAATGAAAAAAAAATAGAGCAAAAATACAGGAAATCATATTGAAGGATGTTAAATAATTATAACATTTTGTGGAGAATAATCTGTCCTCTGAACACCAAACTTTTGTGAAGCATGGGGGTGGAAGCATCATGCTGTGGGGCTGGTTTTCTGCAAAGTGGAGAGGATGATGAAGGAAGAAAGAATGAGGAAACATATGTTAAAATTTTACTCACAAACCTCCTTCCATCAATGAGATCATTGAAGAATGAAGGTGGCTGGGTCTTCCAGCACGACAATGATCCAAACACACCCCTAGGCAACCAAAGAGGGTGTTCCGTTTAAAAACATTTCAGGGTCCTGGAGCGGCGAAGCCGCTCTCCCATCAAATTGATTCAAAGTTTTCTGTCTAAGGAAAACCAGCTGATTGCATCGAGTCATTGACTTTTCAGCAATCCCTCACACTAAGCATGCTTGTAGCGACAGTGATCAGACCAAAGCCTATGCTACAGATTATCAAGTTAAATGCTTGTTTTCTTTTATCATTCTTAAAGTGGATCTTTGATGAAAATGTAAAAAATGTTTCTCCTAGCAGGACGTAAACAAGCGTCTGGCCGCGTATGAACCGGTAGATGACAGGAAGATCCAGCTGTTTGAACAGGAAACAGAGAAAGATGAAAGGATTTCAATGCAGCTGTGTCTCATTTCAGACACCATGACCTTTAACCCCAGCAGCCACAATCACTTCCTGCTCCGCTGTGAGATAAACGTGTCCGAGGACCTCGGCTTCGCTCTGTCAGTCCTCAAAGATGGATCCTTCCTCCAGGGCGTTGACTCTGACCACGGACCCGCCATCAGCGGCGCCGTCACTCTGTCCCAGACCGTCTCCCTGACAGGAGGACAGAAATACGAATGTCTGCTGCTCCTGAGGGGAGATCTGGTGACCAGCAGCACCTTCTACACCAAACCCACAGGTGATCATCCGATCAGGAGGAATCAGTGTGGCGTTCGCACTGAACCCGCCGCACTGACGGCCTGAACGACCCCTCAGAGGGACGTCATTCTACTCTACTCTATTCTGTTCTAGTTTAAATAATCTAAGCTTCTGCAGCCTGAATGGTCGGCGTGAATCTGTTAGCATTTCTATGCTAGCTGCAGGATTTGCATGAATCTTTTCACTCTGATTTATTTATACATCAGAAGCAATCATGCATTTAATAAAATGTGATTTATCTCTTTAAACTCAGCACCTGGAGGAGGAGGAGAGAGCCAATTGAAGGTTTATCCACTTTTATGAGCTTTGACAGGATGACAGGATGTTTGACCTTCGCCATCTTTAACCGGGTCTTTGTTTCTGGGTAGGGGTGGAGCAGATCCAGGAGCCGTGGATTCTGTATGGATCTCTGCTGCTGGTGCCCATCGTGGTCCTGCTGGCCCTGCTTACAGCCATCCTGATGTGCTGATAGACCAGGTCATGACCACACAACCCAGACCAGATGGACACAAAGGAAGGACATTTCTCTCCCTGCTACCTTACAATCAGCAGCAGTGACTGATTTAGATGAATTATTGATCTGATTCTGGTCTCCATGATGTCACTCAACCCTGATAATCATCATCAATTAAAGACATTATGACATTTCTAGTAAATCTGTTGACATTCAGTTATTTGTGTCGCCTTCGTTAGTTCTTTAATGGTGGTCAGGGCCGGCCCAAGGCATAAGCAAAATAATCCACTGCTTAGGGGTCCAAGGAAACTAGTGGGCCCTCAGGGGCCATCAGTTGTTTGTTTTCACGTATAATGATTTCTATATAAATATAATGATAAAACACTGACTTTGATGGTATAGTTGTACAATCTTCACATCAATATACCTTTAATGATGTAGAAATCATGACCTATACCCAAAACAGGTGTTATTGGTCAAGCAGACATGATGGTCCAGGGTAAACTTCTCAGAGACAAACTTTTCTTTAGAGGAAAGGCGGATAGAGAAGCTGTGGCTTCAGAGATGAAGAACATTCCAGAACTCTTAGAGCTCAGATATCCTCACGGATCGAAGGATCTGAGCTCTACCCAGATCTCTGGGTCGCTCTGAGGATGGCTGGCTCTCTACCTCTGCAGAGCGGAGCGTTTCCAAATGAGTAAAGATCAACCATTCAGTGGCCAAAAACTCATTTAGGCCTCCGTCTGTCATGCCACATATTTTGGCATTCATCAGAGGACGCCAGAAACCTGTAAACCCTGTAAACCAACTAAAGACAAACGGATAAGGGACCACAGTCTGATCAGCATCACAGATGGAGACGTGTCACATTGGAAAAATAAATCAATATTGCAAAAACAATTAGAGTGAAGGCCTTTTAAAGCAGAGAGGAACAGTGCGACCAACATGGGTGCCATTACTGCTCATTAGTACAAACAACCCAAGTAGTTTGACAAAAGACTTGTTGCAAAAAGAGACTCTGAACAATACAGAGGTATAAAAAAAAATGGCGGCACCCATGACACTGAGGAACTTATGTTTGTTTATATGAGTGATATTTCCTTGTTTGTGGAATGCTAGGAGACGGACGGACATCCTCCTCTGCCTCGGCATCATCCCAGGTCGCACCGCGCTCTTTTGATGCCATTTATTGTTGATAAGCTGAGAAGTTCATGTTGTGAACAGGTGAAGAGATCTGTGAACAGCAAAGACTCCTGGAAAACCTGCGAAATGAGTCAGCTGACTGCAAACAGGAGATGAGGCGGTCTGCTGATGCTCTCTATAGCCCGGTTTACCCTTCCCTTTAGAAACCGTGCAGAGATCGGTCCGATCACGGTAACCGAGGTAACTGATCAGTGTAAATGGAACGTAGAACTGAAGCGGACCTCGCCAGTTACAACAGAACCGCGCTAACATGGTTCATCAGTAGGGCTCGGCGGCGTTCTGTTCTGGCTCGGTTCTCAGAAAACAAAGAATGAAATTTCAGACGTTCATAAATTCCTAGCTTCCCTACTGCGCCACGATTTCCAGTGATGATTCTGCTTAGCATTGTGATGAACCTCAACATCTGTCGTTGTTTCCTGCGTCTATAAGCCCTGATTAGGCTATCGTTTGTCGTATCCACTTCCCAAAAGCCGACTCTGTCAAATAAATTCACCGAAGGCTGCTTTCTTCGCCTGACTCTCCGCAAACTTCCTGAATGGTACGTGCGCCGCCATGTTGGTTTGCTTGTTAACCTCTAGAGAGCAGTAGTACCGTGGATCGCCACTAGGAGGCGAGGAGCTGTGCTAGCGTGGTGTGTCAACAGTGGCTAGGAACCGAGCTCGGCACGGATCGTTTTCAGAGGCTAGTGGAAATGTTTATTTGTTATCAGAGAACCGAGGCACAGATGAACCGCGCCGTACTGTTAAGCTAGTACTAGATTTAGCGCGGTACGGTTGCGTCTGGCACGGTCCAGTTCAGTTGCTTTCTATTTACACTCATCAGTTATCTTGGTTATCGTGGTCGGACCGATCTCAGCAAGCGTAGCGGAAAAAGGGTAAAAGGCTGCAGGTTTGAGCTGTTACTGTCAGCGCTAACAGCTGTATAGGAGGTGACAAACAGAAGGAAGATATTCTTACCACAAATGCAATGCTCAATGTAATCAACCATTTACCATCCGATGTTTCTTTTGGTCTCCTGGTTTTTGCATTCCTGTTTACTTAGTCCAGTTCAATTAAAAGAGATCAATGGGTTTCACTCACAGGATTTTATTTTACTTTGCAAAGTAAATAGAGAACAAGACAACAGCCCTCAATGCATGGTAATCAGTGATAAGGAAAACAGGACCTGCTAACCAATGGCTGCTACAGTCCTGACTGATGGAATAACTCCAGAGGAAATGTATTAGAAGCTGTGCCAGCGCCCTCCCCTGGTGAGAACAGAACCAACACTCACCAGCTCAGGAGGTAAGGCTCATGTAAATGACAAGGAGAAACTGTCCTTTTTTGTTTATGTAATGTTGGGTCCTTCTGGTGCATTCACGCCGAACACCATGTCAGCAGCAAGACAGGCGGATTTACAAAGTAAACCTTCACAAACCAGATGAACAAGAGCAGTGAAGCTGCTTGCAGTGAAATCTGAAGCTGACAGATCGGAACTTTTTTTGGCTGCCTGCTACCAGTCATCAGCACCAGATTCTCTTGAGGCAGTGGGAAGAGTGGCCAGAACTACCGTAGTGTTTTTGATTTCCTGGTCTGCCTCCACCACTGACCCTGCCTGTTACCGTCTGATCTGTTAGCCTGACCTGACCTCAGACCCCTGCTTGTTTTCCCCGGGCTGCAGCATATTGGATCCTACCGTGTTCTCTGGGCACAGACTGAACTGTTGAACCAGGTTAGTGACCCATATTCATCCTCCATCAGATTATCGTGGGTCACTAACCTGTGTTTCTCTACTCTAGAGGTTCCTGTCGCTGCTACTAGAGTTCCACTATTTTAATAAATGCTATTGAGTAATGCCACTGTCTGTCCTCCCTTGAATAATGGGTCCTCTGTACTGAGCCGTGAAGGGATGATAGAAGGACTGTTTAGGTGCCTTTTAAAAAGCCAGTTTCAATTTAGAACTAGAAGGACTTTTCAATGCCCTCCATTACCTCTTTTACAGTCACCAGCGACTTTCCGCCACCTCTCCCTTCCCCTTGGTGTAACCTCTAGTTAGCCTCTATTCCAGGGGTAACCAATTAAAAATCAGTCCGAATAAAGAAAATCATCAACCAGTAAAGGTCCGGAGACATTTATATTTATAATCTGTTACTTTAAACATGAATTTACCATTGAAATAAAATTAGGTATTTATGCATCCATGTTACACAAAATATCTAAAAATAGAACGTTTTCCTATTTTAAAATCTAAAGTGTTTTTGAAGTAGAGAACAACAATCGTTCAGTTTGGTTTATAGATAATTTCCTGATTCCCATATTTTCTCAAACCCCTGAACTGATGGTTTGTTCTTTTCTTTCTTTTTTCTGTCTTAATGTTGGCAGTGGGCTTTAGGCTGCCCTGCAAGGCTTTAAACCTGGGTTTAACCGGAGACTAAGCCATTCTCAAGCACATATCAAGGAGCTCATTTTGAGCCTGGATCCAGATTTATTGTTGATTCTGTTCATGGTGGAGAATCCTGCTTCACAGCAGCAGGTTGAGCCAAACATCCTCTAAATGTTCAGGCTCCGCTCCGTCCAGCCAGGTCCGGATCCGCTAATCGCACCAAACAGGAGAAAGAACGGCGAGAAGATCCGGTTTGTCAAATTAAATTTAGCTTTAATCTCAGGAGGAGTAGTTGTCCTAACCTGAGCTGCTAACCCTACAGCTCCTCCAGAGGCTTTGTGGGCCACCTGTTTGGACTAGCATCCCTTCTCCAGGTTCAGATGGTTGAGCAGAGCCCTGGGTGATTGTTCTAGAAGCTACTTCCTGTTTTAAACGGAACCAGAATCTCCTCCCTGACCCGTCTGCTGGGTTCCCCAAGCTTCATGATGCTGGATGTTCTCTGATGTTCTCTGAAGAACCTCTGAGGTCTGCTGATGACTGACTCACTGCAGCGCCTATTCTGCTGTTTGGCCTCATGGTGGCAGCAGTGATCTTCTCTGTCTTTATCTCAAACTGAAATGGATTTTTGCCTCTAAAAGATAAAATTAATCTTTAATTATGTTGAACATCAGGAAACAAGAAGACCTGAAATAAAAGATTCTTCTTCTAATAAAAACATGTTGGAGATTTTTTCAGCTGCTGATCCAAACTCTTTAAGATATTTTTTTTTTCCAGCCTTTCCAAATGTGAAACTGGGAAAGATCCGTCGTTCATCCAGTTGTTTGAGCTGGAAAGAGAGGAGTTGGAAGATGGCAGCCAAATGCTTCCCGGCCTTCGATGAGGCTGAAGGTCAACTGTTGAAGGTCAACGGCTGAAGGTCAATGGACATCATCACGGGACTGAGGCGAGCTAAATTAGGACTACAGCCTTCAGAAAAAGAACTACAAAAACCAAAGTTCCCCTAACGTGTTGAATGGCTGGTCCAGAACCCAAACATATGAAGGTGAGAACATCAGCGTGATTCAGAGAAAGAACTGGGAACAGACCATCGCGTTTTTCAGGCTCTATGAGGTGATTGTTCCTATATGGTCTGTTAAGGTAAACCTGACCTTTACCAGACGGATCCTGGTAAAGGTCAGGTTTTGCAGGTTTTTTTAGGACATGAGAAGTTAAATTCAATTCTAATCAGTTTATTTCTATAGCTCCAATTCACATCATGTCATCTCAGGTCACTTTCCAGTTCACCAGATCATCCAGTCAGATTGATTCAAAGTTTTCTATCTAAGGAAAACCAGCTGATTGCATCGACTCATTGACTCTTCAGCAATCCCTCACACTAAGCATGCTTGTAGCGACAGTGGAGAGGAAAAACTCCCTTTGAACAGGAAGAAACCTCCAGCAGAACCAGGCTCAGTGTGAGCGGCCATCTGCTGAGGCCCACTGGGATTCAAGGAGACAGAAGCAGACATAGAAAAAGAAGCATAGATACAAAAGGCAACTGTCAACCAGCTCCACAGGCAGAGGAGCTGGATAACTAAAACAAATCTAAACAATCAAACTCTCCTCAAACATGTATTCATTTAAAGTTTTGTTTCTTCCTTTCTTTTAATCAACTTTTATTTTGTTAAATCAGAAACATAAAGGTTTGACTTTATGATCTGAGACACTGTTTCTCGCTAAACATTAATTCAATTTTCAATTCAGTTTATTTATATAGCGCCAAATTCACAACACATGTCATCTCAAGGCACTTTACAGTTCAACCAGATCAAATTGATACAAAGTTTTCTATCTAAGGAAAACCAGTTGATTGCATTGACTCATTGACTCAAATACAATCCCCCACACTAAGCATGCTTGTAGCGACAGTGGAGAGGAAAAACTCCCTTTTAACAGGAAGAAACCTCCAGCAGAACCAGGCTCAGTGTGAGCGGCCATCTGCTGAGGCCCACTGGGGTTTAATGAAAATTAGACAGAAATGTTCTGCTATTAGAAAACTGAATTTATATTTTTTTAATACTTTTCAAAAGTGAGAACTTTAATAGTTTAACTTGTAGATGTTTGACTGAGTGACTTTTCTAGTTGAGTAAAAATTGACTATGAGTATCAGTACTTTTACTCAAGTACTACTGTTCAGTACTTCGTCTACCGCTGCACAAACTAATGTTAAAAAACGCATTTCTCTTCTGTTTACTTTGGTTCTACATTAAGTCCCTGTTGATAGAACCAAATGAGGTCATTTGATCGGTTTGACAGCAAAGAAAAGGGAATCTACCGTAGATGACCAGCGTGGTGTTGGTTCCCTTCAGCCGGAAACTTCCTTCACTGGTTTTGATGGACATTTTGCACTGATACGAGCCGCTGTCAGACCACTGCACCTTCTTCAACACATGGGAGTAGTTAGAAGAGTTACGGTCAACTTCTAAGGTCCGATCTCCTGCAGCCGTCCAGTAAAGCACAGGCGTGTTTGTTATCTTCACATCCTGGGAAGCTTGGAGTTCACAGGGAAGGAGGACATCATGGCCCAGAGGAGCGGCTATCACAGGAGGCTGCAGCAGCTTGATCAGAGCGGCTGCACCTGAAAACAACAACAACAACGCCACACTTCAATCTACTGACAGGGTGGAGCCTCAAAAACCTCGAACTTCCTGCTTGGCTTGAAGAAAGAGCCGCTCTACTCAGAAGGACGACACAGACGGACCAACAGGGGCTGTTTACACCTCACACCCTCAGCCCATTATAACTGGTTTTCCTTTTCTCATACACTGTTTACGTTCTTTATCACAGCAGCACTCTATAAATGTCAATGTTCATTTCACTGTTATAAGCTGGATGCATCGAAAGTTCGTTTTGTATAGAACAGTATCGGTAAATTCAATTCAATTCTATTCAGTTTATTTCTATAGCTCCAATTCACATCATGTCATCTCAGGTCACTTTCCAGTTCACCAGATCATCCAGTCAGATTGATTCAAAGTTTTCTATCTAAGGAAAACCAGCTGATTGCATCGACTCATTGACTCTTCAGCAATCCCTCACACTAAGCATGCTTGTAGCGACAGTGGAGAGGAAAAACTCCCTTTGAACAGGAAGAAACCTCCAGCAGAACCAGGCTCAGTGTGAGCGGCCATCTGCTGAGGCCCACTGGGGTTCAAGGAGACAGAAGCAGACATAGAAAAAGAAGCATAGATACAAATGGCAACTGTCAACCAGCTCCACAGGCGGCCCCGTCCAGGAAACACACAGCCAGGCAGACGAGCTCCGAGCCAGCTCCCATGTCAGAGGATGAAGAGAGCACATCCAGTTAGTCACAGTCAGAGAAACAGGACTACACTGGAAAACAGGCCGATCTCCAACATCTAGAAACAAAGGTGTTGATGGCAGCAGCACAGCTGATGTTTCTCTCTAGGATGGAGTCACAGCCAAACAGGAACAGACCAGATGAAGCTACTATGAGAAAAAGCAGAGAGAGCAGAACGTTAGAGATTGAACTAACAGATTCTGCAGAGTGGGAGAATAGAGATAGAATGAAGCAGAATGATGAAAAAGGGGTCCCTATGTCCTCCAGCAGTCTAAGCCTATAGCAGCAGAACTATAGAGATAGCTCAGGATAACCTGAGCCACTCTAACTAGAAGCTTTATCAAAAAGGAAAGTTTTAAGCCTAGCCTTAAAAGTAGACAGGGTGTCTGCCTCACGGACTAAAACTGGTAGTTGGTTCCACAGGAGAGGAGCCTGAGAACTAAAAGATCTGCCTCCCATTCTACTTTTAGAAATTCTAGGAACCACTAGTAAACCTGCAGATTGAGAGCGAAGTGCTCTGTTAGGAACATAAGGAACAATCAGATCTCTGATATCAGATGGAGCTTGGCCATTTAAGGCTTTATATGTGAGAAGGAGGATTTTAAATTCTATTCTGGATTTAACAGAAGTTCCGTGTAAACTTATCAGGCTGCCTGCTGTGGCTCCACAGCGCCTCCTGCTGGCTTCAGCCCTAAGCTGCAGCTCGGTTCGCTTATTCCTCGGTCCGGTTCTGCCTTTATTTGAATCAATAAGCGAACTTTTCCTGCTGCCTTGTTTGGTTCCTCTCCAACATCCTGGAGCTTCTAGAGGAAACGTTAGAAAATCTGTTACCATAGCAACGCCTCTACCTCCTCTCCTCCTCCGTGTCGCGGTTGCAATGCATCCCCCCCCCCCCCCCCCCCCCCCCTTTCTCTGACTTTCAGCTCATCGCTCTCCTTTCCTCTCCAGCTCAGGTTTCTCCTCCCACCGCTGCAGGAGGAGGAGCTCCCGGTACCTCCTGATGGAAGCCAACCAGCTCTGATCCACAGTCAGCTTCTACCCGGGAGAACATTGTTCACAGGTTATCCGGGTCTCTATCGGGGGGTTAATCCGTCTGAAGACGCGCAGGAAGCGGACCGCTGCTGCTGCGGAGATCCGCAGATGAAGGCGAGCGAACAGCGGCTGGTTGAGGCGCACATTGCGTCATCAGCGTCATCCAGGGCTGGATGAGCAGCAGGCTGATCCTGGAGCAACAACAGCCTCACTGCTTCCCTCCATCTCCTGCGCTGCTTTCTGCTCAGGTCACGTTTGATTTCTGCAACATTTGGGCTCCAGGTTATCTTCCAGGTCGTCTTCCAGGTCCTCCTCCAGGTCCTCCTCAGCAGGAGCTTCCACTCTGCTCCCAGGTGCTTCAGAAGGGTCTTCACGCCTCCTCCCCCTCTGCATCAGGAGCAGAGGAAGAGGAGGGCGGACCACACCCAGAGTCCCAGCAGCTTCATCCTCCTCTTCCTCCCTCAGCCTGGAGGTGTTCAGTCGGAGCGGAGAGCGTTGGTGTGACTCCTCCAAAGTGAGCCAGGATGCTCCTGCTGCCTGTGACCCTCCTTGCTCTCCAAGGTGAGTGGGCTGCATGTGTTCATGAGCCTCCAGCTGAGGAGCTCTCTGCTTCTCTGAACTTCATGTTGTTTCAGAAACCTAACGGTGTTATTCTGCTGTTTCACTGGTAACAGAAAGGAGGAGAAGTTTTTCTTCCAGGAAGTTTTCTAACAAACATTCAGGGTCATCTAACAACACTTGTTACCATCGTTTACTTCTGCAGAAACATCTTCCTTTCTAGAAGGTTCAGCTGCCTGCAAACTGAATGAGAACTGAAGGTTAAATCAGTGGAGAAGAGAAGAAGCATCTGATAAACATGTTAGAAGATGAAGCATCAAATATTGAAATCTATGAGTCATTTTTTCTTAAAATACGTGCATTTGGTCTCGGATTGAGGAGATAAAAGAGACATTTTGCCAATGAGACAAGACAATTTACACTTAAAATAAGAAAACATAATTGTCTTATTTCAAGCACATATTATCTAATTATCTTATTTTAAGAGTAAAAATACTCATTCTATTGGAAAACTCATTTATCTACTCAAATCAAGGGTAAATACATTTAATTTAGGAAATATTTACTTATTTCTAGATGTTTTTGCAGTGCAGGCAGAGAGGAACATTGCTGCTCTGATCATCAGACATGCTGGGATCCTCTAGAAGCTGCTGGTAGAGTCAGAAACATCTACAGAGCTTAAATTAAAAACATTAACTATAAAGAATGACTGATGAGATGCTGCTCCTGAATCCATCTGATTCTCTGATTGGTCTGAGGAGGATTTCGCTCTATTAAGGCTGCAGACGTTTGGTGTTTGACAAACGGACCCGATCCGACCTGAAAACAAAGGAAGGAAGGGATTTATTATCCTATTCAGCTTTTATCCTGATTTTAATTCTGAATTTTGATGTTTTTAATGAATGAAAATGATCAGAAAAACTGAAGATAACTGGTTTTGGGCTCCTAACGGGTCAGGAAACAATTCCTGATTCCTCCACAACAGCAGCATCCAGCTGACTGACAGGGAGGATGAAGAGGAGGATGACGAATCAAATGGAGAATTTAAATGATGATTAAAGTTGAAATTAGTTGAAATTTTCACTTTAGTTCAGATTTCAGTTTAACCTTCCAAAATGTTTATATTTAGCTGAATATAAAACCCTGAAGAGGAGCTTCTTCCTCAGGGAATGTCTTATTTATACTTTTATTAAACTGCAAACAGAAAAAGGAATGAAGAGTTTAAAGGTATTGATGGAGCTAATCTGCTCCCATCAGCTAATGCCGGCTGCTACAGCCGGACCCAACAAGGCAGAAGGTGAAACCGAGGAACAGAAAGAGGTTTGGAGGTTTCTTCTTCTTCTGCTGCTGATAAACACCAGGAACGTCCTGCAGATTTATCAGGACAGATCAGAACCGATTCAAGATCAAAACCACTTTAATGTTGTTATTAATTAGAAGAGAGGGAGAATGCATGGAGCGGAGGCTCGGAGATGTTAGTGCCATAATTACTGGGAGGCGGGCACTTCCAGCTGCAGCTAATGGAAGCTAACCGCATTACGGAGCCTTCAGGCTGCTAATGTCTGCAGAGAGGACTGATAGTCGCATCAGATGGAGTCACGCCAGAAGACCGCAGTGAAGCTGATTCCTCCAGATGCCTCGGTCCGATCGGACCCTTCTGGACCTCAGGCAGCAAAAAACGATCCGGTTCTGCAGATCCGGACGCTGCTGGATCTATCTTCCAAACTCTGGTCAGTCCAGCAGCTGCATCCTCCTCTGCCTCAGGATGTGGCTTTCTGTGTCCCTGGAGAAGATGAGAGTGGGGGGGGGGGGGGGGGGGGGGGGGTTGGTTCCAGCCCATACCATGATACGACCCCCCAGCATCAGAGAGGCTGTGGAACACGGATCTCTCAGAATCTAATCCTTGGTTCTGCTTTGTGATGCAGAGAAGGAACAAATGCTTCCCTGCTTCTCCTTAATGAAGAACCATAATCTGAGAACATGGGTTCCACCTCAGCTTCTGATCTGAACAATCTTCCTCTGGTTCCACTCATCAGTTTATGATCAGAGATCTTTTCTGCTTCCTGCATCGTCGTCTGACCTGCTTTCTAAACCCACTGTGGAACGAAGGGGAGCTAATGAAGCTGATGGGTCCTTCTCCATCATGAAGCGTTCTCTGTTTTCTCTGGGAAACGTTCTGCAGCATCAGCAGGACAAAGTGGTCTTCAGCAGGAAGCATCCTTCCTTCCTTCCTTCCTTCCTTCGTTGATTTTAGCGTCCAGCCCGGTCGGGCAGCTGGGTCCGAACTGGGAAGGAGCTTCGCTCCGGTTCTGCTCTTCAGGGTCACAGCAAAAATCTGGAGCGTGAAAATGACCCAATTAGAGGAACCATTTAACTCTCACACAAGTTTATTTCTCGCTGTATGCTGCGGTGACCATGTGGTGAAATCAAAGAGCTGGAGGCACCTCTGTAAATCCTCAGTCATTGCCATGGCAACCAAAAAACAGGCTGAAATTGGAAGCTAAGCGGACTTTCGCTCCGTTTTTGGAAGAAAAGATCTGCAGAAAGTGATGCGCTGGTGATCTCACAACTAGCATCTAACATGATGGAAATCTGAATCACCCAGAATATCTTAGGTCAGAACTAAACTTGTATTCAATTCTATTCAGTTTATTTCTATAGCTCCAATTCACATCATGTCATCTCAGGTCACTTTCCAGTTCACCAGATCATCCAGTCAGATTGATTCAAAGTTTTCCATCTAAGGAAAACCAGCTGATTGCATCGACTCATTGACTCTTCAGCAATCCCTCACACTAAGCATGCTTGTAGCGACAGTGGAGAGGAAAAACTCCCTTTGAACAGGAAGAAACCTCCAGCAGAACCAGGCTCAGTGTGAGCGGCCATCTGCTGAGGCCCACTGGGGTTCAAGGAGACAGAAGCAGACATAGAAAAAGAAGCATAGATACAAAAGGCAACTGTCAACCAGCTCCACAGGCGGCCCCGTCCAGGAAACACGCAGCCAGGCAGACGAGCTCCGAGCCAGCTCCCATGTCAGAGGATGAAGAGAGCACATCCAGTTAGTCACAGTCAGAGAAACAGGACTACACTGGAAAACAGGCCAAGCTCCAACATCTAGAAACAAAGGTGTTGATGGCAGCAGCACAGCTGATATTTCTCTCCAGGATGGAGTCACAGCCAAACAGGAACAGACCAGATGAAGCTACTATGAGAAAAAGCTGATTTTTATTTGGACGTTTTCTCCGCATACCCGCCTGCAGGCCTCCAGGTGACTTTACGGATACTCTGGATTCTGTCTGGAGAGGACATCTGGGAGATTAAACCCAGTTCTGATCCAGGATCACCTGGTTCCTGCAGAAGAAGCTCCTCCTCCTGCTCCAACATTCAGGACCAGAACTCAGGCATCTCTCTTCCCCAAACAGAAAGAAGAAAGTTTATTTTCCTGGAGAAACATCACGCCGTATCTGCAGATGACCACAGAGAATCAGATCAGTCCTGCTGCCGTCCAGTCTGCTCCAGCATGACGACACCTGCAGGAGGATGGGGACAGTTGGAGCTTCTGTCTATGAGGGAACCAAAGAGTTAACATTGTTCTCCTGCTGAGTGGCAGCAGCTTTCTGAGGAGGCATCATGTGATCTGTTTGATGGACAGAAGGTCCATGTCCCTCAGCGAGCTGGATGTTACTGTCTGAGGTGCCAGTGGGCGGAAGCTGATTTAAACGGAGCTAAACTGAAGGTTTGGTCTGAATCATTGCATCTTTTTTAAGTTTGGAGAACATCAGAGTTTTCTGGAAACTGTCCTCTGTCTGCATACGAGGACTTGGGCACTTCCTGTTTCTGTCTCACTGGGACAATCCATCTTTGAATGAGATGAGAAGTAGACAGACATTTTTCAGCCTGGGACGTTGGGACGGCGTCATGGCGACAGAAGAAAGGTGAGCGGGGGAAATGTCAGAAGTCCTTGGCATTTCCCCGGGACAGCTCGTCCCCAGCATGTCTTCATGTGTGCAGCAACAGAGCCATGGAAACAGCTGCTGTCTCCTCAGAGACACGCTGAGTCCTCATGTCTCCTGGAGCTGCAGACGATGGTCTTTTCTGCAGCTGAGGGACATTTGAGGCCTCAGAGGGGAACAGCTGTTGATGAGAGGGATTACAGACTGCCACGACACAGCCCAGAATATAAAATCCTAATCTGCAGCTTCTAGAACTTTCCTTGCATAATCCCAAGCCTCAGTTTGCAGATTGCTCTGTGGATTAACCGCTGCGTCCAGCTGCTGTTGGACGCATCACTGGCTCTGGATGTGCTGATCCTGCAGAGCGACGGTCACGCTTCTCTCCTGTCGGTTTGCATGTTTGCATCTCCTCAGTCTGCCTGCTCAGCGTTTCTTCCTGCTGCAGCCAATCAGCAACAGCCGCTCTGAACGTTGGAGAAGCTCAGAGGTAAAGTTGTCTCTGCGCTCTGTCCCGATGGACAGGAAGGAGAAGCTGGGACTGAGGCGGAACGTCACTCAATCCTCCAGAGAGGAAAACAGATTCCCATCCTGCACACTGTAAAAAATGAAATCTAAATAAGTCATTTTTTCTTAAAATAAGTACATTTTTCTTTAATTGAGAAGGTAAGTGAGACATTTTGCCAATGGAACAAAATAATTTAAATTAAAATAAGAAAAAAACGACTGCATTGTCTTATTTCAGGTGTACATTATCTAATGATCATATTTTAAGAGTAAAACAACTAATTGCTTTGGCAAATAATCTTATTTACCTGCTTAATTTAAGGCTAAATACACTTAATGGAAGAAATGTTCACTTATTTCTAGATTGTTTTTGAAGTGCAGCATCCATTTCAGGATCCTCATCAGAACCTGTGCAGCTCACTGGATCATCGTGTTTACAGCGACCTTTACCATCCAGAACCAACCGGACCTCTGTGACCCGGATCCACAGGAAATTTCTGGAAACAGTCCTTCCAACCTGGAGATTTGATTACATTCTATTCAGTTTATTTCTATAGCTCCAATTCACATCATGTCATCTCAGGTTTATAGATCCAGATCAACCAGATCATCCAGTCAGATTGATTCAAAGTTTTCTATCTAAGGAAAACCAGCTGATTGCATCGACTCATTGACTCTTCAGCAATCCCCCACACTAAGCATGCTTGTAGCGACGGTGGAGAGGAAAAACTCCCTTTGAACAGGAATGGCCGCTCACACTGAGCCGCTCCGTTTCATTTAGATCATCAAACGTCTGAGTTTCATTCAAACCACCAAGGCGGCCTCAAAATACTCCATCATCGGACTCTGCCGACCTTCAGAAGCTCCATCTGATAAAAGTCATTTCCTGTTTTCATCATGTAGTTTAGAAAATAAGCTTTAATTACCTCATTAAATAAAAAATAAATCAAATCTTTGATCTAACTGTAACTTTGTTGTTTTTCTTTCTAAACCTCCTTTCTTCTTCTGCGGGACATCCAGGCCGCGAGCGTCTGCCTCCTTCTCTGACCTCCAAACATGGAGGTCTTTCCCTCTTTAATATGATGCAGCTCTCCTGGTTTTGTGTTGAGCCTTATGAAGGGCCAGAGCTTCTCCTCTGCTTGTATTCCAGGTTTGACTCCAAACCAAACACTTCGTCCTCTCTGTCTGCTGGTGTCACAGAGTGTCTCACAGGTCTGAGTCATGAATCTGTTGCTCTGCAGTGAGGCTTCACAGATGCATGAAGTGATGAATGTCCTCCGTCGGCTCCCGGCAGCTCAGGATTAACGCCGACATCTGGAGCAGTTTGCAGCAGCCTCCAATTAACACGGACTATCGACTTCCGTTTGTAACAGACGAGGGTTCGGAGATGGAGCTGAAAAATGCGTGAAAAAGCTGCATCACTTCTCGGCTTCCTGTGAATCAGTGCGCCTGTTCTCTGAGGAGGGATGAAAAAAGGAAGCTTTTATAGATTCGCCTTTCGCCTAAAGTCTGTTTGGTTCTCTGCTCATCTGTCAGTCAGCTGAGAAAACAGGGAACCTGACCCCAGATCAGCTGCCACTGGTTAAAACATCTGTTTGATGCAGCTGAGCTCTACTGGACACAGACAGACCTGAAAAAGGTCTTGAACTCGGTGGTTAGTTTGACTTTCAATGCTGAACATTGTTTTTGCTGCTCCGGCACTGTCAATATTTCGCTGCAGTCTTTCACAGTCTGGAGAATCAGGGAGGAATTTTGTTTAAGAAGTCGAGCTAACAACCGGGACCTGATGAGGTCTTGAACAGTCGGTATAGGGTTGTGGTCAGGTCTTGGATGGTCTTTATACATCTTTGGTGCTCCTTGGAGGTTTTTATATGGTCTTGTTGAGGTATTTGTATATTTATATTTTGATTGGTCTTTATTGAGTCTTAGATGGTCCCTATAGACTGTCATGCTGCATTGTTTTCTATCTATTGTCTTTACAGGATCTTGGTGAGTTCTCAACAAGTTATGAATAGCATATTAGGGAGGTCTTGGGAGCTCTTTATTTGGTCCTTGTGAGGTCTTGGTTGTTCTTTGTAGGGTCTGGCGAGGTCTTAGAGTGTCTTTATTTGGTCGTAGTGAGTTCTTGGGTGGTCTTTATAAGGTCTTAGATGGTCTCTAAAAGTCTTAGTGAGGTCTAAGAAGGTCTTTATGGGGTATGGGTAAGGTCTTGGGAGGTCTTTATTGGGTCTTGGTGAGGTCTTAGATGGTCTTTTTAGGGTCTTGTTGTGGTCTTGGATGGTCTTTATAGGGTCTTTGTGAAGCCTTGTGGGATCTTTATAGGTCTTGGATAGTATTTATTTGGACTTGGTGAGATCTTGGATGGTCTTCATAGGCGAGGTCTTAGATGGTGATTTATGGTCATGGTGTGGTCTTAGATGTATTTATTGAGTCTTGGTGAGGTCTTTTATAGTCTTCATAGGTCTTGGAGAGGTCTTGGGTGGTCTGTACAGGGTCTTGTTAGGTCTAGGATGGTGTTTTAGGGTCTTGGGGTGGTCTTGGATGGTTCCTACAGGGTCTCGGTGAAGCATTGGGTGACCTTTATTGGTCTTTATGAGTATTGATTGAGTCTTGGCTAGGTCATGTATGGTCTTTATAGGTCTTGGAAAGCTCTTGGGTGGTCTCTATAGGGTTTTGTTACGTCTTAGATGGTGTTTTAGGGTCTTTGTGAAGCATTGGGTGATCTTTATAGGTCTTGGATGGTCTTTATTCAGTCTTTATAGGAACTTGATGAGGTTGTGGGTCTTTGTGAGGGTCTTTGATGGTCTTTATAAGTCTTGCGGGGTCTTGGATGGCGTTTTAGGGTCTTGGTGTGGTCTTGGATTGTTCCTACAGGGTCTTGGTGAAGCATTGGGTGATCCTTGTAGGTCTTGGATGGTCTTTATTCAGTCTTTATAGGAACTTGATGTGGTTGTGGATGATATTTATTGGGTCTTTGTGAGGGTCTTTGATGGTCTTTATAGGTCTTGCGAGGTCTTGGATGGCGTTTTAGGGTCTTGATGTGGTCTTGGATGGTCCTTATAAGGTCTTGTTGAAGCCTTGGGTGATCTTTATAGGTCGTGGATGGTCTTTATAGGGTCTTGGTGAGGTCGTGGATGGTCTTTATAGGGTCTTGGTGAGGTCGTGGATGGTCTTTATAGGGTCTTGGTGAGGTCGTGGATGGTCTTTATAGGGTCTTGGTGAGGTCGTGGATGGTCTTTATAGGGTCTTGGTGAGGTCGTGGATGGTCTTTATAGGGTCTTGGTGAGGTCGTGGATGGTCTTTATAGGGTCTTGGTGAGGTCGTGGATGGTCTTTATAGGGTATTTTCAGGTTTCCTGGATGTCCCAGTGTTTATGCGTCATGGACGCAGACAGTCTCTGCTATTATCTTCTCTAAGATGAAGGAGAGGAGCGTTGCTAAAAGACAGAAAGCAGGACTTCAGGTATGAACCTGGTCCTTCAGCTGTCCTGGTTATCAATAATTAAAGACAAACCTTTTTCTGTTAGGGTTAGACTGGACTGAACCAAGCAGACTGTCAAAGATTAAAGGAGAGAAAATAATGGTTGATTTTAGATGTTTGTTTTTTTTACTATCGCCTGTTTAAATGACATCAGGCTTATTCTCAGTGGTAGAGGTCCAGTCTGCATGGCTGTGACGGTCATTCCTGCCATTTACTGCAGACTGGACATCAACAGCTCAGCACTGGAAAACAGAATCAAAGTGTTTTTATGTTTAATGAAGTCTTAAAGTTGTTCTCCTAATATTCTCTTTTCCTCCTTTTCCTCTGCAGCTCTTCCTTCTCTCATCCTCACACACCTTGTCTTTCTAACATCCATCCTTCCTCAGCAGGCCGACGCATCGCCACAGACTTTCATGGTTTTGTGGCTGTTGATCTGATTTGGAGTTGAATGTTTCCTGTCTTTTCCCTTCACCCCCCCGTCCCTTCATCTTGCTATTCAAAATGAAAGCCCCCCCGCTCGAGGTGAAAGTAGAGCGTAGACCTCTTTGGTTGAGAGCGATGCTGAGGCCTCAGGGGAAACTGCAAGGTGCAGTTTGAGACAAACTTTTGGAGCTACAGGTGTGTTACTTCTGGCCGATGTGTCATGATAACGTTAGCATATATAGACGCCCGTCTCTATATATGATGTTAGCTCCAGCTGGCAACCAACAGAATGCAACAGGAAACAGGCTAACTGCTCACTGCAACCTCTTTATTTCCCCTCAGTTTCACCTTTTAAAGAGAACAATCACAGCTGAACTCTACTCCAAATTTTTTCTAAGAGTGAAGCAATGAGTGGAAATAAAAACAATGCGAAAATTAAAAAGTCAAAAAGAAAAATGACGCATGCATGGAGGATTGAAAGCAAGCACGCCAAAAAAGAAACATTGCAGGAGCTTCTGTTTTTTTTCTGAAGTACTAATTAGACTGTTTGCCTGCAAGTACTGAGAAAAAAAAACAAAAGCTCCTCCTGGAGTCACGGGAAAGGAGGGAGGGGGTCACCCACGGCCCCCCTCTCCCACCCGCTGACCGAGCAAACAGCAGCGCCTCGTCTCACTCGTCTTTCCTTTGTTGCTCTGCAGCGACTCTGTGCCATGCAGCCTGCGTGGAGGTGGACTCTGACACGGAGGCCGTGGCTAACGAGGGCTTCAGGCTGGGATGCATTTCCTGCAAGATGAGAGGCGAAGTTCCCGCCATCGCCGTCGTTAACTGGTTCTTCAAGGGTTCAGAGGACAAAGATTTCAATCCTGTAAGTGGAGCTAAGATCAGCCAATTATCCGCACCTCATCTCGAGTCTCTTTCCAGAGACTTTCAATCAGATTATCCAGTCAGATTGGTGCTGAAGGCTTTTAACTACAGTTTGTGGACTTCCTGATAGTAAAGAATTACAATAGTCCAGCCTTGAAGTAACAAATGCATGGACTAGTTTCTCAGCATCACCCCTGGACAGGAGATTGCTCATTTTTGCAATATTCCTCAGATGAAAGAAGGATATTCTAGAAACCTCTTTGATCTGGGATTTAAATGACAGGTCCTGATCAAAAATAACACCAAGATTTTTTACTTTATTATCTGAAATCAGTTTAATCCCATCCAAATGAAGTGACTGGCTAATCAGTTTCTTTTTCAGAGACTCTGGTCCAAAGACTATAACTTCTGTTTTGTCTGCATTCAGAAGCAGAAAGTTAAGAGTCATCCAGGTTTTTATGTCTTCAAGACATGCCTGTAATCTATGTAATGGGTTAGCTTCATCTGGATTATAGACAGATATAGCTGGGTATCATCAGCATAACAGTGGAAATTAATCCCATGCTGTCTAATAACTCTACCGATTGGGAGCATGTATAAAGTAAAGAGAATTGGTCCTAGCACTGATCCCTGTGGTACTCCACAGGTAACCTTTGAGCATGAGGAAGATCTATCATTAACATGAACAAACTGAATTCGATCAGATAGATAAGATTTAAACCAGTCTAGTGCTGTTCCTTTAATTCCAACAAAATATTCAAGTCTTTCTAAAAGAATATTATGATCAACTGGATCAAATGCAGCACTGAGATCCAACAGGACGAGGTTGGTCCACGGTTGGTTATTGGTGATGCTGCTGCAAGTTCAAGCAATATTTATGTTCATTCTTTATATCAAACATGGACTGAATCATTTTAACAGATTTTTTAATCTGTTAGAACTTCCCAAACTCTTTCAAAGTGAGTTTAGGAAGTTCTAACATCAGGAGTTCTACAGCTGGTGTCTGAACCACAGTTTGGAAGCGTCATGCAGATTGATTCAAAGTTTTCTATCAAGCAACAGTGGAGAGAAAAAACTCCCTTTTAACAGGAAGAAACCTCCAGCGTGATGGGAAACTTTGGAGATGTATAAGGATTAAAAAAAAAACTAACAAACGCAGTGGTGAAAGAACGCCAGAGTTTAACAGACACTTTATACAGAGTAGTTATTTACACAGTAAAATCAAACTTAATGGTTAAAGGGAAATCTTTGCTGCTTTTCTTCCTATTCCACCAAAACACACAGCCTTGGTTTGCATGGCCTTTCATGGACGTCCGTTCATGGTAACCCTAACCTGGTCCTAAACCCAACCCACAGTAGAAAGCTTTACCATTTGGGGACCCTTGAATGTCCTCATTTGGACCGGTCCCTCATTTGGACCGGTCAGTCCCCAGAATGAGGGATACTTGACGATAATGCTGGAGGTTTCTTCCTGTTCAAAGGGAGTTTTTCCTCTCCACTGTCGCTACAAGCATGCTTAGTGTGAGGGATTGCTGAAGAGTCAATGAGTCGATGCAATCAGCTGGTTTTCCTTAGATGGAAAACTTTGAATCAATCTGACTGGATGATCTGGTGAACTGGAAAGTGAACAACACTTAAGTTTGCTTGTAGCGACAGTGGAGAGGAAAACCTCCCTTTGAACAGGAAGAAACCTCCATCTGCTGAGGCCCACTGGGGTTCAAATAGAAACTTTAGAAGCAGATCTTTAATGAAAGGACAAACAGATGATGAGCGTAAGTCTTATTTTTCTTCTGAGCCAACCACATCAGGCCGCCGGAGGAAGCGGCGCCGTCTCTGTGCCCATCACTCCCAGGAGACGGCTGCTCCTCTTTCTGATGTAATTATCTTGTGGGAAACTGTTTGGTTTGTCAGCAGAAAGCTGAGTGTTGCATTTTTAATGACGGGTTCTTCTGCTGATCTCTGGATTGGAACGGCCATAAACTCAGAGCGTTTACTTACTGCAGGAGCAGGAAGAGCTGCAGCTTCTGCACTCAGCAGGAAACGCAGCATCAGCAGCAGCAGGAGGAGGAAAGTGAAACAAATGAACACAGAGATCTGGTTGTTGTGAACTTCCTTGGTTCTGCCTCCATAAACATCTCACAGCTTCTGTCTCTGTCCTGCTCCATGTTTCAGTTGTACATGTATGAGAACAAGCAGGGCGAGGTCCTGGACCCTCGCTTCTATGAGCGTCTGGACTGGAGCGGCAGCAAGCACACCCTGGACCTGCAGGACGGCTCCATCTACATCCTCAATGTCACCTTCAACGACACGGGGACCTACCGCTGCACCTTCGAGCGCAAACTCCTGTACTCCAACTACGAGTTTGAAGTCAACACCACCAGGGTGATCCACCTCAACGTGGTTCCCAAACGTAAGACCTGCCTCTCAGCTCCCTTTAAAGGAGAAGTCCGTTCAGCTAGAAATAACCAGTGGGTCATTATTTATACCTAAAACTAAAACGTCCGCAGTGATTTACACTGGAAAAAATAGAAATCTGGATAAGTCATTTTTTCTTAAAATAAGTGCATCTGTTCTTGAATTGAGGAGATAAAAGAGACATTTTACCAACAGAGCGAGACAATTTAGATTTAAAATAATAGAACACAACTGCATTGTCTTATTTCAAGTTCATATTATCGAGTTATCTTATTTTAAGAGTAAAAATACTCATTCCTTTGGCAAACTATCTCATTTAGTTACTCAAATTAAGAGTAAATACACTTAATTTAAGAAGATTTTTACTCATTTCTACATCATTTTATAGTGTAATCAGTCAAAACAATAAAACAACAAATTTTCGTTGCGATCACTGAGTCTGGGAGCGGCCATCTTTGCCCAAATATAGTAGTGTGGTGGTTTTCAATGGTAGAATGTCAAAAAATCAGGACACCTTCAGTCGATCATCTGATTGCCCCAGGACGGGAGAAGAAGCGTTTATTTTATAGATCAAATTGACATGCTGTCCTCAGTACACGTAACACAGCGCTGAACATTTCAACAGAACACATCTAGCTTTTCTCAACTTCTCATTCAAATCTGGGCGTTTATACAGGTGCTGGTCATAAAATTAGAATATCATGAAAAAGTAGATTGATTTCAGTAATTCCATTTAAAAAGTGAAACTTGTATATTATATTCATACATTACATACAAACTCATATATTTCAGATGTTTATTTTGTTTAATTTTGATGATTACAAATGACAACAAATGAAAATCTCAAATTCATCATATCAGAAAATTAGAATATTACTGAAGACCAATAAAAACAAAGGATTTATAGAAATGTTGGCCAACTGAAAAGTATGAACATGAAAAGTATGAGCATGTACAGCACTCAGTATTTAGTTGGGCCTCCTTTGGCCTGTATTACTGCAGCAATGCGGCGTGGCATGGAGTCGATCAGTCTGTGGCACTGCTCAGGTGTTATGATAGCCCAGGTTGCTCTAATAGTGGCTTTTAGCTCTTCTGAATTGTTGGGTCTGGTGTATTGCATCTTCTTCTTCACAATACCCCATAGATTTTCTATGGGGTTAAGGTCAGGAGAGTTTGCTGGCCAATTAAGAACAGGGATACCATGGTCCTTCAACCAGGTACTGGTAGCTTTGGCACTGTGTGCTGGTGCCAAGTCCTGTTGGAAAATGAAATCTGCATCTCCAAAAAGTTGGTCAGCTGCAGGAAGCATGAAGTGCTCTAAAACTTCCTGGTATGTGGCTGCGTTGACCCTGGACCTCAGAAAACACAATGGACCAACACCAGCAGATGACATGGCACCCCAAACCATCACTGACTGTGGAAACTTTACACTGGACTTCAAGCAACGTGGATGAAGTGCCTCTCTTCTTTTCCTCCAGACTCTGGGACCTTGATTTCCAAAGGAAATGCAAAATTTACTTTCATCAGAGAACATGACTTTGGACCACTCACCAGCAGTCCAGTCCTGTTTCTCTTTAGCCCAGGCAAGACGCTTCTGACGCTGTCTGTGGTTCAAGAGTGGCTTGACACAAGGAATGCGACAGCAGAAACCCATGTCTTTCATACGTCTGTGTGTGGTGGTTCTTGAAGCACTCACTCCAGCTGCAGTCCACTCTTTGTGAATCTCCCCCACATTTTTGAAGGGGTTTTGTTTCACAATCCTCTCCAGGGTGCGGTTATCTCTCTTGCTTGTACACTTTTTTCGACCACATCTTTTCCTTCCCTTCGCCTCTCTATTAATGTGCTTGGACACTGAGCTCTGTGAACAGCCAGCCTCTTTAGCGATGACCTTTTGTGTCTTGCCCTCCTTGTGCAAGGTGTCGATGGTCGTCTTTTGGACAACTGTCAAGTCAGCAGTCTTCCCCATGATTGTGTAGCCTATAGAACTAGACTGAAAGACCATTTAAAGGCTTTTGCAGGTGGTTTGAGTTAATTAGCTGATTAGAGTGTGGCACCAGGGGCCATCAATTTTGAACCTTTTCACAATATTCTAATTTTCTGATATGATGAATTTGAGATTTTCATTTGTTGTCATTTGTAATCATCAAAATTAAACAAAATAAACATCTGAAATATATGAGTTTGTATGTAATGTATGAATATAATATACAAGTTTCACTTTTTAAATGGAATTACTGAAATCAATCTACTTTTTCATGATATTCTAATTTTATGACCAGCACCTGTATAGTTTCAACATTGCACTGTGTGGATGTATGTGCACGACTGGACGCTCTGATAAAATTTCCTGGAAGTTCTTGGCCTGTGACCGGATTGCGTGCGAGTGGGCTTTTAAAGACTCTGTTTTTCAAGACTTGTACTTGGCTTCCAGCCTGTGAACACTTGTTATTGCCAAGATGTGTACGTGGCTTCCAGACTGCTTGCTCTGTGTTATCAATTATTGTGAGCTTAAGGTCACGATGACCTAGGGCAACACAATTCGCTTCTACAGTAGCCCCTCCCTCCTGCCATCTTCCAGCAGTGACGTCACGGTGCGGTAAGCCTAGCGCCATTCTCCCCGCTTTCCAAGCTAAATCAATGGGAACTACTAGACACATCTGCAATCAACAACAATTATTGAAGATTTCCAGAGGACTTCACCATTGAAATTCACCAGAGCTATAGTGGAACTGACAATGCCCACGTGCATGGCAGCTGGATGCTGGAATACATCGGGTAAAAGTGAAAAAAAAAGAGTTATTCCACCTTTCTGATTCCTGATCCTCCACGGACGGGTTGGTCGTTGGATCGCCAACTTGAAGAGGGAGGATTTGCCATCGAACTTCTGGCCAGAGAAAAAACCCGTAATATGTAGCCAACATTTGGAAGAAGAATGTTTTCAAGATGACTTGGATAATAGCGCGTTGTGACAAACACCAGATACAGCACTGGGACTTGATCAACAGCCGATACCGCACCGTGACAATGTCACTAACCAGTAGGTGGCAGTAGTGTTCTTCGACAAATATGGATGCCTCCAGTAAAGCACATTCACATGGAAATTACTCTGAATTAAAAACACTGATCATTTATTGAACAGGATGGAATCATTTCAGATTAAAAGAACTTTCAGAAGTTTGGATTCTGAATCTGAGCGACTTTTCCTTTAACATTAAAAACATATTTATGACTTTGGAAAATGCTAGTAGGAGAATTTCTTTCCCATCCAAACATCATGAACCTGATTTTAATGTCGTCTTTCTGTTGAAGCTTAGAAATATGTTACCAAAAAAACTCCAATATAATGAAAGAAGTTGCTTCATTTCAACTTGAGGTTTTAAAATCGACACTCAGATCCTGATAAACTATTATGATGATGATGGAGATTAATATTTCTGTTATTATCTGACACAAGATCTTAACCTTTCAACAGTTCAGGTTCAGGATTTTCCTCTTCTAGCTCCTCCTCTCCCTCTACCTCTCTCCTCACTGCTCCTCCTGCTGCTCGGCCCAAAGAGGAGCTCGCTTTGACTCGGCTTTTTCCTCCTTATCCTGTTTTCCCTTTAGTAAAGAAAATCAATCCAGTCTAAAGCTGATGAATCAATAAGCATTTCAACATCATGTTTCAATGAGTTTTATTTGTCATTTTAACAAATTAACATGAAATTAAACTAATTTAGTTTCCAGGTTCCAGAGCAGCCTAGTGCCAAAGAATAAAATAGTAAAACTGGCTATTAATGAGGATAAACATTAAACAAACCAGATAAATATGCTCATTTAATCACTTATGTAAATAAATATAGAACATTACAGCAGTTGTAGATAAAAATTTGTAATTTTGAGGCTTTTTGAAGGATCATGGTGACTCTGGAATGAAGGGAAAATCTTATTTATTTTGTTTCTGTGTCGGATTTCCTGTCAGCATCACATTCTGCTCGATGTTGGCCTGATTTTTCCGTTTCTACCTGAATGGAGCTGATAGTGGCTCCTCCCTGCAGGAGCCGGCAGCAGCTGCACAGACGTGTTCATTTGTTAGTCAAACACGCTCCTCTGCTGACGGAGGAGCCGCAGGAGGAGCAGCAGCTCTGCAAACATGTCAGCGCTCGCTGTGTTTGCAGAGCTGCTGCTTTGTTTGCAGGACAGCTTTTTAAATCAGTTCACGGTAAAGAAATAAAAATCAGGAGCGTTCCTGCAGCTGTTTGCTTCCAGGCACAAAATGACCTTCATTAAATATTCATGTTTCTGTTGTTTATTGTCGAGCACTGAAGCTAAAAACATCCGATCCATTTATAATGGCTTTAAAATCATGCAGACGTTGGTGAGAGAGCGGCTCGCTCTCAGCAGCTCACTGAGTTCCAGCAGCGTCCTTCAGTCTCCAGCTTTCTGCAGTCAGTCACTGCATAACCTCTGACCTTCAGGCTGCCTTTAGATCAGCTCCATGGAACAGGCCTCCATGGTGGAGCAGCGGCATCAGCGAAGCATCAGACGCAGGCCTGGAAAGCAGCCGCCGCTGGTGGAGGTGGAGGGGGGGGGGGTTCCAGTGAAAGGAACTGATCCCAGCGAACAGTTCATGTTGCTTGATGCTTGATTTACGATTGAAAACTTTATTCTTTTTCTCAGATCTTATATGAACATGAAATATTTTGGTTAGTATGAGGTGACTTCATTCTGAAAAAATGAATTTGTTTAGTTATATTTTAGCTGCTATGCATAACTGATGCTATTTCCTGGCTCCGCCCCTTCATTATAGACAGGTGATGCAGCACCTGGATTAAATTGTTTATTAGGGAGCTCTAGGATTCAGGCAGCGCAGCCATAGAGTGTTTGATCTGCCTGTTACGTCTTTCTGCGGTGAGAAATTCTAAGTTAGTTTTTAGATAATAAAGCGTCTAACAACGAGAGGAGAAAAGTGTGTTGGATGAATAATCACTGAGAACGACTGACAGCGCTGGAGCGCGTCCAGCTTGGATCCTTCTGCTTCCTGCGAACCAAAGGTCAAAGGTCCATTGAGACGTGGATGCTGGGAGTCCTGACCTCCTGGATGAATTAGAGCGCAGACTGAGAGGCAGGCCTTCTCATCCAACATTAGCAGCTGACCTTTCAAATGTGCTGCTGGAAGAATGGTCAAAGAAAAGAAAAGCCAACTTTGCTTGGCTTTTAAAATCAACCTTTAGCATTAAAAACGACACGGATGTTTATTCTTTCCCAATCATTGTTACTTTAAATCGCTAAAGATAAAGTGATTTATTCAGAAAAGCATAGAAACCGGATCCTCCATGAAGCGGCGGCGTCCCTCAGAGTCCTGTTCTCGGTCTTTTGTTTTTAACTGATCGAGCTGGAGGACCGGAGCAGAGAGGACGGAGGACGGACTCTAACTCAGGACACGAATCATTTCTCACTGCTATGAGCCGCCCTATTCCTGTCTCAGCTCCTGCTCCTTCTGTGTCGCCGCAGTCACCAGAGGAATGGCGTCCATCCTGTCTGAGGTGATGATGTACGTCTCCATCATCGGGCTGCAGTTCTGGCTGGTCGTTGAGATGATTTACTGCTACAGGAAGATCTCAGCGGCCGGAGAAGAAGCTCTGAGGGAGAGCGAGTGAGTAAGAGGCAGCCTGTCGTCTCCTCGTCCTCCCGTTGGGTGGACCAGATGTCCCGACAGCGTCCCCCTGCTTGTTGTTCCCCTCCTGCAGAACCAGCGGTCTGTCCGTCTGAAAGTAGCAGCAGGTTCTGCTCTGATCTTTGCTCTCTGTTCCTCAGGGCCGAGTATTTAGCCATCGCTTCAGAGAGCAAAGACAACTGTGCAGGAGTCCAGGTGGCAGAATAATCCTGGTAGGTCGACTCTTCTTCTCTGCTTCTTTACTTTGAACCCAGAACCGAAAAACTTAATCTAAACCAGAGAAAAAGTTTCTTCTCTGAACCACTTTGATTTATGAAAGTAACTGACCTCCTCAGCAGTTAGTCAGGATATAAATCCTGGAATGAAACCTCAGTTATTCTGCAGCAGTTCTCTGTTTGTTCTGCAGGTTACAGAAGGAGGCCCCTCCCTGAGGAACCCGCCTCCTACAGCCTCCCCTCCTCCTCCCTACATGATAGAAATCCTGATACCTGGAAGCAGAAACAGACTCAGCTTGAAGAAGCTGCTGAGCTGCGAGGAGCAGAAGGAAGCATGAAGTTCCCCAGGAGGAGATCTGAGGACTGCGTCCCGCTGGGTTCCCCATCCCTGCATGCTGAGGAGCATCGCTCATGTTCTCTCACTTTTCTTCACGGACCAGTTGTTCATCTGCAGGTTTAAGTTTCTGTCAGGAAAATTCAAGGATGAGATTTAAAACTAAAGCAACAACAAATCAGAAAACAAACATCTTGTTGGAGAGCAGGGCTGCAGCAGCTTCCTGCCAGAAGTTCAGAACTTCTCCCTGAAAGTCTTTCATATAAAAAACAAAATAATCCTGGTTTGGATTTTTTCTGCAGGTTTTCCTTTAAAAAGGAGAGAGAAGAAAAAATCCCTAAAAAGTAGAGAAATCGCTCCATTAATCACCATCAAAGCAAAACGCCTCTGCATGTTCATCTAAGGTGCTGCAGCAGCGACACCCAGTGGACAAATAAATCAATGAACAATAATTGGAAGCTTCAGTCGACAGAACAAACAGTTCCTGCATCTTCAAAACATTGAATTTATTTAGAGAAATTAAGTTGATGGAGCAGCCATTCAGGGTGACCCCGCCTCTCACCCGTAGACTGCCCCGTTCAGGGTGACCCCGCCTCTCACCCGTAGACTGCCCGTTCAGGGTGACCCCGCCTCTCACCCGTAGACTGCCCCATTCAGGGTGACCCCGCCTCTCACCCGTAGACTGCCCCGTTCAGGGTGACCCCGCCTCTCACCCGTAGACTGCCCCGTTCAGGGTGACCCCGCCTCTCACTCGTAGACTGCCCCGTTCAGGGTGACCCCGCCTCTCACCCGTAGACTGCCCGTTCAGGGTGACCCCGCCTCTCACCCGTAGACTGCCCCGTTCAGGGTGACCCCGCCTCTCACCCGTAGACTGCCCCGTTCAGGGTGACCCCGCCTCTCACTCGTAGACTGCCCCGTTCAGGGTGACCCCGCCTCTCACCCGTAGACTGCCCCGTTCAGGGTGACCCCGCCTCTCACCCGTAGACTGCCCCATTCAGGGTGACCCCGCCTCTCACCCGTAGACTGCCCCGTTCAGGGTGACCCCGCCTCTCACTCGTAGACTGCCCATTCAGGGTGACCCCGCCTCTCACCCGTAGACTGCCCGTTCAGGGTGACCCCGCCTCTCACCCGTAGACTGCCCATTCAGGGTGACCCCGCCTCTCACCCGTAGACTGCCCCGTTCAGGGTGACCCCGCCTCTCACTCGTAGACTGCCCCGTTCAGGGTGACCCCGCCTCTCACCCGTAGACTGCCCGTTCAGGGTGACCCCGCCTCTCACCCGTAGACTGCCCCGTTCAGGGTGACCCCGCCTCTCACCCGTAGACTGCCCCGTTCAGGGTGACCCCGCCTCTCACTCGTAGACTGCCCCGTTCAGGGTGACCCCGCCTCTCACCCGTAGACTGCCCCGTTCAGGGTGACCCCGCCTCTCACCCGTAGACTGCCCCATTCAGGGTGACCCCGCCTCTCACCCGTAGACTGCCCCGTTCAGGGTGACCCCGCCTCTCACTCGTAGACTGCCCATTCAGGGTGACCCCGCCTCTCACCCGTAGACTGCCCGTTCAGGGTGACCCCGCCTCTCACCCGTAGACTGCCCATTCAGGGTGACCCCGCCTCTCACCCGTAGACTGCCCCGTTCAGGGTGACCCCGCCTCTCACCCGTAGACTGCCCCGTTCAGGGTGACCCCGCCTCTCACCCGTAGACTGCCCCGTTCAGGGTGACCCCGCCTCTCACCCGTAGACTGCCCCATTCAGGGTGACCCCGCCTCTCACCCGTAGACTGCCCCGTTCAGGGTGACCCCGCCTCTCACTCGTAGACTGCCCATTCAGGGTGACCCCGCCTCTCACCCGTAGACTGCCCGTTCAGGGTGACCCCGCCTCTCACCCGTAGACTGCCCCGTTCAGGGTGACCCCGCCTCTCACCCGTAGACTGCCCCGTTCAGGGTGACCCCGCCTCTCACCCGTAGACTGCCCCATTCAGGGTGACCCCGCCTCTCACCCGTAGACTGCCCCGTTCAGGGTGACCCCGCCTCTCACTCGTAGACTGCCCATTCAGGGTGACCCCGCCTCTCACCCGTAGACTGCCCGTTCAGGGTGACCCCGCCTCTCACCCGTAGACTGCCCCGTTCAGGGTGACCCCGCCTCTCACCCGTAGACTGCCCCGTTCAGGGTGACCCCGCCTCTCACCCGTAGACTGCCCCATTCAGGGTGACCCCGCCTCTCACCCGTAGACTGCCCCGTTCAGGGTGACCCCGCCTCTCACTCGTAGACTGCCCCGTTCAGGGTGACCCCGCCTCTCACCCGTAGACTGCCCCGTTCAGGGTGACCCCGCCTCTCACCCGTAGACTGCCCCGTTCAGGGTGACCCCGCCTCTCACCCGTAGACTGCCCCGTTCAGGGTGACCCCGCCTCTCACCCGTAGACTGCCCCGTTCAGGGTGACCCCGCCTCTCACTCGTAGACTGCCCCGTTCAGGGTGACCCCGCCTCTCACCCGTAGACTGCCCCGTTCAGGGTGACCCCGCCTCTCACTCGTAGACTGCCCCGTTCAGGGTGACCCCGCCTCTCACCCGTAGACTGCCCCGTTCAGGGTGACCCCGCCTCTCACCCGTAGACTGCCCATTCAGGGTGACCCCGCCTCTCACCCGTAGACTGCCCCGTTCAGGGTGACCCCGCCTCTCACCCGTAGACTGCCCCGTTCAGGGTGACCCCGCCTCTCACTCGTAGACTGCCCCGTTCAGGGTGACCCCGCCTCTCACCCGTAGACTGCCCGTTCAGGGTGACCCCGCCTCTCACCCGTAGACTGCCCCGTTCAGGGTGACCCCGCCTCTCACCCGTAGACTGCCCGTTCAGGGTGACCCCGCCTCTCACCCGTAGACTGCCCCATTCAGGGTGACCCCGCCTCTCACCCGTAGACTGCCCCGTTCAGGGTGACCCCGCCTCTCACTCGTAGACTGCCCGTTCAGGGTGACCCCGCCTCTCACCCGTAGACTGCCCGTTCAGGGTGACCCCGCCTCTCACCCGTAGACTGCCCATTCAGGGTGACCCCGCCTCTCACCCGTAGACTGCCCCGTTCAGGGTGACCCCGCCTCTCACCCGTAGACTGCCCCGTTCAGGGTGACCCCGCCTCTCACCCGTAGACTGCCCGTTCAGGGTGACCCCGCCTCTCACCCGTAGACTGCCCCGTTCAGGGTGACCCCGCCTCTCACCCGTAGACTGCCCGTTCAGGGTGACCCCGGCTCTGTCTCTGCATTCCAGGTGGAACAGCCTCCCTCACATGTTCTGGTTTCCTGATGCCTCAAGCTGTTTTTACTGTGAGGATTTAAAGCCATGAGGATCCAGGAAACGTTCAGGAGATCCAGGACGCGTTCAGGAGATCCAGGAAACGTTCAGGAGATCCAGGAAGCGTTCAGGAGATCCAGGAAGCGTTCAGGAGATCTCCATTATCTCCATTCTTCATGTGGATCCAATCATCACATCTTTTTTGCTTTAACTTTATGATGAAAGTGTAACTGGATGCTGAGCTGCTTCCATCTAATTAATAATAATAATTCATATTTAAATGTGTTTCTGGCCTATTTATTTATTTATTTCACATCCATCACTAAGTTTTTATCACATGTTTCTACAGAGCAGCGATCCGAGATGTTTGGATCATGTTCTGGTCTCAGAGAGCAGAACCAGAACCGAGAACATAGAGTCCAAATCCAGAACGCACACATGAAAGACTGAATTTCTACTTTTCTGGAATCAGATTTATTTTCTGTTTTCAGAGATTTAAACTGAAGCAGTTCTGACCCCAGAACCAGATTAACCAGATAGGTTCTGAAACATGTCTGGGTTTTCCGTCGGATCCGGATTCTGGTTCCTGGAAACTCAGCCGAGCAGCGAAGCTGCATCAAGTCCAGATGTTTCTGTAGAAAACATCTGGATTCCTTTTTAAACAGCATCTCTGCAGAAACAAACATCTGCAAACATCTTAGAAAAACGTCTTTTCCCCAAAAACGTTTTCTATAATTTAGCTGCACGATAAAAAAGGAAAACATTCTAGTAGTTAATTCAGATTTTCTATTTTTATACACTTTTGAAATATTTTCTATCTTCTGTTGGATTAAAAAGTTAATCCTGTTTTAACATTTTAAAGGATGATTTATAAAAATCATTGGATTCTGAATCCATTTTTATGTAATAAGAGCATAAAGTTGATCATAGTGATTAAAAACTTTAATGAACCAAACATGATCAGAATATCTTAATTTATGATTAAATTTCCCTTTGATCAAATATTAACTAATTAAAATTAGCAGTAGAAGCTCAGATTAGAACAGATTATTCCTGATTATCCTGTAATTTAGTCCCTGTGTGAAATTAATTAAAAATTCACATTAATCCTGTCAGTTTTCAAACAGAACTAATTAACTAAATGTGGTTTATTTTCTATAAATGTTGAACTCAGAAGGAGCTTCAGTCAGATCTTATCCTCTGATGCGTTTCAGGTGTTCAAAGGTTCCTGTGTCTGGGGGGGGGGATCCTGGAGGGAACCAGGGAGGAACCGGTTCTGGACTTGTGGGCCGATCCAGATTCTGCTGAAGATGCATCCAGACCATTCAAAGCCTCCATGTTCTGCTTCCATCTCCAGTTAAACCAGTGGCCTAGTTCCTGTCCCAGTAGCTCCCTCCTGGTTCCTCCTCCTGCAGCCGTGGAGGTTCTGAATCTCCTTCTATCCTTTAAACTGTTTCTGTTAATTCAGCTCAGAGAGGAACCATGAGGAGAACCTGAGCTTCTGATCTCCAGTGGTTCTGGTTTCACCCTCAGAATGGAGGTACCGCTCAGGCAGGCAGCAGAATGATCAACCAGAAACTGGTTGGTTTCTGATCAACGGCCAATGAACAGGATTAATTGAGCCTGGCTGTTAATCTGGACTGGATCAGGTAACCAAGATAATCCCAGTTTAATCCGCAGCTACAGTGAAACAGGCCTGATATCCCATTATAATGAACTAATGGGTTCATCCTCATCCAGAAACAAACACACCTGGTGTCACTTTTAATAGCCGCCGTGTGAAACCATAGAGGCGTTCCTCTCCATCAGGGGGAGGAGCTTCCATTCTGGCTCCTCCCCTTTCAGGATGAAGCCTGGAGGCCCATCAGCTCCTCTTGTTTGTGAACAAAGACGTTTTATAAAAGTTTCACCTTTTAAAAAGTTTGTTGAAAGATAGAAAACGGAGAGCAGTGACGTCACTCCGACTTAAAAACCTTCAGCATCTAAAACACGAAGAAAATGAATCAGTTTTAATCTATGAACCAAAAACTGCAATGAAATTCAGAAAATGTCGAGAAAATGCACATTTTCAGGATTTACAACAAAAATCTATCAAATCAATTATTATTAAAAACAGCAACAGAAAATGTTATAAAAATAGTTTCCCTTCAGACTGAAGCCAAAGGAAAAACTCCCCTAAATAAATTATTTTATTTCTTAATTTGCTTTTTAATGGGATCGTTTGAAACATTTAAATTTTTCATCCTGAAGTGTTTTAAATGTTCTTTGCTTTGAGGGTCAGCGCTTTGCTCCAAGGAGCCAAATCTGACCTTCAACTTTTCTTCCAACAGTGACCACCAGGGGGCAGCAAAGCGCGGCCCAGTCCGTCCCAGTGAATTACAAAAATAAAATCCCATTTATGACTTGGTGACAATTCTAAGACCTATGAAAGACTTATTTTTTTTTATTTTATGCCTTTAAATACTTTTTAAAGATCAGATCATTTTAAATGAGTTAATTAATGATCAGTTTAGGGCTTATTTGGATGTCTGAGGCTATTAAATAAACAAAACATTTGAATAAACAAATTTTTAACTCAAAGTTTTTCATTGGATTATTTCAAATTCCTGAAGATAAAATCTAAAAAAGGGGATTAATCACGTTTCTTTGAAGCCAAAATAACGTTTTATCGGTTTAAAGTTGTTTTTAGTTTTGCTAGAAAATGAATCAAAGTATTAGGCTTTATTTAATTAAAATTTTATTTTGATTATTTAAACAGTTATTTATCTATTCTTCCAGTATTTTTTCACACCAAGAAAAAACAAAAACAGAAGGAGGATCGTTTCATGTTTTAGGATTTTCATTTCTCTGCTTCTTTGCTTTTTTTACAATCATAACTTTACAGAACATTCTCTCCTAAACCTTTAATAATAAATACATCAGCTGTTCGTTTCCATGGTGACCGTGCACAGCAGGGCCATCGAGCTTCAGCTGAAGCTCGGAGCAGAAGAAGAAACGATGAACCGATTCTCAGAAATGAAAGGACCTCAGAAAACGACAACAGGAAGTGGAAAAGCAATAAAAAAAAAATGAAAAGCAAATTCTGATCATTTAACACAAAAAAAAAAAAAAATACTGTTTCCCTTTTTGATGCTCCGGGTCTGAAAAGTTCTGCTTGGTCCGTTTTGTTCTGATTCGGCTGGAAAATGAAGATTTGGACAAAAAAAAAAAAACAAAGAAAAATGAGCAAAAACAAGGAGAACGTAACCATGGCAACGCACCCGCTCCTCTTCTTCACTCACATCATCTTCTTCCTCAGTGTTGATCTAAACCAGCAGCAGGGAAACATTCAGAAATCATTTTTGCTGCATCTGGTTGGTCCAAAACCAGCGAATCAGAGCGCAGAGCAGCCGTCACATGACCGCTGGAAGCAGGACGAGACTTCAGAGGTTCTAATAAATACTAAGATGGTCCGTCTCAGGGTGGAACCGATCCGGAGAAGGCAGCAGGTCAGGTTCTGGGCCCACCAGTGGGCCGGTTCACTTATATACACATGGGACCCAGCTGGCGGGGTGGGGGGGTTATTGCTGTGGTTCTGGAAGCTTCTCATTGGTCGAAGCTAAAGGCGTCTGAAGCTACTTCAAGTCAGTCAGGAGGAGAGCTGAGGAAGGAGCGGTCCGACCGGGACCCGATTCTGATTGGGGGGGGCTCAGGTCTCAGACGGGGGCTCTGCCAGGGAGTCGGGGGGGTCCTGCAGCTCCGGTACCTCGATGTTTCTGTGGAGTTTCTCCAGAGAATGCTTCATCTGTGGAGCAAACAGAAGCGATGAGCCGCCGGCTGCGGGACAGAGCGTCCTCTGGAGCAGAGAGGGACTCACCTGGTCCAGGAGGGACACGGAGGACTGCAGGATCTGCTGCCACTTGCTGAGCTGGGCCTGGTGGAACTGCCTCTGGAGGTGCAGGACCTGGGCCCACTCCCCGGCCGTCTGGGGCAGAGGACTGATGAGAGAACGGCGCCACGTTAGAACTGTCCAAGGTTCTGATCCAATACTCAACCTTAAAGCTGCGGATCCTCCTTAAACTTTACTGTCCAACAAAACAGGGGAAGCTACAAGCTAAAACCGCTAGGCTAAGCTGAACTAGGCCAACCAACCGTAGCTAAGCTAACATGACATCAGCTAGGCTAAACTGAGCTAGGCCAACCAACCGTAGCTAAGCTAACATGACATCAGCTAGGCTAAGAACCCATAGCTAAGCTAACATGACATCAGCTAGGCTAAACTGAGCTAGGCCAACCACCCATAGCTAAGCTAACATGAAATCAGCTAGACTAAGAACCCATAGCTAAGCTAACATGACATCAGCTAGGCTAAACTGAGCTAGGCCAACCACCCATAGCTAAGCTAACATGAAATCAGCTAGGCTAAGAACCCATAGCTAAGCTAACATGACATCAGCTAGGCTAAACTGAGCTAGGCCAACCAACCGTAGCTAAGCTAACATGACATCAGCCAGGCTAAACATAGCTAGGCCAACCACCCATAGCTAAGCTAACATGACATCAGCTAGGCTAAGCACCCATAGCTAGGCTAACATGACATCAGCTAGGCTAAGCACCCATAGCTAAGCTAACATGACATCAGCTAGGCTAACCACCCATAGCTAAGCTAACATGACATCAGCTAGGCTAAAAACCCATAGCTGAGCTAACATGACATCAGCTAGGCTAACCACCCATAGCTAAGCTAACATGACATCAGCTAGGCTAAACGCCCATAGCTAAGCTAACATGACATCAGCTAGGCTAAACACCCATAGCTAAGCTAACATGACATCAGCTAGGCTAAACACCCATAGCTAAGCTAACATGACATCAGCTAGGCTAAACACCCATAGCTAAGCTAACATGACATCAGCTAGGCTAAACACCCATAGCTAAGCTAACATGACATCAGCTAGGCTAACCACCCATAGCTGAGCTAACATGACATCAGCTAGGCTAACCACCCATAGCTAAGCTAACATGACATCAGCTAGGCTAACCACCCATAGCTGAGCTAACATGGCATCAGCTAGGCTAACCACCCATAGCTAAGCTAACATGACATCAGCTAGGCTAAAAACCCATAGCTAAGCTAACATGACATCAGCTAGGCTAAACACCCATAGCTAAGCTAACATGACATCAGCTAGGCTAAACACTCATAGCTAAGCTAACATGACATCAGCTAGGCTAAGCACCCATAGCTAAGCTAACATGACATCAGCTATGCTAAACACCCATAGCTAAGCTAACATGACATCAGCTAGGCTAAACACCCATAGCTAAGCTAACATGACATCAGCTAGGCTAAACACCCATAGCTAAGCTAACATGACATCAGCTAGGCTAACCACCCATAGCTGAGCTAACATGGCATCAGCTAGGCTAACCACCCATAGCTAAGCTAACATGACATCAGCTAGGCTAAAAACCCATAGCTAAGCTAACATGACATCAGCTAGGCTAAACACCCATAGCTAAGCTAACATGACATCAGCTAGGCTAAACACTCATAGCTAAGCTAACATGACATCAGCTAGGCTAAGCACCCATAGCTAAGCTAACATGACATCAGCTATGCTAAACACCCATAGCTAAGCTAACATGACATCAGCTAGGATAACCGCCCATAGCTACGCTAACATGACATCAGCTAGGCTAAACACCCATAGCTAAGCTAACATGACATCAGCTAGGCTAAACACCCATAGCTAAGCTAACATGACATCAGCTAGGCTAACCGCCCATAGCTAAGCTAACATGACATCAGCTAGGCTAAACACCCATAGCTAAGCTAACATGACATTAGCTAGGCTAACCACCCATAGCTAAGCTAACATGACATCAGCTAGGCTAAACACCCATAGCTAAGCTAACATGACATCAGCTAGGCTAAACACCCATAGCTAAGCTAACATGACATCAGCTAGGCTAACCACCCATAGCTAAGCTAACATGACATCAGCTAGGCTAAACACCCATAGCTAAGCTAACATGACATCAGCTAGGCTAACCACCCATAGCTAAGCTAACATGACATCAGCTAGGCTAAACACCCATAGCTAAGCTAACATGACATCAGCTAGGCTAAACACCCATAGCTAAGCTAACATGACATCAGCTAGGCTAACCACCCATAGCTAAGCTAACATGACATCAGCTAGGCTAAACACCCATAGCTAAGCTAACATGACATCAGCTAGGCTAACCACCCATAGCTAAGCTAACATGACATCAGCTAGGCTAAACACCCATAGCTAAGCTAACATGACATCAGCTAGGCTAAAAACCCATAGCTAAGCTAACATGACATCAGCTAGGCTAAACACCCATAGCTAAGCTAACATGACATCAGCTAGGCTAGACTAACTCAAAGCTAAAACCTCCTGAAATTTTGACCAAGAAAACAGCAAAAGGTTAGGGTTAGATTATTTCAGCCCTGAATATTTGTTAAATTATTAAATAAATGATCTAGAACTGATCAGAGCTTCTAGTTTTGCTTCCGAGGATCTTTTAGTCCTTTAAAATCATTTTCAGCTGCAAGCTGCTCAATCTGGTTAAATATTACTTTCAACTAAACTCTTTTTAGAAGCTTTTAAACCCTAAAAGAATCAAAGGAGATTTTAGGGGAAATGTTTGGTTAATGGATCAGAAACCAGTGAAGAAGAAGTCCAGCGTTGACTGGGAGGCGAGGAGGCGGAGTCTACCTGTCAGCCACAGAGTAGGAGTGCCACCTCTCCAGGGTGTGAGCCGCTTTCTCCAGAGCGTAGAGCTTGTAGAACAGCAGCATGTTGAGGACGACCAGCACCACCAGGCTGAGGGTTCACAGACAGATGGCCGTCAGCGGCGACCAGAGGAAAACAGGAACATCAGGATGACGGGCAACAAACCCAACCACAGAGATGAAGGCATGAGAACAATCCACCGCCATCATCATCATCATCAGACAGCATTTAGCTTCCCTGCAGCCTGAATCAAAGCAGCTGAGGTCCAGGTCCGGTTCTGATGTTCTACCATCATGTCTATCTGATAGAAACCAGCAGCTGGGGATGATTTCCAGCAGGGGGCAGCATAGCCCCCGTTGAGAGAGAGCGCAGGTCGGTTTACGTAGAAATTCAGCAGCAATTTCATGACAGGAAGAGCGACGCGGTTAGAAAGTAAAACTCATCCGCTTTGGAGGAAAATCCTCCACGGAGAAAGAGTCGGTCTGGAGTCGCCCATCGCGTTTATAGTGAGCAGGACAGACTGGAGCAAAAACAATAAAACATTAAAATAGAAACTTTCCCCATGATGGGAGTTCAGATAGAAACGGATAAAGTAGAGATCCTCCAGAATAAGGAGGAGCAGACAGAGCAGGTCAGCGCAGCGCATCTCTCACCTCTTTATGGAAAAAAAGAAAGAAAAACTTCCCAGATCTCTCAGAGTCACCTCTGTCGCCATGGAAACCGTCCCACAGAGTTCATTGCTGCGTTTTTCTGTTCTTTAGACGTAGATCTCATGTTTTAATAGATGAACATTCTATTTGTTCTGGTTCTAGATGCATCACTGTGCAGGGGAACTGCGCGGCCTTGCAGGTGAAACAGACTGAGTAAAAACTTTTATCTTGAGTTAATAGAATAAATTATATGAAATGAGATAAATTAAATTCTGCATTTTAAAGTCCCCCCCCCCGTCCCTCAGTGAGATCTAGAAGGACAACATCTATACCCAGCCATTCAGCTGATAATCAGATGATATATTTACCTAATGTAAATTAAGTTACAAAAAAAAGTCAAGAGAAAAAGATAAAAACTAATTGAAAATTTAAAAAGTTAAAAAGTTAATAAGCCTCGTTAACAATTATATTTAGGTTTATAAACTAAAAACTGTTCCAGTATCAGCATTAATGTTGGACCAAAATAAATGTTTCTTTCTCTCAAAGTGTTTTTCATGAATTTCTTCTAGAAGCACTTTTGTTATTTTTCTAAATATATTCGGGAAGTTTGCCTTTTTTTGTTATAACATTGATATTCATTTTTTTACACATAAAATCTCCATATTTATTAAATGTCCAAAGGTAATGAGGTCTTTTCCTGGATTCCAGTCACACTATTGGCTGGAAATGTTGATTTTCAAAGGATTGTCTCCTATAAAGGGTTAAATAGAGCTTTGCTTTATAGAATGAAACAGTGGTTTTATTTTTATTTGTTTTTTTAAATAACTTTTCATAATGTGTTCCAGTCAAATGTGGGAAATAGTTTTTAATGTGTTTTTGTAGCACAAAGATAGAAGTGATAAAAATCTGCATAGATCTGCTCATCCTGCCTGGGCGGAGCTTCTCTACACGCCATCAGCGGGACAGGGAAAATAATCTGATCGTAGATTCAAAAGTCAGACGCGGTTTTCGGGGCCTAAATGTCTGCAGGCTGCAGCGCAGTGCTTCCTTCAGATGTTAGGGGGCAGCACTGAGCTCCTCACGTATATTTCATCCAGACGGAGGAGCAGCAGGACTTCTCTGCTCATGACGCAGCCCGTCTCTTAATGGTAGATCTACATCACTGGAGATCAGTTTGATCTTTTTTGTGACCCAATCGCTTCCTGTTCTGTTGGATCTCATCAGCTGGAAGAACATAGAGCTGAAATGTGTAGATGAGCTCCGCTCTGCGGCTCTGGTTGATGATTGGTCGTTTCTCAGAGGAACCAGCACCTGCGGTTCTGTCTGAACCTCCTCAGCTCCAAGGTTCTGCTCTAATTGGACCCAATCCCGCTGAGCTGCCGCCTCCTCCGACCTGGACCTCAGCCAAGGCGGCCATGTTGGACCTGAGGCCCCAGACTGACTGAAACGGTGGATTTTTCTCATTTTCAAACGTCTTTCATTCACATCCAGAGAAACGAAGCTCTGCATACCAACCTGATACAGATCCTACGCAGACGCAGGGGGAGAGAAACGGGGAGAAACGCGTCTGTTAGTCTGATTATGGGGGGGGGGAGGGGGGTCTCAGCAAACTGAAGAATCAGTGCAAAACTTTGATTTCTGTTCATCTGGATAAAAATTACTAATTTATTTCCAATAAAAACCCAAAAGTTCAGTTTCTCAGAAAAGTTTTGGTCTAAATTCAAACGGCCGGGAAAGTCGAGTGGAAGGAAAAACTAGAGAAGGACTGGATTCAGATCAGAACCGAGCCCAGTCCTCTAGATTGGTCCGATTTAATGATTTCCATTTCTGAGAAACTGATCTTTATGCAGACAGTTTCATTACTGAGATGTTCTGACCCAATAGAACCTTCAGGGGAAGCAGAACTGAGGTGATAAAGGAAGCTGGACTCACATGAAGCTGACGATGAGGAGGATGGTGGAGATGCTGGTGGGTCCTCCACCGCGAGAGCGATCGCCCAGTTTCATGAACTGAGAGCCTGGAAACAGAACAGAACCATCCAGAACCAATCAGAACCAAACAGAACCGATCAGAACCAATCAGAACCGATCAGAACCAATCAGAACCGATCCGAACCAACCAGAACCCCCTCATGCCTCCAGCTCTGATCCTGATCCTTTGCTTCCAAGCATCTTTGACTTTTTTCAGCTCGGAGGATTTTTTATTAATCAGACGAACAGAAAGAAGTTTTAAAAATGACTGAACTTCCATCCGGCCACCAGAGGGCAGCAGAGCTGCTGCTGACTTACTGGTCTCCCTTCGGTTCCGCTCTTCTCCCGCTCCTCGCTCTCCTCGCTCTCCGCCCTCAGCGCCGCCTCCCTCCCTCTCGCTCTGCCTCCTGGAGCAGGTGCGTTTTCGCCGTCGCAGGGAGGGCGGGGTCTTTGCGGCGTCCGGACCCGCGTCCTCGGCTGTGGTTACCACGGAAACCTCAGTCTGCAGCAGGGTCTCCAGCTTGCAGACTTCGCCCTCTGTGTGTCAGAAGAGGAAGGAGAGAATGAGCGGAATGAGGAGCTGCAGCGACTCTTAGCTTAGCCAGTTGCTAACGGAGCTAACCCCAACCCTGAGACCAGAACCCATAGAGCCCTGCAGGAACATGTAGAACCCATCAGGACCCTGCAGGACCCATCAGGAACCTGTACAACCCTTAAAGGTCATGTATCTTCAGTGAGCTCTGATGCATTTAGGCCTCATTTCCTCGTGAAGAAGCTCCTCTTCAGAGCAGAGCTGCACACGATTAGGTTCCCCTCCACTAGACGGACACTTCCTGTTGAGCGCCTGCGCCGACTCACCCAGGTTCCTGTAGGACTCACCCAGGTTCCTGTAGTACTCCTCGATGCCGCTCCAGGTATTCTTCTCTATGAGCGCTTTGACCAGACTCCACGGCTGCTTCTTGTAGCAGATGTCTGAGGAAACTCTGCATGGAGGGAAACCAGAGCAACAGTTTTTGATTAAAATCCTTTGGCTAAAATGCCATCAGAACGCTGATAATATTAAGTGTGTCTCAGCCCCCCCCTTCAGTGTCCACCATATTGGATCAGTCCATTTGCTGCACATGTTCAGAAAGGTCCAAACAGACAGCAGCAAACCATTTGAAAACAAACCATGCAAAGAGCAGTGTTGCCAACTTAGCGCTTTAGTCGCTATATTTAGCCACTTTTCAGACCCCTCTAGCACTTTGATTTCTAAAAAGCTCCTAGCGCCAAATCTAGAGACTTTTTTCTGCTACTGGAGACTTTGGAGACAACATCTAAAAGCAGCGAACTCTGCTCTCCAGAGCGAGTAGATTGGTAACCCCGCCTCCTGCTCTCCTCTATCTTGTCTGCTGTCATGATTCATGCAGCTATTATTTCATCCAAATGAAAAATGGAGAACAGATAAGCAGATCATGGCTTGTCTACAGTGAAAAGAAGGACTGGGTTATTTACTTTGGCCTTTTTGGAAACACAGGAAGGAGCAATCAGCTAAGTGAGCTTAGTGCTTGGAAAAAATCTTTCATTCCTTTAGAGACAGCATGAAAAGTCAGCTGAGTACAAAACATAGAGAGGAAAACAAGAAGAAAAGGGACAAGAAGAGAGGGACACAACCTAGAACAGATCATGGATGTCTATTCTATTAACATTTCTCTATCTGGAGAATGGGGCTGTTTGATGGATTCTCCATTCAGAGGGCCCCCAGCCTGTCTTTGCCAAGGGCCCCACATTTCCTAAACCGGCCCCTGGACGGCTGGGACTCTTCGCTTCTTTAATCAGCTGATCTGAACCATTAATCCAATAAGGAGAATCAAACAAACCATCGACTTCATTTTAACGATCAGTTTATTAGATTCAAATCGTTTTTATCAGATGAACTGATAACAGCTGCTGGAACATTTCCTGCTGTAGTGCTGCTGCCATCCAGCAGGAGGCGCTGCTGTTCAAGCAGAAACAGGAACTAATCCAGAGTCCAGTTTAAAGACACCCAGTGTGCAGACTGGTCTCTAAAAGGTTCAGTCTGGAAATATTAACACTAGAGGCGTAAGAAAAATAATAAAATCAGTCAAATATTAAATTATTTCATTAGAAGATGTTAATGTTGGTGTTAAATAAATGTAAAAAGTATTTATTGTGGTTAGTAGAGTAATTCCAGTGTTTACTCCCTATTTTACCAGCTGGGATAGTTTCTGATGCTTTCTGTAGTTTTCAGGATCAGAGAACTTCAGCGCTGAAGCTGGTGTCAGACTGCTCTGCTGTCTGTTACTGGTTATACTGGTTTTCTGCTAATACTGGATTTTGTGCTGAGGTGTGATGGCAACAATAAGCTCCATGTGATTTCGTTTGCTGACATTTAGAGTTTTTCTGCAGACTTTGCTGGAAGCCTCTCGCTCCTCCAGACCTGCTGAAACCAGTCTTTATGCTACGTCATCAAGCACTGGAAACCAGTTAAAAAATTAGTCATTTAACTGGAAACATCCAACAGTTTGGAGAATCTTTGCCAAATCAAAGTGTTTCAGTAGAGGAACAGCATCTTGTTTTTCTGAGTACATTGAACATTATGGATTAGTCTAAATTATTAATTAAACAAAAACTTGATTTTAAAAAGGAAATAGTAGCTTTTAGCAATGAAAGCCCATTGGCTGATTAGCTGGCAGTGGGTGTGGCTAAAGCTGCAGCAGCATCATGAGGCTGAGGTGAAATGAAAGGGGACTGATTATGGTTGCAGGCTGGTTTGGTGAAATTATTTCCATAAATCCTGATGGGATTATAATCCACAGTTAATCTTCTAACCTGTTAAAGAGGCTCAGCACTAATGAGTCTGATTGACATAGAAATAAAACAGCTTCACATGCAGGAGTCTCTCTGCTCTTTGGTTCAGTTTATGGAGTAAAACTACATTAAAAGATTAACACCCATGTTAATGGAACATAAATATTAAATACAATTAACTGGAAATTTCTACTAAACTGATTAATTGTTTAAAGCGACTCGTTTCTTTATTCATCTCCTTAAAGGGGGAACGCCGTTTTTTTCCATTGGTTCCTTGATTTTCCGTTATACCATCATGTTCTACTCTCCCATATGAGTTTAGTGTCATTTGGAGCCGTTCTGAAGATATTCCGTTAGGTTATATCCAGTAACGTCGTCCTATGGGCAACGACTTGAAGGCACAAACTAAACTGTTCATCATTTATTCTTTATGGTACGCCAGCATTCAGAACATGGAGGCCAATCACTGGCGAACACATCCGCGGTTATACAGTGATTGGCCTCCATGTTCTGAATGCTGGCGTACCAAAACCTCCTTCAATCTCTGGAAATTTCCTCTGAGGTCCCTGACCAATGAACCAATCAGATCAGTCACCAATGAACCAATCAGATCAGTCACCAAAGAACCAATCAGATCAGTCACCAATGAACCAATCAGATCAGTCACCAATGAACCAATCAGATCAGTCACCAATGAACCAATCAGATCAGTCACCAATGAACCAATCAGATCAGTCACCAATGAACCAATCAGATCAGTCACCAATGAACCAATCAGATCAGTCACCAATGAACCAATCAGATCAGTCACCAAAGAACCAATCAGATCAATCACCAAAGAACCAATCAGATCAATCACCAATGAACCAATCAGATCAGTCACCAATGAACCAATCAGATCAGTCACCAATGAACCAATCAGATCAGTCACCAAAGAACCAATCAGATCAGTCACCAATGAACCAATCAGATCAATCACCAAAGAAACAATCAGATCAGTCACCAATGAACCAATCAGATCAGTCACCAAAGAACCAATCAGATCAATCACCAATGAACCAATCAGATCAGTCACCAATGAACCAATCAGATCAGTCACCAATGAACCAATCAGATCAGTCACCAATGAACCAATCAGATCAGTCACCAATGAACCAATCAGATCAATCACCAATGAACCAATCAGATCAGTCACCAATGAACCAATCAGATCAGTCACCAATGAACCAATCAGATCAGTCACCAATGAACCAATCAGATCAGTCACCAAAGAACCAATCAGATCAATCACCAAAGAACCAATCAGATCAATCACCAATGAACCAATCAGATCAGTCACCAATGAACCAATCAGATCAGTCACCAATGAACCAATCAGATCAGTCACCAATGAACCAATCAGATCAGTCACCAAAGAACCAATCAGATCAGTCACCAATGAACCAATCAGATCAGTCACCAATGAACCAATCAGATCAGTCACCAAAGAACCAATCAGATCAGTCACCAATGAACCAATCAGATCAATCACCAAAGAAACAATCAGATCAATCACCAATGAACCAATCAGATCAGTCACCAATGAACCAATCAGATCAGTCACCAAAGAACCAATCAGATCAATCACCAATGAACCAATCAGATCAGTCACCAATGAACCAATCAGATCAGTCACCAATGAACCAATCAGATCAGTCACCAAAGAACCAATCAGATCAATCACCAAAGAACCAATCAGATCAGTCACCAATGAACCAATCAGATCAGTCACCAAAGAACCAATCAGATCAGTCACCAATGAACCAATCAGATCAGTCACCAATGAACCAATCAGATCAGTCACCAATGAACCAATCAGATCAGTCACCAATGAACCAATCAGATCAGTCACCAATGAACCAATCAGATCAGTCACCAATGAACCAATCAGATCAGTCACCAAAGAACCAATCAGATCAATCACCAAAGAACCAATCAGATCAATCACCAATGAACCAATCAGATCAATCACCAATGAACCAATCAGATCCCTCGCCTGCTGATCAGCTCTAAACTCTCTGAATCCTCTCCTGCAGCCTCTGCCCACTAACCGCCATCATTCCCAGGCCGTCTTCCTTATCTAATCAGGGATTGGACGCTTATCTCAGAGCAAACAGTGATTGAGTGAAGGTCGGTCAGGTGAGCGGCGGTCAGAGCGTCTGACTGCCAAAGAATCACAGCTTTAAAACAGACGGCTGTGTTTGCAGCAACCAGCTCAATACAGACTGCAGGAGAACGCCACCAGAACCACGCTGGACGACACCAGAACCAGGAGGACGACACCAGAACCACGCTGGACGACACCAGAACCAGGAGGACGACACCAGAACCACGCTGCACGACACCAGAACCACGCTGGACGACACCAGAACCACGCTGGACGACACCAGAACCACGCTGGACGACACCAGAACCAAGAGGACGACACCAGAACCAGGAGGACGACACCAGAACCACGCTGGACGACACCAGAACCACGCTGGACGACACCAGAACCAGGAGGACGACACCAGAACCACGCTGGACGACACCAGAACCAGGAGGACGACACCAGAACCACGCTGGACGACACCAGAACCAGGAGGACGACACCAGAACCACGCTGGACGACACCAGAACCAGGAGGACGACACCAGAACCACGCTGGACGACACCAGAACCAGGAGGACGACACCAGAACCAGGAGGACGACACCAGAACCAGGAGGACGACACCAGAACCAGGAGGACGACACCAGAACCACGCTGGACGACACCAGAACCAGGAGGACGACACCAGAACCACGCTGGACGACACCAGAACCAGGAGGACGACACCAGAACCACGCTGGACGACACCAGAACCAGGAGGACGACACCAGAACCAGGAGGACGACACCAGAACCAGGAGGACGACACCAGAACCAGGAGGACGACACCAGAACCACGCTGGACGACACCAGAACCAGGAGGACGACACCAGAACCACGCTGGACGACACCAGAACCAGGAGGACGACACCAGAACCAGGAGGACGACACCAGAACCAGGAGGACGACACCAGAACCAGGAGGACGACACCAGAACCAGGAGGACGACACCAGAACCACGCTGGACGACACCAGAACCAGGAGGACGACACCAGAACCACGCTGGACGACACCAGAACCACGCTGGACGACACCAGAACCAGGAGGACGACACCAGAACCACGCTGGACGACACCAGAACCACGCTGGACGACACCAGAACCACGCTGGACGACACCAGAACCACGCTGGACGACACCAGAACCAGGAGGACGACACCAGAACCAGGAGGACGACACCAGAACCAGGAGAATGACGTCAGAATCAACCAGCCTCATTAAAGCCACAATTTTCTGTTTTTTTGTTTTGGTTAAAACTGAAATGAAAACATCTCGTTTGCAGCTTTTCTCAGGCTGCAGCTGCAGCATGACCTCATCGACCACGGCTGCTGCACCAGCTGAGACAGGAAGCCCAAACGGACCGACAGATCTGATCTCTGCTGCTGGTTTTATCTGTCCTGTTTATCTTGCGGTTATTAGCTGGGTGAGCTCTGCGGCGAGCTGATGGCGTCATCATCCGGTGGAGGAATAAAGGAACCCACCTGATTCGGCTCTTGTGTTTGTTGATGGAGGTCAGGCAGTATCTGTGGACGGTGTAGAAGTAGTCCTGGTACGGGATTCCTGAGGTGATGACCTCAGAGTCCACCACGTAGCACTCCCCTCTGGAGGAGCTCTTATGAAGCGTCTGGAAGGAGGGAGACGCACGAAGAAGTGAGTTCCTGCATGCGGGTCACATCCTGCGGAACCTGCAGGACCAATCAGAGCTGCTCTGGTTTCAGGAGGACCCGCTGACAGCAAACCAACCTGCGTCTCGACCACGGGAGCCGTTTTAGGGCCCAGCGGGTTGTTGAGGGCGATGGTGTAGCTCAGGACGCGGCTGGAGGTCCCGCTGCTGGCGTCCTGCTGCCATTCACCCACCGACAGGTCTGAGGGACGAAGCAGAAAACCATCAGAGGACGCAGCAGAGATCTGACTCCATGTTCCTCAGCTGGAACTCAAAGAGAGATCGGATCACTTAGGATCTCACTGGGAGCTCCTGATGGAACTGGGAGAACTGGTGGAACCAAAACTCTAGCGTTTACTGCAGGCCGCCCCCAGCTGAGAAGGAGGAGTCAGCGACCTCTGCTCAGTCTGACCTTCAAACATCTGGAAACATCTGAGCGGACCTCCCTGTTCTGAGGAAAGCTCCTAAGGAGAGCAGAACTGGACTTATGTTCCTAACAGAGCACTTCGCTCTCAATCTGCAGGTTTACTAGTGGTTCCTAGAATTTCTAAAAGTAGAATGGGAGGCAGATCTTTTAGTTCTCAGGCTCCTCTCCTGTGGAACCAACTACCAGTTTTAGTCCGTGAGGCAGACACCCTGTCTACTTTTAAGGCTAGGCTTAAAACTTTCCTTTTTGATAAAGCTTCTAGTTAGAGTGGCTCAGGTTATCCTGAGCTATCTCTATAGTTCTGCTGCTATAGGCTTAGACTGCTGGAGGACATAGGGACCCCCATTTCATCATTCTGCTTCATTCTATCTCTATTCTCCCACTCTGCAGAATCTGTTAGTTCAATCTCTAACGTTCTGCTCTCTCTGCTTTTTCTCATAGTAGCTTCATCTGGTCTGTTCCTGTTTGGCTGTGACTCCATCCTGGAGAGAAATATCAGCTGTGCTGCTGCCATCAACACCTTTGTTTCTAGATGTTGGAGCTTGGCCTGTTTTCCAGTGTAGTCCTGTTTCTCTGACTGTGACTAACTGGATGTGCTCTCTTCATCCTCTGACATGGGAGCTGGCTCGGAGCTCGTCTGCCTGGCTGTGTGTTTCCTGGACGGGGCCGCCTGTGGAGCTGGTTGACAGTTGCTTTTTGTATCTATGCTTCTTTTTCTATGTCTGCTTCTGTCTCCTTGAACCCCAGTCGGCCTCAGCAGATGGCCGCTCACACTGAGCCTGGTTCTGCTGGAGGTTTCTTCCTGTTCAAAGGGAGTTTTTCCTCTCCACTGTCGCTACAAGCATGCTTAGTGTGAGGGATTGCTGAAGAGTCAATGAGTCGATGCAATCAGCTGGTTTTCCTTAGATAGAAAACTTTGAATCAATCTGACTGGATGATCTGGTTGATCTGGATCTATAAAGTGACCTGAGATGACATGATGTGAATTGGAGCTATAGAAATAAACTGAATAGAATTGGACTAGGCCACTTCAACACTTGGATTCTTCTCTTTTCGATCTGGTCTTTTATAGATCTGTAGTTATTTATGGTCTGTCGTGACCAGGCTGGTGGGCAGATGCTTGACTGGAGGAGGGAGGTCACGGTCCACAGTACCGCTGAGGTTCTGCCTCCCGGGTTCGGGTCCATCACCTCCACCTCCTCTGTCCCAGAAGTCTGGTTTTTCATCCAGAAGCAGCTTGTTGTTCTGCTGCCATCTTGGTTCTAGAGAGAAGAGGTTTCCTCCTTCCAGACGGGTTCAGGGTCGTGACCTTTGACCTGTAGGCTCTGAGGTAGGGCTCCTCCTGGACCATCAGCTGACAGAGACGTCCTCCTCTCAGGAGGGACGTCGTCTCTGAGGGTTGATGGTCTTCAGGAGACGACCTTCTGACCTCAGAGGTTTTCCCGCCTCTGCTGGCAGCAGCAGTGAGCTGCTGCTGCCAGCAGAGGAGAAACCCGTCTGACACTCATGGAAATGACCAGATGAAGGAGCAGCGTCAGACATTGAATTGGGAGTATCCGCATTGAACTGGGAGTATCCGCCGTTCCACCAGCAGAACCAGCGCTGAGCCTCAAAGACGCATCAGGAGGCGTCAGCTCAGCCAAGAACAAAAACAAAACGCTCCCAGGGACACCGCCTCGACAGGAAAAACCTGCAGCCGTCCTCTGCAGAGACAAGCTCACACAAGTCCTGCAGAGACGGCTGACACGAACCATCGCCATGGAGACGAGGAGGAAGACGGGCTGCGTACCGGTGAAGTGTCTCTGAGAGAAGAGGTGCTGGATGAAGTGAGTGTCTGCGGAGAACAGCAGGTCGTGCAGCTTGTCCACGCTCATCCTCACCACCGTGTTGATGTTGAGGCGCCCGCTCAGGTCGGCGCAGAACGCCTCCACCTCACCTGAAGCTATGACACAGAACAGAGCAGTTAGCTGGATGGCTCTACGGCGCTTAGAAAGGTCAATCATTGATACGTAGAGTTTCTGTAGCAATTTAACATCACCTGTAGTAGCATCTAGAAATTTAATGAAAACATCTTTTAGCATTAAACATGGTCGAGGATATCAGTTAGCATGATGAGAACCAGGCTCCGCCCCTCAGCAGAGCGTCAGAAGAAGCTGATCAGCTGATCGTTAATCAAAGCGGCTCAGCGTTAAAAACAGAACCTCCAGTTCCATCTTTAGAGCGATGAGAGGAGGAACCGTCAGCCTCAGACCGACCGACGGTCACAGCCTGACGAAGATCAACGCTTTCTGGAAGCTTCCTAAACATCTGCAGTCATAAACAGCCTGTAACGTGTCCGCCATGTTCGCTGCACCACAGGGCCCCATCTAGGGCCCCATCTAGGGCCCCTCATTCAGCATCACTACCATCGGCCCTCTGGATGCGTTCAAAGACAGCTGAAGGTTGAGATAACCATCGAAGGAAATCTAGCTGATGTAGATCTACAGCGATGCAGGAAATGAGCCACATGCTTCCTGTCTCTCTAGATGGTTAGCATGTTAGCAAAACCCACTGATAGATGAAATGTCTCCATGGCGACACGTTAAAGAAGCTTTAATCTTGAGAAATCATTGATCATCCAGTTAAACATTCTCTGATTCTGAAGCAGACTTCTGGTGATAAAACTGGATGCAAATCTAAGAAACTAGAGTTTATTTCTGGTCTTTTGCAGCGTAGAATAAATCATGTTTGGTACCGACTCGGTTAAACCATGAAGGTCACAGACTGGTGCCAGTTCCAGGCTCCCAGTGGGAGGGGGGGATGGTCAGTGACGTAAACGCGTGGCTCTGAGGGCCATGGAAAAACATCCGGTTCTGAAGCAGAACCAAATGTCTCCAGAGTATTTATAGCAGGTTCTGATCCCAGGTCCGGTTCTACTCTGACGGCCGGCTCACCGTGGAAAAGGTCCAGAACTTTCCTCAACAGCTTCCAGATATTTCCCCATCTGCACCAAACCCGGCTTCCCTGATAAGTTCAGCAGACCAGGTGTCGGGTTAATCAGCGGCTCTCCTCGGGTCGACCTTTAGGCCCGGTTCATCCAGGCAGAACCAAACCATCACTGCTGAGTTTGGAAAAACGGGGAAAAGCAGCAGCGACGCAGAGAGGGAGCGTTTAAAGTCCAATCAGCCGGTTAAACCAGGATTAAAGCTTAATTAAGGTGAATCTTTAGAAACAAGGAGTCATTCTGCTTCTATGACTCATTAACTTCAGACTCATCATGTTCTGCATGAACTCTGAGCCTAACAAAGCTGTTTTTTACATGATGACCTTGAACTGAGCGTAGCTCTTTAAACGGTTCTGAGGTTGAGGCTTTTTTCTTCCCTGAGAGCAGGAAGTCTGGTGCGTTCTGAGCGGCTCTGAGCGGCGGGCGTGGGTCTGCATCATCGGCCTTCAAGCATTGGTTGATAATAAAGTCGGAGGGAAGCCGCCGTTCCAACGTCGCATCTCTGAATTCTCCTCAGTGGTTCACGACTTTACACGAGAGAATAAAGTGAATGTGATTTCAACCGTTGCGTATATTAGCTGCGACATATGAATCAAGATGGTATGACCGGAAACATTTGATTGACAGATGACCGCTGATATATGATTGGCTGAATTTAGGTGTTCAGGCTGACGTAGAACTAACTGGCCTGCAGAAGATGACGGAGGAAAAAACACAAACGTTCTAAATTTTGGGACAATCTGGTCTGATAAAGAGAACATTTATGTTCATGTTTGATTTGACATTTAAATGACTTCCCTACGACTTTAGGTCCATAGAGACGGCGTTAGTCAGCAGGAGTCCGCTGCAGGCGCTGAGCTGCAGCGTCCAGCAGTCGCTCCGTTCTGATTAACGACCCGTCTTCATTCCTTCAGTCTGAAACCTGCTGCAGCTGCTCTTCAGACATAGAAACTCTGCAGTCTGATGGTTGTACTGGAACCGTAAGTGCAGACGAGGACTTTAGCGTCTGACAGATGCAAGATTTTCTTATCTAAGGGAACATGGACTCCCTGGAGCCTCCAGGCCGACCTCCAATAAAGACGTGACAATGAAGGCAGCTTTAGACCCATCAGAGCAGCGATGAGGAGCAGGTCTGAGCGGCGGGTTCTCACCAACGCCTCCAACAAATGAACGGTTTTATCATCTATTTATTTACTGATGAAGATACAGGATTAAACACCATCATCATCCTCTCCCACAGATACTTACTCTCCTCCTGCGTGTCGGACGAGTTGCTGGGGTCAGTGGGCAGCTCTTCGTCGTTGGTGATGTCCAATGAGGAGAGGTTTCCCAGACTGGCAGCTGCTGGCGGCGGCGGCATAGGATTGGCCGACTCGGACTGACTGTCCCCTCCTTCGTCTAGGGTCTGATAGAGACAGAGGATCAGAGCTCTGAATGCGTCCACAGAATAAACCTGAAGAGGTTTTCCTCTCTGCGCCTTAACAGGTCCGTCTGCGGCGGCCGGGGCCGACGTCAGCCCGTCTGCAGCAGCCCTCTCTCTGCATAGCCGTGTGTGACGTACTGCTGGCTCTGATGGACGTTTTTTTTGGTTTATTTGACAAAATGTTCATTAGATTTGTGTTTATCTGACTGTGTTCATTATTATTCCTCCACTAAAAGAAAAAGTCATAATTTATTATTATCTAGAGACGATTAATAAGAGGAGGAGAAATGCAGCTCCAGACTAGCTTTGAATGTGGTGATGTCATCAGTACGCTTCTGGTCCAATTGACCCAGATTTATGCTGCGTGTCCCGTTCTCCCCGAGTCCAGACTTTCCTGTGTTCTAGTCTAGAACAGACTTGGCGAGAACACGGGTCTGTATTCGCGTTCTAGTGAATTGAGAAACAGCTGAACATTTTAGCATAGTTAGCGTAGCTTATACATGTTTCTTGTTGGCGTCACTTTGATTTCAATACATTAGCATAGATCCATTTTCATTATGTTAGCAAAATTGAGTTCATGGTTGATCCAGTGATCATCTTTACGGTATTTGGGTCGCTTGGTTTAGGTAACATGTTTCATCACTCGCTACATTTACCCTTAAATAAATGATTTTTTATCTAAATAAAAACATTTTAAATGACATTAAACTGGGTTAAATCTCTGTTTCTATCTCCACAGAGCCGTCAGTTTATATCTATCTGCTTATATCTAATATATTTTGCAGTTTTTTCCTAAGATTTCAGAAAATTGGATGAATGGAGCAAAAAAACATTTTTTTCACTCAAGATTCAGAAAAAAACTGTTAGAGTTTGTAGAAAGACAAAATTAATTAGATAAACCCTTTTGGTGTGATGTCACATGGAAAAGCAACGTCTTTAGGAGAAAACAAACCCAAGAGATTCTATATTTTAATTTGATCATAGAAATTTGACTTCCAGAAGTCTTTGTTTAGCTAGAAAACAGGAAGCTGCAGAAGATCAGAATAAACATCGAACTTAAAAAAGATCTTTAAACTGAAATTCCTGGAAAGAGTTAGGAGGAGTTAAACCGTTTGTTCTTTTATCGAACCGTCAGCAGCTAACGGCTCCTCCTCCTCTAACAGAGTAACTGGCAGCAGTTTCCCGTCTTTACGCCGATGGATGCTGAGGATACTCACGAAGGATGCAGCTGCAGAGACCGAGGCGCTGACGGAGGGGCTGATGGTGGGCAGCGAGCCGTGGGAGCTGGGGGGGCTGGGCTCCAGCGGCTCGGAGCCCAGCCTGCTTCCTGAAGAGGAGGGCACCTCTATGGGCGGACAGGAAGCAGAGGAGGGCAGGAAGGTCCCGCTGAGGGCGGGGGCCGACGCCGGGCTGGTCAGCCCGCAGTGGACCGAGGCAGAAGGGGGGGAGCTGCCGGCAGACGGGGCCGACACGGTGCTCAGGTCCAACAGGTCAGTGACAGACACCGACTCGTCTCCAGGTCTGCAACAGGAAGAGAAGCAGTCAGACGGTAGAACTGGGTTCCTCTATGCAAACTTCTGCCCTGACCCAAATATTTGCATAGAAATGCTGCAGAACACGCTGTGCTTTTGAGGAACGGCGGCTGGCAGGAGAGGAACAGGTTCCCCTCCAGCACAGCTGCCCCCCACCATGCTTAGCCTGAGTCACTCACAGCAGGCCGTTCATGTGCTCGCTGATGGGGGAGACGTAGTCGTCGTCTTCGCTGGTCAGGCCCAGCTCGGTGCCGTAACACTGGTGCACGATGTGCCACAGCTCTTTGGGGGACAGAGACTGGAGACAAACACAGAAATGAAACCAGACCAGGAGAACCAGAACCTCCTGCTGAGGGACTAGAACACATCCAGCTTCTATTCAGGAAGGTTTTCTGAGCAGCAAACCGTGATGGATCAGAACCAACGACCCATCAAGAACATCACATCCAATCAGCAGCGGCTGGTTCTGAGCTGGAGGATCCCATCGCTGCAGCCCGTTTCAGGCCGTCTGGATCCTCCCATCAGAACCTCCAGCTGGTTCTGATCTCCGCCTGTTTCTGCTCCGATAACTCAGACGCTAACTTGCTCAATCAGTGAGGAACAGATGGAAACGACCTGAACCTCCTCTGGGATCAGAACCAAGCTCGGATGCTGTCGTCATGGTAACATGTAAAACTCTCCGCCCTCCGGTTTACTTCCTGACAGCGATCTAACCCGTCTTTTTGGGCCGCTGGTTCTGGCTGCACAGCTCCTTCCTGCTGCAGTAACAGGTGGGGGAGGGGGGCTCACCTTGTCCAGCAGCGCGTTCTGCCACAGGCGGAAAATCATCATGAAGCTGCGCTCCCTCGCCCCGAATGACGTGAAGAAATGCTGCGGCAGAGAGGAGAGGAGAGAGACGTGAGAACAGAGCCTGTCTGCAGACGACAGGGTCAGAACCAGCCGAGTCAGAACCAGCCGGGTCAGAACCAGCCGGGTCAGAACCGGGTCACAACCAGCCGGAACCAGCCGGGTCAGAACCAAGGATACCTTCTCGTTCTCAGTGTTGATCTGGATGGCGTTGGGGATGAGCTTGGCCGTCTTCTCCTTGGTCATCGACGTCACGTCTTTGAGCTGGATGGTGATCTGAGCAGAGACCCAGAAACATTAAACACTCTGCTCTTCCTATATGTGTGAGGACCATTTTAACCCTTTCTCTGCCTGACAGTAACCCCAACCTGAACCCAAACTCACACCTTTTCTCAATCTGTGTACTTGTGCGTCCTCGTGAAACGCCATCAGCCTCAGCCCTAGTACTGTTCCAATTCACTAGAACAGCAGACGGAGAACGGACACAGTCTCCAGATGTTGTTCTGGCCCCTCCCTCTTTACCCAGCATGCATCAGAGCAGACCTGTCCGTCCTCCAGACTGACAGCTGTCCCAGCATGCACTGCAGCAGCAGCAGCTTCCAGGTTAGCGCTCACAGAGCTCAGAGGATTAAGTTAAAAGTTTTCTTTCTGTTGCTGTTCTTCAATAAAAGGAAGTTTAAGATCATTTGAGGCGAGAAGATTAAACTTTAAGCTTCACTAAACGGAACATTTACTGATTTAATGAGGAATTTAAAAAAGTTCTGATGTAGAGAGGACCGCAGCAACCAGCACAGCTCGGAGGGTAACGGCAGCCAGGGCTAACGTTAGCCCGTCTGCGGCGGGCGGGGCCAACGTTACCCCCGTCTGCGGCGGGCGGGGCTAACGTTAGCCCTTCTGCGGTGGTCGGGGCCAACGTTACCCCCGTCTGCGGCGGCCGGGGCTAACGTTAGCCCTTCTGCGGCGGTCGGGGCCAACGTTACCCCCGTCTGCGGCGGGCGGCCGGGGCTAACATTAGCCCTTCTGCGGCGGTCGGGGCCAACGTTACCCCCGTCTGCGGCGGCCGGCCGGGGCCAACGTTACCCCCGTCTGCGGCGGCCGGCCGGGGCCAACGTTACCCCCGTCTGGCGGGGCCAACGTTACCCCCGTCTGCGGCGGCCGGGGTTGGATGATCTAGTCAAGCTCACATCCTTCCCATAATCAGGTTTAGTGTTTTATGATTCTGAGGAAACTGTTTGCCTTTTCTGCTCAGAAATCCACTTCTTAAAATCGATTTTTTTAGATTTCCATTCTTGCAGTGAAGTTCTCACATGTTCCTCACCGCCTGCAGCTGGAGTCCCTGAGTCTCCATGGCGACCGACTGCTCTAGTGGGGACCAAGGTCTGGTCCTCATACTGCAAAACCTTTAAATCTAAATCAAGTCACTTTGACATTAGAACAAGATCATTTAAATTTTATTAAAAAACAACTTCCATGTCTTATTTTAAGTGTATATTTTCTAATTATCTTACTTTAAGAGTAACATAAGAGTAACATGATCTGCAGTGGCAGATCAGCTCAAATTAAGGCTAAATATTTAAGAAATGTTTGGTTATTTCTGGATCGTATTTGCGTTGAAGGACGGAAGGACGGAGGGTTTGAAGCCTTAAAGGTTGGGCTGCAGGAATGAGTCAGAAATGATCGGCAGCGGACAGATAAAGGTGACTGTGTCCCTGTGGGCGAGCAGCTCCCACGGTGACCTACTGTGGTTTCCCAGCGGAAGATGTTGCTGTAGAAGCAGAGCCAGTTCTCTGACAGATAGAGGCGTCCCTGAAGCAGGATGTCCTTCTGCAGAGCGCAGGAGTAGTCTGTAAAAGGAAGAAGAAAAGAGAGCGGCTCAGCTGCAGAGGATCAGAGGGTTTATCGCAGAGCTCCATCCCTGCAGCCGCTCAGACGCAGAGCAGAGGAGGAGCTGCAGCTGCGAGGTCAACAGGAAGCAGATAATCCAGCCGGTTTTAGGGCCAACCAGCAGGGAGCATCAGGGTAACGGATGACGACCCAGACCCGTCAGCACGCCGCTGCTCCTCCAGGCAAACATCTCAGTGTTTGGCCTCCCAGCAGAGTTTAGTCTATCTGTGGGAAACAAACATCCCAGGAGCTCCTGCTGGGACCAGCGCTGCGCTGACGGCGCCGATCGGCTCCAGTTTCACAGGTTCTGCAGGAAAACAGACCAGAGGAGAGCAGGATGGACCCAGCGGTTGATCCTGGCTCCTTGGGTCGCTCTAAGGTCACCGATTCAGGTTCCAGAACCTCAACCTTCTAACCTAAGATCCAAACTTTTGATTTTATTATGTTGTTTTTATGTGTCTTATTGTACTGCCGCCCCTTGGCCAGGTCTCCCTCGAAAAAGAGATTTTATCTCAGGGACTTCCTGGTAAAATAAAGGTTAAATAAAAAAAATAAATAAATAAAAAAACTCCTCCCCCTCTCTGACCGGAACCTTCCTGGTTGCTCCACAGCTAGACCTCCATCAGGGCTGTGGGCCTCCACCTGCTCCACCTGCCATCAGCATACGCCGCTTCTACGACCATCTAGAGGTAATGAAGGTTTCTAGAGCCGCTCCACTTTGCACCGGTTCTGATGAGTGAACCAGCTCCTCTCAGGAGGCTGCTGCCATCAACACCTTTGTTTCTAGATGTTGGAGCTTGGCCTGTTTTCCAGTGTAGTCCTGTTTCTCTGACTGTGACTAACTGGATGTGCTCTCTTCATCCTCTGACATGGGAGCTGGCTCGGAGCTCGTCTGCCTGGCTGTGTGTTTCCTGGACGGGGTCGCCTGTGGAGCTGGTTGACAGTTGCCTTTTGTATCTATGCTTCTTTTTCTATGTCTGCTTCTGTCTCCTTGAACCCCAGTGGGCCTCGGCAGATGGCCGCTAACACTGAGCCTGGTTCTGCTGGAGGTTTCTTCCTGTTCAAAGGGAGTTTTTCCTCTCCACTGTCGCTACAAGCGTGCTTAGTGTGAGGGATTGCTGAAGAGTCAATGAGTCGATGCAATCAGCTGGTTTTCCTTAGATAGAAAACTTTGAATCAATCTGACTCGATGATCTGGTTGATACGGATCTATAAAGTGACCTGAGATGACATGATGTGAATTGGAGCTATAGAAATAAACTGAGTGGAATAGAATCAAACCATCAGAGTCAGAGGGACTGGGTGCGGGCAGCGTGGTATCTCTGTAATCATAGCTCTAGAACAGCATAGAATGATGGTTGTTAGATGTTTCCTCCCCAACAAGCTCTGCAGGGAGGCAGCAGCCTGGCCTCACGGATCAACTCTGCTCCTCTTAAGCTGCCTGCAGAACCGGAACGTGGAACCAAGGTGCAGGGCCGTAGAACCCGATATAAGAACCCAGCCATAGAACCAGAATGTAGAACCCAGCCATAGAACCAGGCCGTAGAACCCGGTGCGTGTTCTCAAACTCACCCACTATAAGCCGCTCGGTGTCTGGAAGCTTCTTGAAGATTTTGCGGAAGTCCTCGTTGCGCTGTTTGTAGGTGGGACTGAGAACCTGGCAGAGACACGGAGAAGCAGTGAGAGGCAGGAACCTCGGCGGAGGCGGAGCCAAAGCGGAGGCGGAGCCAAAGTTGAGGCGGTTATTAATACTCACATTGTACCAGCTCTGCATTTTCTGCAAAGAGAAACAACAAAAGGTCATTTAGCCAAGAAAGCAGATAAGGGCAGGTTACCATGGAAACGGGAGACGTTCAGCTTCTGGCGGTCACATCATACCGACCCGTCAGCGGCGGCCGGTGCTCCTACAGCTCGCCGGCCGCCGCTGACGGCTTGGTATCATGTGAGCATCAGAAGCATCTTCATCTCTCCTCTGTCTGCTGCCTGATGACATCATCATCCTGCTCGGTCAATTACAGAGCAGGATGATGACATCATCATCCTGCTCGGTCAATTACAGAGCAGGATGATGACATCATCATCCTGCTCGGTCAATTACAGAGCAGGAAACAGAACCCCCCTCTCACCTTGGCATTGCGGCTGAAGTGGCGGGACGCCAGCGGGTAGGCGGAGGACAGGGAGGAGGCGGAGGGCACGGAGGGCAGCGGGCTGTCAGAACCTCCTCCCCCTCCCCCGCTCTTCTCTGCTCCTCCTTCGCCCTCGCTGGCTTTGCCCCCCCCCAGGACCCTCCGGCGTAAGGAGGGGGAGCTGCCGGGGGTGCTGCGTGGAGAGTTACTGGCCGTACTGGAGACAGCGAACAGAGGGAACGCCATCAGAGAAGATCAGACGGGACATTTCAGGCCAAACGCCGAGGAACAGAGGTCCCAGGATGGAGGAGCAGAACCAGAACCAGAACCACCGACAGATCCAGTACTGATTCTACCGGGACCGGCCTGATCAGAGACCAGTAAAGATCTCCCAGAGACGTAAACCAAACCAGTTAGAGTCACTGGGAGGTTCTGGATGAACAGGTCCATTCGGTGTCAGCGGTCCGGTTCTGCTTCCCCCCATGAAGGGCAGCAACCCAGACCCGGTTCTGGATCAGTTATTTCCCCATTGAGGAACAATAAAGGATTTTCTTTTCTACATTAAAGGCTCAGAAGAACCAGCAGGGTCATCATCATCATCATCATCATCCTCTCCATCATCATCCTCCTCTCCATCATCATCATCTCCATCATCATCATCTCCATCCTCTCCATCATCATCATCATCTCCATCATCATCATCTCCATCATCATCCTCTCCATCATCATCATCATCCTCTCCATCATCATCATCATCATCATCCTCTCCATCATCCTCATCATCATCATCATCCTCTCCATCATCATCATCATCATCCTCTCCATCATCATCATCATCATCATCATCTCCATCATCTCCATCATCATCATCATCTCCATCATCATCATCATCTCCATCCTCATCATCATCCTCTCCATCATCATCATCATCATCTCCATCATCATCATCATCTCCATCATCATCATCCTCTCCATCATCATCATCATCCTCTCCATCATCATCATCATCATCATCATCTCCATCATCATCATCATCTCCATCCTCATCATCATCATCCTCTCCATCATCATCATCATCTCCATCATCATCATCATCATCATCCTCTCCATCATCATCATCATCTCCATCATCATCATCCTCCTCCTCCTCATCATCGTCATCATCATCCTCCTCCTCATCATCTCCATCATCATCATCATCCTCATCATCATCATCATCCTCTCCTTCATCATCCTCATCATCTCCATCATCATCATCATCATCATCATCATCATCATCCTCTCCATCATCATTATCATCTCCATCATCATCATCCTCCTCCTCATCATCTCCATCATCATCATCATCCTCATCATCATCATCATCCTCTCCTTCATCATCCTCATCATCTCCATCATCATCATCATCATCATCATCATCCTCTCCATCATCATTATCATCTCCATCATCATCATCCTCCTCATCATCGTCATCATCATCATCCTCCTCCTCCTCCTCCTCCTCATCCTCTCCATCATCATCATCATCATCATCATCATCATCTTCTAAGGCCTTCACTGTTTACTTAGACACATGAATTTGTTGTGGACATTTAGAAGTATGATTATTTTATTTTTATTTTTAATTCATTATATTAAACCATTATTTTTAGTTGACTGAAAAATATTGAATATTTGGATGAAGTCGTAGATAAAAAAACGTTCTGGTTCTGACCGACCGGCTGATCTCCTCATGTTACGGATTGCTTTTAAATGACGGCACGTCGACGTTCACCTCATGGTTCGCGTCATAATTCTTGTGGAAACCATCTCAGACCGCCCGCCTGCTGCCTGTGGGCCCTCAGCGGGTCCCCAGCCCCCCTTTGGGAACCCTGCTTTGCTGCCGGGAGGAAGAGAAGCTCTTCAGCTGGAGCTCAGAGCAAGATTCCCATTTTAACACTTGGAGAAATAAATATGGAGGAAGGTAGCAGAGGAAATTTCCAGAGGGAGACGATGTCAGGAACACCAGGAGAGGTCAAAAGCCAGGAGAGGAAAGGTCAAAGCTTCATTTTCAGCCAAACAATGAATATTTTAAAAATAAAACATTCCTCCTGGTTATGATGTCGAGGTCATCATGGAAGGGTCCAGGCGTTTCCAGACCCTCGTAGCTCCACCATGGAGCCGGCAACCCCTTTCCTTCTCAGATTCAAGTTCAAATGGGAAACGAGGAGAACGTTGGAGCGATGGAGCTACTATGGCTGCCGCTATCCGTCCTGCCCCGCAAGCGCGATCCCTGCTGCGCCAACAGGCATTCATCCATGTCGCCGTAAATAATGTAATTATGGCTCTAAAATTACTTATTTCTATCTTTAACTCTCTAAAAAATGCTAATATCTTTAAAAAATGTTTCATGATTTTTCTGAGACGATTTTGCTGCTTTTTCCAATTTCTCTGTTAAAAAGCTTCTCTGACGTCATCATGGGAAACGATCAGAGCAGTAAATCTGGTTAAACCATGTTTATCTGCATTCTAGTTGTTTCTGTAGATTAAGCACTTTATAGCATAATGTTAACATGAAAGGAAAACATAAAAGACTAGCTTTATGTTTAAATCCAAAGTTAGCTCCTGGAAGTAGCGTAGCATCCCATTTCCTGTGCAGATCAGGAGCAGAGGATAAAACAGAAAGGATCACGAAATACATTATTGACCTTTAAGACATTATAGTTTAGTAAGTTTACTACTTTAGGAAAGGAAAAAAAGTAATTTAGGTCTTTTTAAAAAAATAAAATCGATGCAACCCGAATGAGCTGATGGTGCAAGACAGCTATGGTTAGCATTAGCATGAGTAGATCAGGACGGCTATGGTTAGCAGTTAGCATTAGCATGAGTAGATAAGGACGCTATGGTTAGCATTAGCATGAGTAGATCAGGACGGCTATGGTTAGCAGTTAGCATTAGCATGAGTAGATAAGGACGCTATGGTTAGCATTAGCATGAGTAGATAAGGACGCTATGGTTAGCATTAGCATGAGTAGATCAGGACGGCTATGGTTAGCATTAGCATGAGTAGACCAGAACAGCTATGGTTAGCATTAGCATGAGTAGATCAGAACGCTATGGTTAGCATTAGCATGAGCAGATCAGAACGCTATGGTTAGCATTAGCATGAGTAGATCAGGATGGCTATGGTTAGCATTAGCATGAGTAAATCAGAACGCTATGGTTAGCATTAGCATGAGTAGATCAGGATGGCTATGGTTAGCATTAGCATGAGTAGATCAGAACAGCTATGGTTAGCATTAGCATGAGTAGATCAGGCAAGTAAGTAAGAACAAATAAGCAGGCGAGAGCAGGTGCGCCCCTTAGTGGCCGGGAGAAGTTGACCTTGTCGCTCTGCTTTTAAAAATACTAACCAAAGTTATTATTTAGCTCTTTATTGTAACAGGATCGTTTTGGTCTTTTAAATCAAATTATCTCTAAATGTTGGACTTTTTTTCCTACTGGAGAAAAAAAAATCTTTAGATTTTTACTGCTGAATAAAATAGTTTTTCTGGGAGGAACCTGGACGTCCTCCGGTTAGCCGTTAGCTACGGCGGCTCAGCAATGATCAGAAATGGCTCTGAAAGCCTGAAGCCAGCTGACCAGCAGTGCACAGCATGAGAGGGGAAACGCTCCTTCCTGCTGGAAACCAGTGCCTAACCAACCAGCAGAACCAGTTAGAGGTCCGTCAGAAGATCAGGCTGGGCACCAGAACCACCGAGTCTGAATCAGAACCATTCAGGTTTATCACATTAAATTATCTCTGAGCTAATCTGCTGATCAGCAGCTGTCATTCTGACCACAGTCCAAAGGGCCACCATGCAGGGCAAAGTCCAGCCGGTGCTGCCGCTGCTAGGGGCCCCGCCGCCGATGCTAGGGGCCCCGCTGCCGCTGCAGCTGAATCACATCGTTCAGCTCCGCTATCCGAGCGTCTGGCTGTAATCTGCGGGATTGGCTTGATTCCCGCGCTGAGCAGCTTCACTCACTCAAACATGTCATCAGGATCCAGCCGGTAGCCGCTAACCGAGCCGCCGCCTTTATCTCCGCAGCGCGGCGCTGATCCGGGGAGGGGGCGGAGGAAGGTCCGCTGCTCGGCCGGGCTTCAGTCACTCTGCCTCGGATCGGGAAGCGCCGCCGTCCCGCGGTCGGATCTCAGCCGCTCATGGTGGCCGAAGGCGCGCCGCAGCGCCGAGGTACCGGAGGGACCCAGAACCGAACCGAGAGCCGCTAACGGGCTGCAGAGTCCGAGGCTACCCCTAATCCCTCTGCAGGGGGGGGGGGGGGAGCAGGAGGAGGAGGAGGAGGAGGAGCGAGGCTGTCTGCTCTGATAAGGATGACAGCGCAGACTGAGGCTGGAGGACAGAACATGGATCCTTCATCATCCAGAGGACCCGGATTAGAGCCCAGAACCTGGATTACATCCTAATCCAGTCCTCATCCATAATCTGCTGTTCTAGGCTCAAAAGCAGCAAACCATGAAAGATCTGGAGCGTCTAGAAACATAGATCTATGTGCAGAAACAAGTGACACCGATCCAGTGGTGCCAGTCAGGCCCGGTTCCACCTGCTGCAGCCCCCACAGCTCAGCAGAACCTTCACCGGGTCCAACCGGGTCACAGGAAGGTTCTACTGATTATGGTCAGAACCAGAGGAACCTCTTAGAGGTCCGGTTCTTCTCTTACTGCCCAGTCTGACTTCCCAGAGCTACACATCCAAAACATCAGCCTGGTTCTGGTTCTGACGGGTCAGTGACACACAAACCCACAGCTTCATGTTTAGTTTCACTCTGGCTGAACATGCGGCGGCCATCTTTGCTCTAAACCATCTTTCTAGTCCTGGATCTGCTCAGCAGCTGAATGAGCAGAACCCGACCCAAACAGACCTGCAGGGTTCTAATTGGACCTCCTGGTTCTGACTGGACTTCCTCCTGGTTCTGACTGGACCTCCTGGTTCTAAATTGACCTCCTGGTTCTAATTGGACCTCCTGGTTCTGGCTGGACCTCCTGGTTCTGACTGGACTTCCTCCTGGTTCTGACTGGACCTCCTGGTTCTAAATTGACCTCCTGGTTCTAATTGGACCTCCTGGTTCTGGCTGGACCTCCTGGTTCTAATTGGACCTCCTGGTTCTAATTGGACCTCCTGGTTCTGGCTGGACCTCCTGGTTCTGGCTGGACCTCCTGGTTCTAATTGGACCTCCTGGTTCTGGCTGGACCTCCTGGTTCTAATTGGACCTCCTGGTTCTGGCTGGACCTCCTGGTTCTGACTGGACCTCCTGGTTCTAATTGGACCTCCTGGTTCTGGCTGGACCTCCTGGTTCTGGCTGGACCTCCTGGTTCTAATTGGACCTCCTGGTTCTGGCTGGACCTCCTGGTTCTAATTGGACCTCCTGGTTCTAATTGGACCTCCTGGTTCTGGCTGGACCTCCTGGTTCTAATTGGACCTCCTGGTTCTAATTGGACCTCCTGGTTCTAATTGGACCTCCTGGTTCTGACTGGACCTCCTGGTTCTGGCTGGACCTCCTGGTTCTAAATGGATCTCCTGGTTCTAATTGGACCTCCTGGTTCTGCCTGGACCTCCTGGTTCTGGCTGGACCTCCTGGTTCTGGCTGGACCTCCTGGTTCTAATTGGACCTCCTGGTTCTGGCTGGACCTCCTGGTTCTGACTGGACCTCCTGGTTCTAATTGGACCTCCTGGTTCTGACTGGACCTCCTGGTTCTAATTGGACCTCCTGGTTCTGGCTGGACCTCCTGGTTCTGGCTGGACCTCCTGGTTCTAATTGGACCTCCTGGTTCTGGCTGGACCTCCTGGTTCTAATTGGACCTCATGGTTCTGGCTGGACCTCCTGGTTCTGACTGGACCTCCTGGTTCTAATTGGACCTCCTGGTTCTAATTGGACCTCCTGGTTCTGGCTGGACCTCCTGGTTCTGACTGGACCTCCTGGTTCTAATTGGACCTCCTGGTTCTGGCTGGACCTCCTGGTTCTGCCTGGACCTCCTGGTTCTAATTGGACCTCCTGGTTCTAATTGGACCTCCTGGTTCTGGCTGGACCTCCTGGTTCTGGCTGGACCTCCTGGTTCTAATTGGACCTCATGGTTCTGGCTGGACCTCATGGTTCTGGCTGGACCTCCTGGTTCTGACTGGACCTCCTGGTTCTAATTGGACCTCCTGGTTCTAATTGGACCTCCTGGTTCTGGCTGGACCTCCTGGTTCTAATTGGACCTCCTGGTTCTAATTGGACCTCCTGGTTCTGGCTGGACCTCCTGGTTCTAATTGGACCTCCTGGTTCTAATTGGACCTCCTGGTTCTGGCTGGACCTCCTGGTTCTAATTGGACCTCCTGGTTCTAATTGGACCTCCTGCTTCTGGCTGGACCTCCTGGTTCTAATTGGACCTCCTGGTTCTGGCTGGACCTCCTGGTTCTGGCTGGACCTCCTGGTTCTAATTGGACCTCCTGGTTCTAATTGGACCTCCTGGTTCTGGCTGGACCTCCTGGTTCTAATTGGACCTCCTGGTTCTAATTGGACCTCCTGGTTCTAATTGGACCTCCTGGTTCTGGCTGGACCTCCTGGTTCTAATTGGACCTCCTGGTTCTAATTGGACCTCCTGGTTCTAAATTGGACCTCCTGGTTCTGGCTGGACCTCCTGGTTCTGGCTGGACCTCCTGGTTCTAATTGGACCTCCTGGTTCTGGCTGGACCTCCTGGTTCTGGCTGGACCTCCTGGTTCTAATTGGACCTCCTGGTTCTGGCTGGACCTCCTGGTTCTAATTGGACCTCCTGGTTCTGGCTGGACCTCCTGGTTCTGACTGGACCTCCTGGTTCTAATTGGACCTCCTGGTTCTAATTGGACCTCCTGGTTCTGGCTGGACCTCCTGGTTCTAATTGGACCTCCTGGTTCTAATTGGACCTCCTGGTTCTGGCTGGACCTCCTGGTTCTAATTGGACCTCCTGGTTCTAATTGGACCTCCTGGTTCTGGCTGGACCTCCTGGTTCTAATTGGACCTCCTGGTTCTAATTGGACCTCCTGGTTCTGGCTGGACCTCCTGGTTCTAATTGGACCTCCTGGTTCTGGCTGGACCTCCTGGTTCTAATTGGACCTCCTGGTTCTGGCTGGACCTCCTGGTTCTGACTGGACCTCCTGGTTCTAATTGGACCTCCTGGTTCTAATTGGACCTCCTGGTTCTGGCTGGACCTCCTGGTTCTAATTGGACCTCCTGGTTCTAATTGGACCTCCTGGTTCTGGCTGGACCTCCTGGTTCTAATTGGACCTCCTGGTTCTAATTGGACCTCCTGGTTCTAATTGGACCTCCTGGTTCTGGCTGGACCTCCTGGTTCTAATTGGACCTCCTGGTTCTGGCTGGACCTCCTGGTTCTAATTGGACCTCCTGGTTCTAATTGGACCTCCTGGTTCTGGCTGGACCTCCTGGTTCTAATTGGACCTCCTGGTTCTAATTGGACCTCCTGGTTCTGGCTGGACCTCCTGGTTCTAATTGGACCTCCTGGTTCTAATTGGACCTCCTGGTTCTGGCTGGACCTCCTGGTTCTAATTGGACCTCCTGGTTCTAATTGGACCTCCTGGTTCTGGCTGGACCTCCTGGTTCTAATTGGACCTCCTGGTTCTAATTGGACCTCCTGGTTCTGACTGGACTTCCTCCTGGTTCTGACTGGACCTCCTGGTTCTAAATGGACCTCCTGGTTCTAATTGGACCTCCTGGTTCTAATTGGACCTCCTGGTTCTGGCTGGACCTCCTGGTTCTGACTGGACCTCCTGGTTCTGGCTGGACCTCCTGGTTCTAAATGGATCTCCTGGTTCTAATTGGACCTCCTGGTTCTAATTGGACCTCCTGGTTCTGGCTGGACCTCCTGGTTCTGGCTGGACCTCCTGGTTCTAATTGGACCTCCTGGTTCTGGCTGGACCTCCTGGTTCTAATTGGACCTCATGGTTCTGGCTGGACCTCCTGGTTCTGACTGGACCTCCTGGTTCTAATTGGACCTCCTGGTTCTAATTGGACCTCCTGGTTCTGGCTGGACCTCCTGGTTCTGACTGGACCTCCTGGTTCTAATTGGACCTCCTGGTTCTAATTGGACCTCCTGGTTCTAATTGGACCTCCTGGTTCTGGCTGGACCTCCTGGTTCTAATTGGACCTCCTGGTTCTAATTGGACCTCCTGGTTCTAATTGGACCTCCTGGTTCTGGCTGGACCTCCTGGTTCTAATTGGACCTCCTGGTTCTAATTGGACCTCCTGGTTCTGGCTGGACCTCCTGGTTCTAATTGGACCTCCTGGTTCTGATTGGACCTCCTGGTTCTGGCTGGACCTCCTGGTTCTAATTGGACCTCCTGGTTCTAATTGGACCTCCTGGTTCTGGCTGGACCTCCTGGTTCTAATTGGACCTCCTGGTTCTAATTGGACCTCCTGGTTCTGACTGGACTTCCTCCTGGTTCTGACTGGACCTCCTGGTTCTAAATGGACCTCCTGGTTCTAATTGGACCTCCTGGTTCTAATTGGACCTCCTGGTTCTAATTGGACCTCCTGGTTCTGACTGGACCTCCTGGTTCTGGCTGGACCTCCTGGTTCTAAATGGATCTCCTGGTTCTAATTGGACCTCCTGGTTCTAATTGGACCTCCTGGTTCTGGCTGGACCTCCTGGTTCTAATTGGACCTCCTGGTTCTGGCTGGACCTCCTGGTTCTAATTGGACCTCATGGTTCTGGCTGGACCTCCTGGTTCTGACTGGACCTCCTGGTTCTAATTGGACCTCCTGGTTCTAATTGGACCTCCTGGTTCTGGCTGGACCTCCTGGTTCTAATTGGACCTCCTGGTTCTAATTGGACCTCCTGGTTCTGGCTGGACCTCCTGGTTCTAATTGGACCTCCTGGTTCTAATTGGACCTCCTGGTTCTGACTGGACCTCCTGGTTCTGACTGGACCTCCTGGTTCTAATTGGACCTCCTGGTTCTAATTGGACCTCCTGGTTCTGGCTGGACCTCCTGGTTCTAATTGGACCTCCTGGTTCTAATTGGACCTCCTGGTTCTGGCTGGACCTCCTGGTTCTGGCTGGACCTCCTGGTTCTAATTGGACCTCCTGGTTCTAATTGGACCTCCTTGGTTCTGGCTGGACCTCCTGGTTCTAATTGGACCTCCTGGTTCTAATTGGACCTCCTGGTTCTGGCTGGACCTCCTGGTTCTAATTGGACCTCCTGGTTCTGGCTGGACCTCCTGGTTCTAATTGGACCTCCTGGTTCTGACTGGACCTCCCGGTTCTAATTGGACCTCCTGGTTCTAATTGGACCTCCTGGTTCTGGCTGGACCTCCTGGTTCTAATTGGACCTCCTGGTTCTAATTGGACCTCCTTGGTTCTGGCTGGACCTCCTGGTTCTGGCTGGACCTCCTGGTTCTAATTGGACCTCCTGGTTCTGGCTGGACCTCCTGGTTCTAATTGGACCTCCTGGTTCTGGCTGGACCTCCTGGTTCTGACTGGACCTCCTGGTTCTAATTGGACCTCCTGGTTCTAATTGGACCTCCTGGTTCTGGCTGGACCTCCTGGTTCTAATTGGACCTCCTGGTTCTGGCTGGACCTCCTGGTTCTAATTGGACCTCCTGGTTCTAATTGGACCTCCTGGTTCTGGCTGGACCTCCTGGTTCTGGCTGGACCTCCTGGTTCTAATTGGACCTCCTGGTTCTGGCTGGACCTCCTGGTTCTAATTGGACCTCCTGGTTCTGGCTGGACCTCCTGGTTCTGACTGGACCTCCTGGTTCTAATTGGACCTCCTGGTTCTAATTGGACCTCCTGGTTCTGGCTGGACCTCCTGGTTCTGACTGGACCTCCTGGTTCTAATTGGACCTCCTGGTTCTAATTGGACCTCCTGGTTCTAATTGGACCTCCTGGTTCTGACTGGACCTCCTGGTTCTGACTGGACCTCCTGGTTCTAATTGGACCTCCTGGTTCTAATTGGACCTCCTGGTTCTGGCTGGACCTCCTGGTTCTAATTGGACCTCCTGGTTCTAATTGGACCTCCTGGTTCTGGCTGGACCTCCTGGTTCTGGCTGGACCTCCTGGTTCTAATTGGACCTCCTGGTTCTGGCTGGACCTCCTGGTTCTAATTGGACCTCCTGGTTCTAATTGGACCTCCTGGTTCTGGCTGGACCTCCTGGTTCTAATTGGACCTCCTGGTTCTGGCTGGACCTCCTGGTTCTAATTGGACCTCCTGGTTCTGACTGGACCTCCCGGTTCTAATTGGACCTCCTGGTTCTAATTGGACCTCCTGGTTCTGGCTGGACCTCCTGGTTCTAATTGGACCTCCTGGTTCTAATTGGACCTCCTTGGTTCTGGCTGGACCTCCTGGTTCTGGCTGGACCTCCTGGTTCTAATTGGACCTCCTGGTTCTGGCTGGACCTCCTGGTTCTAATTGGACCTCCTGGTTCTGGCTGGACCTCCTGGTTCTGACTGGACCTCCTGGTTCTAATTGGACCTCCTGGTTCTAATTGGACCTCCTGGTTCTAATTGGACCTCCTGGTTCTGGCTGGACCTCCTGGTTCTAATTGGACCTCCTGGTTCTGGCTGGACCTCCTGGTTCTGGCTGGACCTCCTGGTTCTAATTGGACCTCCTGGTTCTAATTGGACCTCCTGGTTCTGGCTGGACCTCCTGGTTCTAATTGGACCTCCTGGTTCTGGCTGGACCTCCTGGTTCTGACTGGACCTCCTGGTTCTAATTGGACCTCCTGGTTCTAATTGGACCTCCTGGTTCTGGCTGGACCTCCTGGTTCTGACTGGACCTCCTGGTTCTAATTGGACCTCCTGGTTCTAATTGGACCTCCTGGTTCTAATTGGACCTCCTGGTTCTGGCTGGACCTCCTGGTTCTGACTGGACCTCCTGGTTCTAATTGGACCTCCTGGTTCTAATTGGACCTCCTGGTTCTGGCTGGACCTCCTGGTTCTGACTGGACCTCCTGGTTCTAATTGGACCTCCTGGTTCTAATTGGACCTCCTGGTTCTAATTGGACCTCCTGGTTCTGGCTGGACCTCCTGGTTCTAATTGGACCTCCTGGTTCTAATTGGACCTCCTGGTTCTAATTGGACCTCCTGGTTCTGGCTGGACCTCCTGGTTCTGGCTGGACCTCCTGGTTCTAATTGGACCTCCTGGTTCTAATTGGACCTCCTGGTTCTGGCTGGACCTCCTGGTTCTGACTGGACCTCCTGGTTCTAATTGGACCTCCTGGTTCTAATTGGACCTCCTGGTTCTAATTGGACCTCCTGGTTCTAATTGGACCTCCTGGTTCTGGCTGGACCTCCTGGTTCTAATTGGACCTCCTGGTTCTAATTGGACCTCCTGGTTCTGGCTGGACCTCCTGGTTCTAATTGGACCTCCTGGTTCTGGCTGGACCTCCTGGTTCTAATTGGACCTCCTGGTTCTGGCTGGACCTCCTGGTTCTAATTGGACCTCCTGGTTCTAATTGGACCTCCTGGTTCTGGCTGGACCTCCTGGTTCTAATTGGACCTCCTGGTTCTAATTGGACCTCCTGGTTCTGGCTGGACCTCCTGGTTCTAATTGGACCTCCTGGTTCTAATTGGACCTCCTGGTTCTGATTGGACCTCATTAACATGCTCCCTGCAGCTGAACTGGGTCATCCCTCAACAGCGTCCACTCCGCCCCACCTGATTGGACCCACATGACATCATCAGACCCAGATCCTCTCCCATTGGCTGCAGATGATGTCATCAGTCCCAGGAAGACCCGCCTCCAGATTCTCCTCTCTATGTTTACATAACCTTTCTGCTGCGCTGCCAGAATCCCACCATCCGTCCAACTGGATCCAGAACCGGCGGCTCGGGTCGCTGCGGTTCATCCAGCCGGTCGGTCAGAACCAGAACCAGAACCGCGCCGCTTTGTCTGACATCAGAACCAGGTCAGGTGACCTTTATCAGGGTTCTGACAGCCACCAAAGGTCCGCTCTGTTCTGGACCCGCAGCAGAACGGCTCCTTTAATCTGTTCTGACCCGAATGTGGCGGCGACAGAACCGTCCGCATGCTGGAGTTCTGCTGCGGGCTCAGAACCGCCAGGACGGATCTGGAACACTAACCTGCAGCTGTCCAGGTCCGAGTCTCTGCTCAGCAGGCTCCTGAGGGACCAGCGGGACCGCCGGCTGGGGGAGGGGCTCCGGGACCAGGACCGGGCCGGCGGCAGGAGCAGGACCTGGGAAGGACTGTCCTCCCTCTGCCTCTCTGAGGGGGCGTGGCGGCGCCGCCGGGCCGGGCCCCTCTGCACAGACTCCACATCAAACGTCGGAGTTTGGGCCGGTTCCTCCTGCCTCCTCTTGGTTCTGGTCCGGCTGCGGTGGGACTGGCTGAGCGGGCCGGAGCGCGGCGGCCCGGGGCTGGGGGAGCGGGACCAGGACTCCGTGTCCGAGGACGGCGGCAGGACGGTCAGGGTCGGTACCGGGATGGGCTGGGTCAGAGTGGCGCTCTGGGTTCTGACCCGGGAGGACGTGGTCATCTTCTGGCTCTCTGAGTCCCTAACGAGCCGCCGGGTCCGATTCAGTCATGGCGACGCTGCTTCTGATGAAAGCAGAGAGCAACCTGCCGGCGCCGATCCGTTGGGCCGCATTTCCTGTCAGGCTGAAACGGTTTGGCGGCCAGAAGCACAGAGCAGAAGAACGAGGCAGAGGTTCCGTCACAGCGGACCCGGCAGAACGACGCTCTCTGGATCAGAACATCCCTCCAGCCGCCATCTGCCTCAGCATCGCTCCCAGAACGCAGTCCTTTCCTCCCGCAGCGCGGGTCAGAACTTCAGGAGCGTCTCTGCGCCATCCGACCCGTTTGGAGGAGCTGAAGGCAGAAAGCGATCAAAGTCTACCTGAGGAGTGGAGAGAGCAGAGGCTGGGTGACGGTTCTCCTTCTGCGCCTCCCCCCGCCGCCATCATGTGACGGCCATGTTGATTAGAGGCCGTTATGCTGCAGACCTGATCAATACGCCCCATTCAGAGCGGAGCGCCTCGTCTGCTGCTCCGGTTCTGCTTTTTAATCAAAGCTTTCTGCTAATCAGGATCTTATCAAACATTAAAACTTTATTTAAACTTTAGACCGAGAGGAAGAATAAAAACAAACAGAATTCATCAAAAACAGAAAAATAAATTAAAATGAGTTTATTTGAGCAGGAAAAGCAGACGATCAGCCAATAGGATGAAGGCAAATTATTTTTCCTGCTCAAATCAGGGAAATTAAAATCCCTCAGGAAAAGATTCTGATGTTTTCCAGTCTGAGAGGAAACCAGGAGCCTCATGGTGTTTGGTTCCACGCCGCGCCCCGCCCACCCGAGAGCTGCTGGTGGATAAAACCATCAAACATCCAGAAATGAAGCCGTCACAGAGGAACCGTTCAACCCGTTTTAATCAGAACCCTCCGGCTGGACGTCATTGTGGCTTTGATGTTTAGACGCCGCCGTGACCTCAGCGGCGCTCATGGCCCTGACCCAACAAACACCAGGCATGTTCGCCTGAAACCGACCGGAGAGACCGCAGCTCCACAATGACCCAAAAGATCTGGATCAGTCAGAACTGATCCGGAGAGAGAAGGACCATTCCAAGGTTCTGTTCTGGTTCTGGCTGCTGGGACCATTTCAGACCGGCAGACGTTACCCTCCATGGATCTGTTCTGGTACCAGCAGACGGTTCCGGACCCTCGGTTCTGGGTACGAGAAACCGGCCCGTTTCTCCATCACCACCTGTTCTAGTGAGAAGCCAGAGGAAGTTCTGGATGAAGCAGAGTTCGCTCTACACAATGCTGCCCCTCCCCAACCTGTTGCTGGCACAGGCCACTCATCACTCCATCCACCCGCTTAGTTTCTCCAGCTGTCAGAACCTCCAGCTTTGGGTCAAAGTTCTGCTAACCTCGGCGTTAAAAGGAAAAGTTTGGTCAAACTCAGAATCCAAACGTCTGAAAGTTCTTTAAATCTGAAATGATTCAATAAATGATCAGCGTGTTTTTTTTCACTTTTACCCGATGTATTCCAGCATCCAGCTGCCATGCACGTGGGCATTGTCAGTTTCACTATAGCTCTGGTGAATTTCAATGGTGAAGTCCTCTGGAAATCTTCAATAATTGTTGTTGATTGCAGATGTGTCTAGTAGTTCCCATTGATTTAGCTTGGAAAGCGGGGAGAATGGCGCTAGGCTTACCGCACCGTGACGTCACTGCTGGAAGATGGCAGGAGGGAGGGGCTACTATATTTGGGCAAAAATGGCCGCTCCCAGACTCAGTGATCGTGATGAAAACATTATTTTACTGATTAACGCTAAATGCATTAAATCACTGCGAACATATTAGTTTAGGTATCAATAATGATCCATTGATTATTCCTGCTGACCGACTTTTCCTTTAAAATCTAAACTAAAACAGTTTGGTTAAAAAAATAAACTTTAAAACTTGAGTTTTATTTTCCCCCAGCAGAGCAGAGGTGAAATGGACTCTGGTCCTGCTGGAGGCGGCTCCTGATCTCTGGACTCGATAATTAGAAATAATCGACTGTATTTTTTATTTAATTATCCTAAATTAAGCGTTAACTCAGGATCAGCTTTTCTAAGGAGCCGATCTGGGAGAACATCTGATGATTTTCTGATCGGTGGCATCAGGAGGACGATCTGATCATCTGACCCCAGAAGGTCTCTACTGACAGACACCAGAGGGGCACAAAGCAGCGTAGACACAGATCCATCCATCCATTCATCCTTCCATCCTCCCTTCCTTCCTTCCTCCCTTCCATCCATCCTTCCATCTATCCATCCTTCCTTCCATCCATCCATCCATTCATCCTCCCTTCCATCCATCCTTCCCTCCTTCCATCCTTCCTTCCATCCATCCATCCATTCATCCTCCCTTCCATCCATCCTTCCCTCCTTCCATCCTTCCCTCCTTCCATCCATCCTTCCCTCCTTCCATCCTTCCCTCCTTCCATCCATCCTTCCCTCCTTCCATCCATCCATCCTTCCTTCCTTCCTCCCTTCCATCCATCCTTCCCTCCTTCCATCCATCCATTCATCCTTCCTTCCTTCCTTCCTCCCTTCCATTCATCCTTCCTTCCTTCCTTCCATCCATCCTTCCTTCCTTCCTTCCTTCCTTCCTCTCTTCCATCCTCTCTTCCATCCTTCCTTCCATCCATCCATCCTTCCTTCCTTCCTTCCTTCCATCCTTCCTTCCTTCCTTCCTCTCTTCCATCCTCTCTTCCATCCTTCCTTCCTTCCTTCCACCCATCCTTCCTTCCATCTATCCATACTTCCTTCCTTCCATCCATCCATCCTTCCTTCTTTCCTTCCATCTATCCATCCTTCCTTCCATCCATCCTTCCTCCCTTCCATCCTTCCATCCACCCTTCCTTCTTTCCTTCCATCCATCCTTCCTTCCATCTATCCATACTTCCTTCCTTCCATACTTCCTTCCTTCCATCCTTCCTTCCTTCCATCCATCCTTCCATCCTTCCTTTCATCCATCCTTCCTTCCTTCCATCCTTCCATCCATCCTCCACCCATCCATCCTTCCTTCCTTCCTTCCTTCTATCCATCCTTCCTTCCATCCATCCTTCCTTCCTTCCATCTATCTATCCTTCCTTCCATCCTTCCATCCATCCTTCCATCCATCCTTCCATCTATCTATCCTTCCTTCCATCTATCCTTCCTTCCATCCTTCCTTCCTTCCTTCCTCTCAGCAGCTCAAACACTTCAGAACCACCAGATTTATTAACATTTCCTCCTTTTCTCCGTCTGCATGTAAATATTTAGCTAATTCTCCAAACTTTGCATATTTTCTTTGAATCTGGAAACTTCTTGTGCAGCCGATCTGTTTCTGTTTTTCTATCTTTAGCTGCTTCTACTCTCCTTCCACTGCAGCTGAGGATGAAAGCTGACATGTTTCCAGCTGATCCTCACTGATCCACATCCTGAAGATCTAACCGGGTCTGATGAGGACCAGAACCAGGAGACCCAGGGACCAGAACCTGGAACTTTCCGCTCCAGCCTGAAGTTCTTACCTCCCATTGGAAGAGGTTCCTGCGGTTCCACCGTCCTGTTCGGCCTCGAAAACCAGCCGGGTCACGGTCCGGGAGGCGATGCTGAAATCCACTTTCTCACAGGAACACATCAACATTCTCAGCGGGAGGATGAGGAGGAGCAGGAGGAGCAGCAGGAGGAGCAGCTGCTAATGGCTCCTAGCCGGCTAGCGGCGGCTCCCCGCGGACCCCGAAGGCCCCAAACCCCGACCAGCAGCCGGGTTCAGCTTCCAGCAGGACCGGCAGCTTCCATCTCCACCTCCCAGAAACACGCGATCCGCTGCGGAGGGTCAGACACCGAGCTCCGCCTGGCTGGAGCCGAACGGGCCGCTTTACAGAAGCCAACAAACGCGCTTTGATCGGAAAGTGAAAAAGAACCAAGTCAGTTAACCGGACCGAACCAAGAGAGTGGGGGGGACGAACCCGACCGAACCGGACCGAACCTGACACTGCTTGAATCCAGCCGGGGGGGGGATGACCAAATATCTCACCCAGAATTATACTAGAAAGTAATATTTTAGATAATCAACGGATAAAAATGATAATTATTCACAAAAATGGACTAAACCTTCGGGGGAAATAAATTGAACCCCCCCCCCCCCGCAAAACTTTTTGGTACATTCCGGGAAAATAACTGTACCGAGGATGTGGGGAGAGGAAGGGGGGGTTATTTCACGCAAAAATACAGACAGCAGCTTCAGATCAGCTTCAAATCAGCTTCAAATTAACTTCAGATCAGCTTCAAATTAGCGGCAAATTAGCGGTAAAACATAAACTATCTGAGTATTTAAGAAAGGAAACGTGTTTGGCTCCAAACACAGTGTTTCAAAAACTTATATTTTGCCTTTATAATTTTTTTCTCGTCCACATCAAAGCCACAATGAGCAGATAAATTATATTTCTTTACATTCGAGTTGATTTTTAAGGTAGAAAAGGTTCAGCTCCTGTTAATCAACAGAGCTTTGGCGACATCTAGCGTCCAATCAGCGTCTGTGCAGCAGGCATTGATTTCCTCTCAGTCTGTGAACAAAACCTGATTTATGCGTTTATTGAAAAGCTTTTCAGCGCAAAACTTCCTGTAATCGCGATGAAAGACTCTGCTGATCCTCAGGGTTAAGTGTGTGAAGCAAAGTAAAGACCCACCTGCTTCCTGCTGCTGCATTGCTTCATCTGATCCCACAGATTCCCACCAGAAGGAGATCAGATGTCTTCAGCTGGATATAAACAGCTGACGGAGCTGAAGGTAGGTCACCTTGGCTGCAGCTGAAAATAAAGACACGTCACTCCGTGTAATGTCAATAATGCACACGTCAATATGCAGAGATCATTGATGTAATTTTGTATAAGAGGAGGAGGCGTTACTTTGTATCAGTTTGAAACACATATTTATATCGTTTAGGATGTTTTTAGTTTCAGAGAGGTAGTTCTGTTTATTTGGTTTGAGTCCAGCTCTAAATCAGAGCCCAGGATGAAGCTGTTAAATACTCTGCTTCACTCATTATGAATAAAACAACACGGTTTGATCCAGCTTGGCTTCAGAACAAATGTTTCTGGACTTTAATAGAACTTATTCTTCTCAGAGGACCAAAGTTTACACGACATTCACTCACTATGATTGATGTTACAATTCTGGCAGAAACCTGCAGAATGTGATCCATATCCCTTAGCTTCAGGCTAACTTTTAATGATTGAAATAATAATAATAATAATAATAGTAATAATAGTAATAATAATAATACAAGGTGAGGAAATTCAAAGTGCAGAAACCAATATTTGTTTTTATCTGGTTGTTTTCTGTTCAGAGCAGCTTTTAACATATTTTATTCTGGTTTGCAGCTGGTTTGAGTATGTTGGTGAGGCAGCTCCATCAGGAGCCTCAAACATGTTTGCTCGCTTTCAGTTCATAAAAAAAAAAATACAAATTTTTTATTGTTTCTAAATTAATATAAAAGAATTCACCTTTATTGTCAAGTACAGAGCAATGAAATTCCCTCTCTGCATTTAACCCCTCCCCTTTGGGAGCAGTGGGCTGCCACTGTGCGGCCCCCGGGGAGCAGTGGGGGTCTTGCTCAGACGGTGGGAGTTGAACTCAGAACCTCTGGAATCCAAGATCAATGCTCTAACCACCAGACCAACACCCCCCTAATATAAGACAAAACTCTGCAGCACATTTATAGATATTTTAACCAGTTTTTTTAATTATTCTTAGAAGAGCAACTTAGTTTCACAACTAGAAGAAATAAAAAAATATATTTATCACAATATTTAAGTATGTTGGCTTAGATTTCTGTGATTTTCTAACTATTTGCATCTTTATTTGCATATTTCACTGTTCTAAACAAAAGCTCAAACTGCTTCAGATAAATACCTGCATGTTTCCTTCAGATTTACCCTTTAATTTTTTATATTTAAATCCAGAGGAGAGGAAATGTTGCTATAAGATCCAAATGTCCGTCTGAAGGTGAAATCCACAGCCATGCAGACATCAGAATCTGTGATCTTAGCGCCTACCTGCCTGTTAGGTGTGCTTTAAACTCAGCAGCAAAGCGTTAAAACATCCCAGAGCGCCTCCTGCCTGTGATGATCCGGGAAGCGGCGCTCCCCTGCAGCTCCGGGCGGCCGGGCGATGAGCAGCAGCAGCAGCAGCAGGAAACTGGATCCCTGCTAAAAATAAAGGAAACAGCAGCAGAGAGGAGAGGAAGGAGCAGCCGGACTCTGTCCACTGAACAAATGCATGGAGGCTTTATCACATGACTGCATTGCCTTGACGCCCCCCTCCCCCCCATGTTTCTGCTTTCTGAGGTCGGGGGGGGGGGGGGGGGCAGGGTCTGTCCATGCTTCACCCAAAGCACCACAAACACAGACGTGTCTCCTCTCACCACATCCATCACCTCAGCAGACATGTTTCTGTCAGCAGACGCTGCCGGGCCTTCAGACAGGCTCCCTGACCCCCCCTGGGTCCTGGTGGTCCTGATACCAGGCTCCCTGACCCCCTCACGGTCCTGGTGGTCCTGATACCAGGCTCCCTGACCCCCCCTGGGTCCTGGTGGTCCTGATACCAGGCTCCCTGACCCCCCCTGGGTCCTGATGGTCCTGATACCAGGCTCCCTGACCCCCTCACGGTCCTGGTGGTCCTGATACCAGGCTCCCTGACCCCCCCTGGGTCCTGGTGGTCCTGATACCAGGCTCCCTGACCCCCCCTGGGTCCTGATGGTCCTGATACCAGGCTCCCTGACCCCCCCTGGGTCCTGGTGGTCCTGATACCAGGCTCCCTGACCCCCCCTGGGTCCTGGTGGTCCTGATACCAGGCTCCCTGACCCCCCCTGGGTCCTGATGGTCCTGATACCAGGCTCCCTGACCCCCTCACGGTCCTGGTGGTCCTGATACCAGGCTCCCTGACCCCCCCTGGGTCCTGATGGTCCTGATACCAGGCTCCCTGACCCCCTCACGGTCCTGGTGGTCCTGATACCAGGCTCCCTGACCCCCCCTGGGTCCTGATGGTCCTGATACCAGGCTCCCTGACCCCCTCACGGTCCTGGTGGTCCTGATACCAGGCTCCCTGACCCCCTCACGGTCCTGATACCAGAACTGATAAGATCTGGAATAAAAAACACAAAACAGCAACTCAGCTCAGCGGACTGAAAACAAAGTCTATAAAATAAACTTTAAAGTTCCTTATTCTGCATAAAGAATTTAGCCTCAAACTTCTGCTAAATCTCCCATTTTTTTATCCTCTAGATGAACCAGGATCACATTTCTTTTCTATCCAAACTTATTCGATCCCTTCAACATTTTAAACATTTATTTCTTCATGATAAATATTGAAATCAGCTCTATTTGCTCTACATCTACCTGTCATCTCTAATAATCAGGCTGTTCCCTGTTAGAGCTGCTGCAGAAATAATCGCTCAGATTATCCATGATTCATTGATTATTGAATTAATCCTCAACTAACTTCGTCTATCGATCATTAGCTGTTTTATAAAGAATAATTCATCTCATTTGCAGAAACAGGTCAGAGCAGATTTACACAAAACTGTGTGAAAAAGAAAATAACCTGGATGGATGGATGTGAGATGAAAAGCATTTGTTAATAAAAAAAAATATTAATCCAGAACTTTTAAATACAGAGTTTTAGATTTCACTGATAAAAAACAACAACAACAACAAAAATGTATGGATGATATAAAATATTATTCAAAACCATCCATCAGCTGCAGCCCTGGATGCTGAAACCTGCTTCTGCTCTTTTTATCAAGGCGTCGACCATATTTGATGGTTTTAAGTTCTGGTTCTGTCTGATGGAGCTGGATGTAAATCCTCTGTCTGCTGTCAGTCTGTCCGTTCATGTGACTGCTGGACAGAAAGAAGAGCCGGACATAGAAACGGTGGAGAGTTTCTAATCCCTGGATGTTCACCTCCATAATAAACTGGACTCCTTCTGTAGAAGGAGGCCCAGAGCCGCCTCCCTCCTCCTCCTGAGGCGGCTGAGCTCCTCTGCAGTGAGCGGCTCCTGCTTCAAACCTTCTCTGACTCTGTGGAGGCATTAGCCCTCCTCTACGCTGTGGTTTGCTGGGCCCCTGGCAGCGCAGAGCAGGACAGAAAGAGACGTTTCTGTCCTCGGCTGCAGTCTGGACTCAGTGGCTGAGAGGAGGAGCTGTCCAAGCTTCCATCCATCATGGACGCCACCTTCCACCCTCTGCAGCAGACTGGAGAGGAGCTGAGCAGCTCCTTTAGTCAGAGACTTTTACAGCCTGGTTGGAAAAAGCAGCGCTACAGCAGGTCCTTCATCCCTGCTGCAATGAGACGCTACAATGAGACGCTACAACCACAATAACTGCTGCGATGGAGAATAATTACTATTTAATACCCTGAGCAATAACTATAAATATAAATATCCATAGAAACACCCGGTGATATATAATAATCCTACTATCCTAATATAAAAAACACTGTCTTATGTGGACGCACTGTATATCCTGTATATATCCCATCATGCACCTTTTTCTTCCTTTGCCACCTTCTTCTTCTCCTGTGACTATTTGAGCTGATGGAACGAGGAAGTTCAGCCACTGTGAGATCAATAAAATCAATCAATCAATCAATCAATCAATAATGCATTTATACATCCCACACATCTATGTTGACATTTACAGGTTATATTAGCATTATTTAACTGTTGCAATTGGAGCATCAAACTGTAACTGAATGAAAAACAAAAAACAAAGAGTTTGTTGTTTTTTAACTAAATTAAAATTAATTTTTTTCTGTCACTAAATCCACAAAAACTGATCTATAGAGTCCGGCTTCTGTTACCGGCCGATAATTAGGTCATAATATTTAGTATTCATTGATTTCCTCGCATTAATGTGTGATGATGTCACAGCCTGTCTGAATCCAGGAACGGTCGGTTACCATGGAGACCGATGCAGGCAGAGGTGGATGCTGAGGATTTTCTCAGATAGATCCTCCTTCTAGGTCGCCTAGATCTGCTCCCCTCCAACATCTGGACAAACATTAACTTTTAAAATCAAGCTTTATTTTCACCGTCAGCATGAATCAATAAACTCCAGTAATGCAATAAAACATGTTTTATAAAATATTTCATAATAACTATAAATTTATAGCGATAAGAACTTTTTATTAGACCAACAAGATGTTTTTCTGATTTTAAGACACAGAAAATGAGACAAGTTTCCCAATAAGACAGAGAGAGATCTAAACTGAGGTGTGTGAAAAACAGCGCCCCCCTGTGGTCACAAGGACTCGACACCTGTCCAGTAATGTGACGTAATGGGACCAGTTTTCAGTTTTATTTACTGGACAAAATTTCTTTGCTGTTTTTAAAGTAAAAGAAAAATAAAATCAACAATTTCTGAAAATAAAAGAAAAAATGTTTGTATTTTAATGCAAAAATTACTTTATTTTTTATATCTGTTTTTGATGAAAACCTTCAAAAAACAAAAATGATTTTTCAAAGCAGAGAAAAAGTGAAGGAAACGCAGATAAGAATAAATGATGATGCAGTTATAAGAAAAGTGTTAAATGAATGAATAACAGCAGCTCTGCTGGGACGTCCGTGATCCAAAGCATCCAGCCATGACCTCTGACCCCTGGAACATGATCTGTGTTTACAGACGAGCCTCGCCTTCAGCCGCTCTGTTTGCTCTGCAATTATTTGCTTAACAAATCAAAACAGGCTGAGTTTCCACCAGAGAGCGGCTGCTGCTCCTACAGGAGGAGGAATGGAGCCATCTTAGAAAACTAAAGTAGGACCCCCCCCCCCCCCCCCCCCATGTTTTCTTCCATGAATCAGAGCCTGCTGAGGATGGTCACGTTGTTCGGAAGAACATCTCACCATCTCAGGTTTCTGCTGGCTCCAAACTCTCCCAGCGTCCAACTCCACTGATCCGGCTCTAAATTTAGCCTTAAAGTCAGAAACAGGAGGAGAAAGTTCAGCATAAACCCTGAGAGGCTCCGAAAAATCCCATCATTCACATCCAGAGTATTAATGATCGATGGATTAAACCCGTCCTGCTGGAGGAACATGGAAGCAGCCGGGAGTCCAGAGGAGTAGCAGGATCAGTCTGCAGGATCTTTCCAGGAGCGTCCAGAACTTTCCAAAGCAGCAGAATGATGAGCTGCTTCACTTTCTTAATCCTCTGCAGCCTTTTTGGTGAGTCCAGCATTTAAAAACCCAAAATCCTGCGTATTAGAAAAGGTTTGAACTAATGAGGGCAAAGACCTCTGACCATTTAGAATCTAATGGTGAGTCTGCAGTCAGATCGCCTGCAGAAATGGAGCCTTTAAAAAGTATTTCATTATTTCTAAATATTTCTGAAGCTTTTAAACCGAGCAGTTATATTTTTTATTTAAAATGAATTGTGATTTGGTCCTAAAGCGAAGCTCATGGCTCCCTGAAGCAGTTCAGGAGCTGCAGACCAGTTCAGCAACAAAACCAAACAGACACTAGAGGAGAGGGGGGGAGGGATCGGCTAATTTCTCCTCGTCTGAAGAAGAAAATGATGGTCGGACTGAAAGGATCCAGGAGGAGCTTCCTGGATGGATCTGATCTCTGATCCTTCAGACGGATCTGCAGCAGCAGCAGCCGTTCTTTATCAAGAGTTAAACAAACAGAAAGGACTTGATTTCATGGAGGAAATCTAACTTTAAGAACACGAAGCTAAAAAAGAAAAAGGTTTATGAGCGTCAGCCTAATGTCTCCAGAGACGTTCCCTGTTCCTGGACTCAGAAGCATCTGATGGAAACATGAGGACCAAGTCTGAGATGTTTGCAGAGGAAGGAGCAGCCAGTCCCTGCAGCCTGTAGGCTCAGTAATGGTAGGAGGTGATATCATGGTATGGGTTCATATAAGCGGTTTGAGCTAAGCTCATTTCCACCAATCTGATGTCATCATTAAAGTCGTAGGGAAGCGGCTGTTCCAACCGTTACATTTCCCAATTCTCCCAGTGGTGCCCGACTTTACACCAGTGAATAAAGTGAATGTGATTGGTCGATTATCAAGGGGGCGGGATTGTTGTGGCGGAAGGTTCGCAAGCATGTTTGGTTGTGGCCGGTTTGTTGGAAGCATCCTGCTAACCAGTTAGCATCTTAGTGCTAGCAGGTTCCCAATGGGAAATTCCATTGGGACCAAGTAGCACTAAATTGCTAACCAGTTAGCAACTTAGTGCTAGCAGGTTCCCAATGGGAAATTCCATTGGGACCAAGTAGCACTAAATTGCTAACCAGTTAGCAACTTAGTGCTAGCAGGTTCCCAATGGGAAATTCCATTGGGACCAAGTAGCACTAAACTGCTAACCAGTTAGCAACTTAGTGCTAGCAGGTTCCCAATGGGAAATTCCATTGGGACCAAGTAGCACTAAATTGCTAACCAGTTAGCATCTTAGTGCTAGCAGGTTCCCAATGGGAAATTCCATTGGGACCAAGTAGCACTAAATTGGTGACTTAGAAACGACGCTGTCAAGGAACGCTATGGAAACATGCAAGAGGAGGAGAGTTTAGTGTCGGAGGTCGTGGATGAGTCTCCTCCGTCATCCATTTTTTATTTAGAGGAGGAAAGCGGGGACGAAGATGTTGTGGAAGAGGACGCCAGGGCGGCAGAAGCTTGGTTTGGTGTAGAAGGCTTCCAGCCGTACATGTTTGAGCCCTTGCCTCGCAACGCTGCCAGTTCTGTTAGCTCTACGCCTGCCGAAGACACAGACGTCCATCCCCGTGAACACTGGGACGCAACTCAATGGGAAAGGAAAGGATTCTGGTTTCAACCGTTGCGTATATTAGCTGCGACACATGAATCAAGATGCTATGACCGAAAACATTTGATTGACAGATGACTGTTGATATATGATTGGATGAATTTAGGTGTTCAGGCTGACGTAGAACTAACTGGCCTGCAGAAGATAACGGGGAAAAACACAGATTTTAAGACAGGATTGTTTTTTTTTAAATAGATATTTTCTAACTTTAGGACAATCTGGTCTGATAAAGAGAACATTTATATACATGTTTAAGCCAGAATGATTTGACATTTAAATTTGATTTCCCTTCGACTTTAATGAGACTTTATAGACGATCTGCTGCCTTCAGGACCTCCATCTTGCTTCAATAATGGAAAACCACCTCCCTAAAATCTGGCTGGTCTGTCCCTGAAAGAGTTCAGATATCAGCCGTGGGACAAGAAGGAGGCGTTAAAATGCAGGGAGGAATAGTCCATATAGAGCGATATGTCCTCAGAAAGAGTGTGAGTGTTTGCTGAAACCCTCTGACTACTGAGGAGTTTGATGCAGAGATTGTTTTATCTTTGTGTAAAGCAGGTCCCTCTGTTCACGGATGAATAAAGTTGTCCTGATCTTGTCCTCCATGTCCATCCTCTGCAGTGTCTCAGTGCCACGGAGGCTGTGCCGAGGTGGACTCTCAGACCGAAGCTGTGGCAGGAGAAGGATTCCTGCTCGGCTGCATTTCCTGTAAGAGGAGAGAGGAGGTCTCTGCCAGAGCGACTGTGGACTGGCACTTCAAGCCTCTGGAAGAGGATGAGTTCAGACATGTGAGTCAGAAAACAAACCTGGAAATCTGGGCCTGTTTCTCCCAAAGAACGCTCCCATCAACATGTTACCAAACTGCCATGTTTACAGTCTTAGACTATTGCCTGACTCCCCAGGACAGAATTATTCATCTGTGGCTTGATGTGAAACTCGACATTTTCTCATCGTACGAACGCCGTTTACCACCGGATCGCTTCCTCCATCAGCGACTTATTAGCAGAGGAGTCAAATAATGAAGTACAAATACTTTATTACTGTACTTAAGTACACTTTTAGGTATCTATACTTTACTCCATTACTTATTTTTCTTCCTACTTCTGACTTCTACTCATTTCATTTTCACACAGTATCTGTATTTTCTATTCCTTCCATTTTTAAATCAATCATCACTCGTTACTCTTGGCTTCAGTTTAATGCAGAGGTCACGGATTAGCGGACCGCGGTCCGGATCCGGATCCACCTGCTGGCTAATCTGGACCCAACCTGATTTAAAACATTTGCAGATTTACATGACAGAGTCTAAACGTCACTGCGACGCTTCTCCTGTTACCCAGAAATCCCTCCTCCTCGGCTCCGCCCCCCAGCGCTCCGCCCCCCACCGCTCCGCTCCGCCCCGCAGCATCCAGACCTCCTGCTCAAAGCAAAGCCTCCAGCCTCCGCTGTTCCTCCGTATCGATGCGCTCTGACTGATCCTCGGAGCTCCAGGAGAGCATGCGCCATATTATCATTAAATTAATAGGAGCAAAACATGCAGAAATGAAGCTTAATTTAATCTGACAGATTAAATAATCCCCATCAGCATCCAGCAGATGTTCAGTTTCTGATGGAGATGAGAAATCTGCTTCCTGGTCTGTTGAAGGACCAATAGTTTGCATCCAATCTTTGAAATAAACGCTGTTAGTTTATTGAAATGTAGAAGAATTATAGTTACTGATCTGTTCACGTTTCTAACCGGTTTTCCCCACTCAGTGACACACCCACTGAGAAGCCCACTCTGGTGATTGGCAGCTCCATAGTCAGAAACGTGGCATTAGAGACACCAGGGACCATAGTCAAATGTTTGCCGGGGGCCAGAACGGGCGACATCAAATCCTACCTGAAACTACTGGCTAAGGATAAGGTTAAATACAGTAAGATTGTTATTCACGCTGGTGGTAATGACACCCGGTTACGCCGATCGGAGGTCACTAAAATTAGTGTTGCTTCGGTGTGTAAGTTTGCCAAAAAAATGTCGGACTCCGTAATTTTCTCTGGTCCCCTCCCTGATCTGACCAGTGATGACATGTTTAGCCGCATGTCGTCATTCAACCGCTGGTTGTCTAGGTGGTGCCCTGAAAACAACGTGGGCTACATTAATAATTGGCAATCCTTTTGGGGAAAGCCTGGTCTGATTCGGAGAGACGGCATTCATCCCACTTTGGATGGTGCAGCTCTTCTTTCTAGGAATCTGGCCACATTTATTAGTCCTCCAAAACCCTGACCACCCAGGGTGCAGACCAGGAAGCAGAGTTGTAGTTTAACACACATCTCTGCAGCTTCTCTACTGTTACCCACTCTTTACTCCATCCAGACAGTGTCTTGCCCACGACCAAAATCTAATAAATTAGCAAAGATTCCCAAAGGAGTAAATCATGATAATCTAATTAAAATCAAAATAACTCAAATTGGGGAAAAAGTTAAAACAATTAAATGCGGTCTGTTTAACATAAGATCGCTTTCCTCTAAAAGTCTACTAGTTAATGACTTGATTTGTGATAATCACATTGACTTGTTTTGCCTTACAGAAACCTGGCTGCAGCAAGAGGATTATGTGAGCATAAATGAGGCAACTGCTTCAAGCTATTTAAATTTTCACATCCCCAGAAGTTCTGGGCGAGGAGGAGGAGTAGCAACAATCTTCCAGTCTGACTTACTGATTACTCCCAAAACAATTAATACCTACAACTCTTTTGAACATTTAACCCTTAATTTCCCTGATCCAAATTTCAAGGCAAGAAAACCTCTTCTTTTTGTAACTTTGTATCGTCCACCAGGTCCTTACTCTGAATTTTTAGATGAGTTTTCAGAGTTCCTTTCTGATTTGGTATTAAATACTGACAGGGTCATCATAGTGGGAGATTTTAACATCCATGCTGACATTGAAGGCGATAGCTTAAGAGCAGCCTTTAATGCTATCTTAGACACTATTGGCTTTGTTCAAAATGTGAATAGTCCCACGCATTCTCATCTTCATACTTTGGATCTTGTGCTGACATACGGCATAGAATGTGAAGAAATAACAGTATTTCCTCACAACCCTGTCCTCTCTGACCACTTTCTAATAACCTTCAGGATTACTTTAACAGAGTTCTCCTCCCCCAAAAGAAGGTTCAATTTTAGTAGATCTTTATCAGATAGTGCAGTTATAAATTTTAAAGAATCTGCTTCACTTTCTCTCTCCTCTGTGTCACTGAGCAGTGCTGCAGAGTGCAAAAGTTTAGCTTATTCCCCTTCACAGGTTGATGATTTTGTTGATGGGGTTGCTAGTTCTCTGCGTATTGCCTTAGACAACGCAGCTCCTTTGAAAATGAAAACCGTTAAAAATAGAAAGCTTGCTCCTTGGTTTAATGCAGAGCTGCGTACTTTGAAGCAAAATGCTAGGAAACTGGAGAGAAAATATCGCTCCACAGGCCTGCGAGAGTCCTTCCTAGTCTGGAAAAATGGTTTACTGCTGTATAAGAGGACCCTTTGTAAAGCAAGAGCAGCATACTTCTCCTCATTAATAGAGGAGAATAAGAATAATCCTAGATTTCTTTTTAATACAGTTGCCAAACTCACCCAGAGCCATAGCTCTGTTGAACCGTCCATTCCACCTGCTCTTAGCAGCAATGACTTTATGGGATTCTTTATAAATAAGATTGATCTTATTAAAAATAAGATCATAAGCACTCCTCTATCCGCGATTGTACCTGAGGTAGTCATGGAATCTGAACTGGGTTTAGACTGCTTTGATCCAGTTGAACTCTCTGAATTAGCAAAATTATTGTCTTCATCTAAGCCTTCAACTTGTATGTTAGATCCAGTTCCAACCAGGTTATTTAAGGAGGTATTCCCTTTGATCTCCTCCTCCATTTTAGATGTGATTAATCTATCTCTGTTACAGGGATATGTACCTAAAGCTTTTAAGGTTGCTGTAATTAAACCTCTGCTTAAGAAACCGTCTCTTGACCCAGATGACTTGGTCAATTATAGACCTATATCCAATCTTCCTTTCTTATCCAAAATTCTTGAGAAAGTAGTTGCCAAACAAGTTTGCGATCACTTCCACCATAATGAACTTTTTGAAGAGTTTCAGTCTGGCTTTAGAGCTCATCATAGCACTGAAACAGCTCTGGTGAAAGTCACTAATGATATTCTCATGGCCTCAGATAATGGACTTGTATCTGTGCACGTCCTGTTGGATCTTAGTGCTGCATTTGATACAGTTGACCATAATATTCTTTTAGAAAGACTTGAATATTTTGTTGGAATTAAAGGAACAGCACTAGACTGGTTTAAATCTGATCTATCTGATCGAATTCAGTTTGTTCATGTTAATGATAGATCTTCAACACGCTCAAAGGTTACCTGTGGAGTACCACAGGGATCAGTGCTAGGACCAATTCTCTTTACTTTATACATGCTCCCAATTGGTAGAATTATTAGACAGCATGGGATTAATTTCCACTGTTATGCTGATGATACCCAGCTATATCTGTCTATAAATCCAGATGAAGCTAACCCATTACATAGATTACAGGCATGTCTGAAGACAGAAAAACCTGGATGACTCTTAACTTTCTGCTTCTGAATGCAGACAAAACAGAAGTTATAGTCTTTGGACCAGAGTCTCTGAAAAAGAAACTGATTAGCCAGTCACTTCATTTGGATGGGATTAAACTGATTTCAGATAATAAAGTAAAAAATCTTGGTGTTGTTTTTGATCAGGACCTGTCATTTAAATCCCACATCAAAGAGGTTTCTAGAATTTCCTTCTTTCATCTGAGGAACATTGCAAAAATTAGAAATATCCTGTCCAGGGGTGATGCTGAGAAACTAGTCCATGCATTTGTTACTTCAAGGCTGGACTATTGTAATTCTTTACTATCAGGAAGTCCACAAGCTGTAGTTAAAAGCCTTCAGCTGATCCAAAATGCTGCAGCCAGAGTTCTAATGAAAATGAAAAAGAGAGATCATATCTCTCCTATCCTGGCTTCTCTTCATTGGCTTCCTGTTAAATCAAGAATAGAATTTAAAATCCTCCTTCTCACATATAAAGCCTTAAATGGCCAAGCTCCATCTTATATCAGAGATCTGATTGTTCCTTATGTTCCTAACAGAGCACTTCGCTCTCAATCTGCAGGTTTACTAGTGGTTCCTAGAATTTCTAAAAGTAGAATGGGAGGCAGATCTTTTAGTTATCAGGCTCCTCTCCTGTGGAACCAACTACCAGTTTTAGTCCGTGAGGCAGACACCCTGTCTACTTTTAAGGCTAGGCTTAAAACTTTCCTTTTTGATAAAGCTTATAGTTAGAGTGGCTCAGGTTATCCTGAGCTATCTCTATAGTTATGCTGCTATAGGCTTAGACTTTTGGAGGACATAGGGACCCCCATTTCATCATTCTGCTTCATTCTCTCTCTGTTCTCCTATTCTACAGAATCTGTTAGTTCAATCTCTAATCTTCTGCTCTCTCTGCTTTTCCTCAGAGTAGCTTTGCCTCGTCTGTTCCTGTTTGGCTGTGACGTCATCCTGGAAAGAAACATCAGCTGTGCTGCTTCTATCAACACCCTTGTTTATAGATGTTGGAGATCAGCCTGTTTTCCAGTGTGGTCCTGTTTCTCTGACCGTGACTGAGTGGATGTGCTTTCTTCGTCCTCTGGCATGGGAGCTGCCTTGGAGCTCGTCTGCCTGGCTGTGTGTTTCCTGGACGGGGCCGCCTTTTACAGCTGCTTTTTCTATGTCTGCTTCTGTCTCCTTGAACCCCAGTCGGCCTCGGCAGATGGCCGCTCACACTGAGCCTGGTTCTGCTGGAGGTTTCTTCCTGTTAAAAGGGAGTTTTTCCTCTCCACTGTCGCTACAAGCATGCTTAGTGTGGGGGATTGTATTTGAGTCAATGAGTCAATGCAATCAACTGGTTTTCCTTAGATAGAAAACTTTGTATCAATTTGATCTGGTTGAACTGTAAAGTGCCTTGAGATGACATGTGTTGTGAATTTGGCGCTATATAAATAAACTGAATTGAATTGAATTGTTACTATATTTTAATTTGACAAACCGGATCTTCTCGCCGTTCTTTCTCCTGTTTGGTGTGATTAGCGGATCTTGACCTGGCCGGACCGGAGAGGAGCCTGAACATTTAGAGGATGTTTGGCTCAACCTGCTGCTGTGAAGCAGGATTCTCCACCATGAACAGAATCAACAATAAATCTGGATCCAGGCTCAAAATGAGCTCCTTGATATGTGCTTGAGAATGGCTTAGTCTCCGGTTAAACCCAGGTTTAAAGCCTTGCAGGGCAGCCTAAAGCCCACTGCCAACATTAAGACAGAAAAAAGAAAGAAAATAACAAACCATCAGTTCAGGGGTTTGAGAAAATATGGGAATCAGGAAATTATCTATAAACCATTTTATATTGCTTTTAGAATTAGTCCAAAAATTGAGCTTTCAGTTCATCTAGCGGCATCTGGCTGTTTTTATTAAAGGTTACTTTATACTTTTATACTTTCAGTAGTTTTTGCAGCGCATACTTTTTCACTTTTACTTGAGTAAAGAGGTCAAGTTGATACTTTAACTTTTACCAGAGAGTTTTTAAACTGCAGGATCTAAACTTCTACTGAAGTAACAAACGTGGGAACTTTTAACTCCGCTGGTTATTAGTGAGCGTGTTTCAGAGATGGCGTCCGTCTGTACGGCTGTCAAACCTGAGATAAGGAGAATTAGGACAGTCAGGGCTTTGGGTGAGTATTGTATGGGGGTTCCGGTACGATATGATGTCATCATGATATCACTATATATGGATATAAAAGCAGGTGCTGTCAATGTTCATCAGAAGATAATAATCATGGAGTTGTTTTGGTTTCCATGTTGTTTGGGGGTTTGTCAGTAAACGTCTTCCAGCGTTGCCAGGGGCGGATTTAGGAAATGTGGGGCCCTGGGCAAAAACAGGCAGGGGCCCCTCTGAATGGAGAAGACAACACTTCAACCAGACCCATTCTACAGATAGAGAAATGTTAATAGAATAGACATCCATTATCTGTTCTAGGTTGTGTCCCTCTCTTCTTGTTTTCCTCTCTACGTTTTTTACTCTGCAGTGTTAATTTAATCAGTTTTTTTATTTAGTCTTAGTCACAACGGTAAAACTCAATGTTAGTCATATTTAGCCATTTTAATCAACACTCTAAATAATAGAACTTCTCCACACACAGCTTCTCCTTTTCTCTATTTTATTTATCTAACACTGTGCAGAATAGAACTTCACACACTGATTCTTTTTAACATATATCCCTCTGCACACATTGAACCTTCTGTCAGTTTGTTTCATCATATCCAAAAAGTCTTCATCCTCCATGGTCGTTGCAGGCAGGTCAGAACGCCCAATCCACTCTGCCATTGAGTTCTCCAGGGCTTTCTGCTCTTTGGGGTCATGTTTGTACGGTGGGGGGGCTCCCAACATCTCTGGAACAGACTTCCCTTCCTTCTCCAACCTCTGACCTGGCGGTGGCGTCAGTCACTATCATGCAGGTTGTTTCGTTGTCCTTCATGTTGTAAACAAATGGCTCCATATATCTGGGTTGTACGTCGCCATAGATCCACTGAGCGATTTTCCCACCACCACCTTACGGCGGCCGACTGAATTTCAAACATGTTTGGCTCCATGGAGCCTCTGATTTGTTCTGCTTCTCCTCCCAGATCTTCCATTATGACCACCCCTCCGCCACCGTTCTCCATCAGGACTTCAGCGACCGCCTCAGCTGGCTGGGAACGTTGGACGAAGACGTCCAGATCGGTGCCGTTTACATCCAGAATGTCACCTTCAACGACAGCGGGACATACCGCTGCACCTTCCACCGCACCCTCCTGCTGGCCCTGCAGCCTGAGCACGTGGTGGTGGAGAAGGAGGTGGAACTCACGGTGGTGGCTGTAGGTGAGCAGATGATGGTGAGCGCCGCTTCGTCCAGAACGCTCCTTTTGACTGACGCCATGCTGGTCGGTGTCTTGCAGCCAATCGAGAGCTGACAGCTATAATCTCAGAGATTGTGATGTACGTGCTGATCGTTGTTCTGCAGCTGTGGCTCATCATCGTCATGGTCTACTGCTACAAGAAGATCTGGAACGAACACGAAGCTCGAGAAGAGAGGAAAGCAGTCAGAGCAGAGGAGCTGTGAGTCTAAGATGGCCGCCTCTCTTTCTGCTGCCGCTCAGATCATCATCATCTACTTTCTTCTTCTGTTCTCAGTCTGTTGCAGTCAAAGGAGGACTTCTGTGACGGGGTCATGGCAGATTAGCTGGACTCCACGAGGTCTGGTTAGAGGCCCGCCTCAAGAGGAACTATCGTTTCCTGAGAGACGGGCTTTTAGAATCCGTCATTAAGGAAGATCATCTCTGAAGAACGAAGGTTCTGTCCTGTTCAGTCGGAACCAAAACGTAAAGCGAGTCAAAGGCTTCCATTATAAATATGCTGCATAAGCAGTTTATCCTTTAAAGGAAAAGTCGCTCATATTCAGAATTCAAACTTCTGAAAGTTCTTTAAATCTGAAATGATTCCATCCTGTTCAATAAATGATCAGTGTTTTTAATTCAGAGTAATTTTCATGTGAATGTGCTTTACTGGAGGCATCCATGTTTGTCAAAGAACACTACTGCCACCTACTGGTTAGTGACATTGTCACGGTGCGGTATCGGCTGTTGATCAAGTCCCAGTGCTATTATCCAAGTCATCTTCTAAGACCAGTTAAAATTAATGCAACATTTATTAATGTACTGTATATTTTTATAGTAAAATTATTGATTTTTTTCTGCACCAATCTAAAACTTTTGTGGATAAATTGTTTTTGAAAAAAGTTGCAGCTCTGACCTTCAGAGGTTTTCTGACCTGAAAAGACTAATTATTCTCCAGAACCTCTCAGGTGTGTTTTTGGTACCGCCCGGCGTACTGAGCTGGTAACAGCTGGTACTCTGACTGACTCGGACTCTAAAACCTTAGAGTTTATAAACTTGGTCAAATAATAGTTATCAGTTTATTTAGGATTCTTTGGTTGGTTGTTCTCGTAGGTCTAAGTCGTCACTAAGAAAAAACCCTCAGAGGTTTTCCTCTTCTGTTCTCATCCAGTTCCTGATCCGGTCGTCTTTTCTTTACCTTTTCTTCTCCAAAACCAAACGGATCTTCCTCTGTGCTTCTCTGAAGCTGTGATTAAAGGTGATGATTGGAGGAAAAGCAGGATAGTTTCAGGTCTGCTTCCTGCGAGCAGATTTATCCTCATTAAGCGTTTGTCGCTTTAATAGACGTTTGCTTACATGAAAGGCAAACAGACTGAAAAGGTTTTTATCTCTGATGTTTGGTATTTTTAGAGGAAGACCGTCCCGTCAGTGAGCTGGAGGACGTTTGGAGGAGGTTCTGCTGTAATCTAATCTCTCTCAGTCTGAAAGCTGCTTTGTTTTCTGGCTGCAGCTCAGCGCCTCACAGACCCAAAGTCCAACAGAAACACGTCTGGTTCAGAACCAAAACATCCCTGAATGGGACGGATCAGCAGGTTTCTGATCCAGACTCATGTAGATCCTGGTTGGTTCTGGCAGAACCAGCGGGTTTGGACCCGTGCTTCATGTGCAGGACTCCTCAGGCTGCAGAGACCTTCACCTGCGCTCTGACCTCCTCCTCTTTCATTAAACCTGTTGACGTGTGGAACCATAAAGGCTGGGGGGGTTACCGGATCAGAACCACTAGATGCTGCTGCTGAGAGTGAAATGGTTGCAGTTTGATTTCGGACCTTCAGAAGGTAAGAATTAAAGGACAGAGACAAATCTGGACCTTTTTTCCTCTTAATCTGCTTAAAACTGAAAGGATGAGATCATAGAAAAATGTTCTAGATTCAAACCTGCAGTTTGCTGATCTGAGCTCTGCTGTTTCTGATCATTCCTCCTTTTCAAAGCAAAACGAGACGCTTAAATGGGAGGAAGTATTTGGTTTCCTTCTTTTTTAAAAACAGAAACCAGATCATGATTTTAATCGTTTCATAAACTTGGTTCATATTTCTATTTTTTTTTTTTTTTGCTGCAATGAAAAAATATGAATAATTTTGAAACAGGAAGTCTGGAGCAGAAATATTTTAATTGTTATATTTCAAAGTTTGTCTTTTTGGAGAAACACAAACTTATATAAAATCTATAAAAACATGTTTTCAATAAAGAAAATATTCAACATCTTTTGATTGTTTTCATTTTCTGACACATTTTGTAGATTTATTAATCTTGTTATAAAATCTTCCAGTTTCATATTTTACTGACATAAACAGCTTTTCTTTCCTCTCATGAAATGTTTCAGTTTTTATTTAATCTCCAAATGATGAAAAATGTTTCAGAGAAACGGTTTTATTTCTGGTTGCAGAGCACAGAGCGGCCAGTAGAGGGCGGCGATGCACCGCTTCAACAGCACCGAGCTGCAGTCCCTCCTGCTCTCCTTCCTGCAGCACTGCCTCAACAGAAGTAGCCTTCAGGCGCCTGAGAACTACACTTCCCATGAGGCCTTGCAGCAGGCGGCCCCGGCCGGGGGCCACACTCAGCCCCAGGAGCTGATGTACATCCTGCTGATGGTGGGCCTCTTCAGCTTCTTCACCTTCGGCATCATGCTCAGCTACATCCGCTCCAAGAAGCTGGAGAGCTCCCAGGATCCGTACCACCAGTACATCGCCCACGACTGGAGCGCGGTGGCCGCGCCCCCCAGGGCCGTAGCCGAGGCCCTGCAGAGGGGGGCCGAGGGGCCGGTGGTCATCTGCAACCCTGCGGCTCTGCAGCAGCTGCCAGAGTGAACAGACCTCCAGGACCTTTTGTGACGCAGATAAACAGGAAGTCATGGATTCCTGATTTAACTCTGATCAAGTTATAATAAAAAAATCTGGTTTTATTTTGTCCTTCTGGATCTGTTGGGGATCACTGGTTACATTCTTTAAAAAATAAAGTTAAACTCTGAGTGCTAATGACGCTCAGAGCTGAGCAGCAGGTTTCTGTAGCTAAAACCCAAACATAATCTGAATCATTTCAACTTTAAATGAATCGTTCCTCCGACTGAAGCGAAACTCTGGGAAAAACGTCCTAAAAATCCGTTCATCAGTTTTCAATCGATCAAACCAACAATTTTCCCTTTTCTAAATTCTATTCAGTTTATTTCTATGGCTCCAATTCACATCATGTCATCTCAGGTCACATTATAGATCCAGATCAACCAGATCATCCAGTCAGATTGATTCAAAGTTTTCTATCTAAGGAAAACCAGCTGATTGCATCGACTCATTGACTCTTCAGCAATCCCTCACACTAAGCATGCTTGTAGCGACAGTGGAGAGGAAAAACTCCCTTTGAACAGGAAGAAACCTCCAGCAGAACCAGGCTCAGTGTGAGCGGCCATCTGCTGAGGCCCACTGGGGTTCAAGGAGACAGAAGCAGACATAGAAAAAGAAGCATAGATACAAAAGGCAACTGTCAACCAGCTCCACAGGCGGCCCCGTCCAGGAAACACACAGCCAGGCAGACGAGCTCCGAGCCAGCTCCCATGTCAGAGGATGAAGAGAGCACATCCAGTTAGTCACAGTCAGAGAAACAGGACTACACTGGAAAACAGGCCAAGCTCCAACATCTAGAAACAACATCTCCTGTTTCTGTCTTCAGTGAAAAACCTGCAGACTTTATGAGTCCGATGCTGAAGCTGTCAATGGTCTCTGCTGCCCCCCTCTGGTTTGGGGGGGAACTGCTTGTTCCGTTAAATATCCTGATATCACCATGTTGGAGAATCTTTAAAAAATCCTGTATCAGGATTATTATCTGGATTAAGACTGGAGCTAATAACTAATTAATAATGGATAAGAACTGAATTGACTTTTTGTCAAATAAAAACCGATGAAACTAAAACTGGAGTTCCAGATGGAGCAGATTGACAGACCTGAAATATCATTTATCTTAAATGCTAAATCTTTGTAGATTTATTTTTATAATCTTGGTATAATTCCAGTGAGTTGTTCTCTCAGCTAAAGGCAAATGTTAGAGTCTCTATGCTCCAGTTAACCAGTAATAGATTACTAAATGGATTACCTTCAAACTAAAGGTTAGACTCTGGTTTAAACTAATTAAAACAGCAGCAGCATCTTGAAAATGTTCTGGAAGATGACGAGCTTCCAGCGACTCTGCATGAGATCAAAGTTCTGCTGATGATTCGCCGTCTTCCAGGTCAGAGTCATTCCAAAGGGTCGGCGCCGTTCGTCCGTTTCTATCTGCAGGTTCACTAAACCTGGAAATAAAGACTGGATTGATTTTAGTTTTGGTTTAAGATCAAAGAACATTTAGCAGCTTAATAAAACTCTGATTGCTTCGTATTCGTTAAAGGATAAAAACTGCATCACTAAGGTGAATAAATATTGACTCGCTGCGTAAAATGACCACTTCCTGATTAAAATGACATCACAGCGTCCCTCAGAGTTTAGCGTCGTCTGCTCAGTGGATTATTTTATGCTGAACATGTTTTCCCTCGGGATGCGTTTCCTTTTTTAAACGCCATCAGAGCGAACCTCCAGGTTTGGTTTTGACCTTCAGAGTCGGAGCAGACGCTGCATCCAGGTCAGCAGTCCAGCTGTTTTTCTCCGAGTCTTTGCTGCAGAGTCGGCTTTCTTCTTCTCCTCCTTCCTTCTCTGTCGCTCCGCCTCTCGGACCCTCAGCAGGTCGGCGCGGCGCCGCTCGGCGCCCCTCTGTGCGCGCTCCGTCTCCCTGGCCATGCTGAAGTGGACCATCTGCATGCCGAGCATGGGGACGATCAGGTTATAGTTGTCCACCATCTTGTTGAGCTTCTTTAGCTCCTCCTCCATCGACGCGCACAGCCGCTCCCACTGCTCCTGCTCTGCCGGGGTCATGGGGTCGGCGAGCCGGGCCCGGCCGTCCAGCAGCCGGCCGCGGAGCCGCGCGGCGCCCTCCCTGATGTCGCGCTGCGTCACCACCCATGGCGGCTGGTAGCCGTTGTCGATCAGGATGCGGTTGAGGTTGTGGGTCATGGGGTCGGCGTACGGGTTGTGCTGGAACTTGTTGAGCGGTTTCCCAGCTCCGCTGAGGTTCCGGAAGTCGCCGCGCGCCATCGACTCCTGGATCAGGTCCTCCACCAGCCGCTCCACCGCCTGCGTGATCTTGATCTTGCGGCTGCGCTGCCGGGTGTCCCGCTCCACCAACGCGCCCTCCGCCGCCGCCGCCCTCTCGTGCTCCCTCTGACGGTAGCTGAGGACCTGCTCGGCCGCCCTGTCCACACGGATCTGCCGGTACTGGCGCTCCCGCTGGCTGGGGGTCCCTGAGCCCACGCCCTCGTAGCTCAGGTAGTGTCTGTGCTGCGGGGCGGCTCGCCGCGCCGCGTCCTCCTCCTCCTCCTCCTGCGTTGCTCCTTCCTGCAGCCTGGTCTTACTCTGATGGGTCAGAACGGTCCGGTACGCCTCCTCGATCTGAGCAAACAGCGCGGCGTCGGCAGTGGCTTCCCCAGAGTCCGGGTGGTAGAGCTTGGCGAGGCGCAGGTAGGCGTCCCTCACCTGGGCGGGGCTGCTGTGGCCCTCGGCAGGCAGCTGCAGCAGCCGGTAGCTCTCCTGGAGGCTCCGGCTGATCCGGTTCCCCGAGCTCAGCCGCCTGAACGCCACGGAGCGCCGGAACGGGCGGAGCAGCGAGCGGCCATGATGGAAACCACTGCAGCCCCGCAGCAGGTGGAGACAGACGCTCATCCCTCAGGTGGAGCTCACCTGAAACAGAAAACTCTTCATCAGGAAGGGGAGGAAGAGGAGGAGCAGTCCAGCTTACCGCACCGTGATGTCACTGCTGGAAGGAGGGGTTACTATATTTGAGCAAAAATGGCCGCTCCCAGACTCAGCGATCGCCATGAAAATTATTTTTATTTTTTACTGATTGAAGCTAAATTCATTAAACCACCGCGAAGGTTTTAGTCTTAGGTCTAAATATTGATCCATGGATTATTCGTTGCTGATCGGAGTTTTCCTAAACGCCTCGGCTCTACTTTCTGTATTTCTACTTTTGTTAATAATATTTTCTCTGTTTTCCATTTTTAGTGAAAAGTTTCTCCATCCGGTCCCTGATTGGTCGGCGTGCGGCGCCGCCGTCTGACACCTCAGCTCTAACTGCTAGCAGCAGGTGGGGGAGGGGCAGGGAACGCTCTGACCGATTCATGTGAATCCCTGTTTTTGTCGCGAACACGAAAAAACGCGTCTCCCTTGAACGCATCATTTAACCATCCAGGCTGCAGCTAATTATTATTTACAGTCAATTAATCTGTTGAATAGTTTTTAGATTAATGTGTTAATAATCGACTTGTTTCAATAATCGATTAATCAGGATAAATTAATTCAGCGCTAAAAGCATCCGTCAGCAAAGAGTCGATTAGAGATTTGATCAAATCAGCTGATCTGGAAAATCAGAAACTTTCAGCTTTAATTTCAGTCGGACTCTTTTTTTTTTTCCTCTTCAGTTTCGCTCTAAATTGTTCAGAACTTAAGTTTTAAAACTATTTGTTCTTTGTAACATTAGTTTTAGTTTTTAATCCGTCACAGTGATGCATGGAGCCCATAGATCAACGATCCAGGAACCGTTTCTAACCCCTGATTCACTGAATCGTTTCTGTCAACATGATGCATCCAATAAAAAAATATCTCATCTTTTACAGTTTATCAGCAAAATGATCCAGAATTTTGGAGCCTAAAGGGAAGAAGAAGTGTTGGAGCTATTTATTCTTTATTTATCCATTAGCATTGTGTTAATTCCTAAACTTATATATTTTTTGTATTATTTACAGACTTAATTTATAGGTTAATTGTTGGATTTTGTGCATCTATTTTTTGCTGTTTTATCATTTTTTCTTTCTTTATTTTATGTAAAACAGGAAGAAATGTGGGCGGTCCACTTTCTATAAATATAGGAGCCTGGTAAGGACCAGCAGGCATTCGGGTTAGGCGCCTATGGGTTTTTACCAGAGCAAGAGAGGAGACAGAGCGAGGAAAGTTTGAACTCTGTAATGTTGCAAAATATAGGAAATAAATCAACTGAACATCTACAAGTTTGGACTTCAACTTCTTTTGCCTGCGTCAAGAAAACGTGAGCCCAGTGTCTATAGCGGCTTATTGGAACTTTACTGGATGTTTGGTTTGACAAACATTCGCCACTACAAGAACGTTTCAGCCGTTTTTAATTTTAAGTTTTTTCCTCTCAGTTATTCACTCAAATGATCTTAATTAAAGCTAATTTTAAATTCATTCTTAGTTTATTTACTATTTTTACTGCACTTATTGTTTTATAATTATGATTTAAAATCCTAGTATACAAGCACTGCATTATTTATTGGCTGCATCTAAAATATCAAAGATATTTTAAGTTTAAACATAGAAATAACCTTTAATTAAATGCAGTGTTTTTAGGATTTTAGGAGACTGTGAGGGAGGGGGGGAGTCTGACCCTCGGGGGTTTTCATGTGTGCACATTTTTAAGCCTGGTGTATCCCACTTAAAGGGGAACGCCGTTTTTTTCCATTGGCTCCTTGATTTTCCGTTATTCCATCATGTTCTACTCTCCCATATGAGTTTAGTGTCATTTGGAGCCGTTCTGAAGATATTCCGTTAGGTTATATCCAGTAACGTCTTCCTATGGGCAACAACTTGAAGGCTCAAACTAAACTAAGAGTCTCCAGAAGCCGCCAGTGACACCAGAGAAGTCGCTAGATTTGTCGTTAGTCGCTTTTATTGAAAAAGATTCACTGAAAAGCGGCTAAATATAGCGACAAAGTCGCCGAGCTGGCAACACAGCACGGGGGAACCGGGCAGCCAGGGCGGGATTTTTATAAAGGAGGGCGGGACGCGCTTTGAAAAAAATCTAACAATTTGTGTCTCTATGGCGACGGGTTACGGGCGGAATGAAAGTACAGCTGTGGAACGGTCTGATAAACTGACTGATCTTTTTGTTCTTGTCGTTTTCTCTCTCTATATCTATATATCTATATCAGACTGTGGCGGGCCTCGTTCATTAATGGGAAACACTGATATCATTGATCTAGGTCAGTTATCCCCAAAGTGGGTCCCTGAGGGCCGCTGTCCTGCAGGCTTTAGACGTTTCTCTGCTTCAGCTGATTCTGATGATCCCAGTTCAGCAAAAGCCTTTTAATCAACCATCAATGCAAACCTGCAGGACGGCGGCCCTCAGGGGCCCACTATGGCGATGCCTGTTCTAGGTCATCAAATCAATTCAATTTAGTCTGTCCAATCAGATGCCTGTAGTGTCTTTTAATGTCCAGCAGGGGTCAGTATTCTGTCAGAATCAATGCAGCATCAATACAGTTTGGTTCTATGGAGGACCAGCTCCACCATATTTAAATTTAAATACAAAAATAAATAAATGGTCAATAAATAAATATGCATACAATTAATTTCATGTAACTACAGTATAAATGTAGGTAGAAATTTAGACACGCCCCCTAAAAATTACAAAGAATAAAACAGACAAAAATATTAGAATATACACATAAATAAATACTTAAAAAATATGTAATAAATAAATTAAGTTGAAGATTATAACAGACAACAAATAAATAAGTTAATTATTACAAAGGTGAATAAATAATGAAGCTAATTAAAAGATATATATATATATATATTATGTCTCAGTGTATAATTTAATTTCTACCTTCCTTTTTTATTGCATTTTTTGGGGGGGGGGGGGGGGGGGGGGGGGGCAATTAATTATATGCTTATTTATTTATTGAGCATGTATTTATTTCTGTATTTATTTTTAAATATGGCAGGATTGGTCCTCCATAGAGTCCAGATGCCTCATTAATCATTATTTAGATCAACAGCAGATATTTCAGAAACTCACAGAACAAAATCTGTTTATTCACATTTTGAACATGTGTCACTTTTTTCTAATTGTGACAAATAAAAAACCTAATAAATAGAAAACACCAAAGTTTTAAAGCACAGATAGTTTTACCTTGTTATTTCAGAGCCTCTAAGCGGAATGAGCAGCTGCTAAAATAACAACATTTCCACACAAACATCGATGAAAGTGAAGAAAACCTTCGGGCAGAAGCTGCTCACCGTTCGGCTGCAAAGCTCCGCCAGAGGCCGGAAGGTTCCAGCCTGCTGCCGCCCAGCAGGAGGTCAGCTCACCGGGCAGCAGGAGGTCAGCTCACCGGGACGCAGTCCGGTTCTTATGTAGCTTCTTCTTCGTCTTCTTCCTGCGCCTCTCTGCTGCTGCGCCTCCTCACCGCCCCCTGGCGTCAGGACAGAGGACTGCAGCTTCACTGACAACTTCTTCTTCCGGATTTTGAGGAGGACATCAGTCCTCTGCTGCAAAATATGATCTCAATGATGCAATTATCCAAGATGGCGCCAAAATACTCTACAAAAGTTGTTTAAAAATAGATGTTTGAGCTCATTTTTGGAAACTATAAACCCTATTAAAAGCGTTTGGGTGGAGTAACTGGAGGTCCATCAGCCCCCACCCTTAGAGCTGCCCCATTCTTAGAGGGCCTCCACCCTTAGAGCTCCTCCACCCTTAGAGGGCCTCCACCCTTAGAGCTCCTCCACCCTTAGAGGGCCTCCACCCTTAGAGCTGCCCCATTCTTAGAGGGCCTCCACCCTTAGAGGGCCTCCACCCTTAGAGCTCCTCCACCCTTAGAGACACTTTCTGCTCTCATTGAACATAAACTATTAAATGATGAGATTTCATCATTCTGCTTCATTCTCTCTCTGTTCTCCTATTCTGCAGAATCTGTTAGTTCAATCTCTAACCTTCTGCTCTCTCTGCTTTTCCTCAGAGTAGCTTTGCCTCGTCTGTTCCTGTTTGGCTGTGACGTCATCCTGGAAAAAAACATCAGCTGTGCTGCTTCTATCAACACCCTTGTTAATAGATGTTGGAGATCGGCCTGTTTTCCAGTGTGGTCCTGTTTCTCTGACCGTGACTGAGTGGATGTGCTCTCTTCGTCCTCTGGCATGGGAGCTGCCTTGGAGCTCGTCTGCCTGGCTGTGTGTTTCCTGGACGGGGCCGCCTTTTACAGCTGCTTTTTGTATCTCTGCTTCTGTCTCCTTGAACCCCAGTCGGCCTCAGCAGATGGCCGCTCACACTGAGCCTGGTTCTGCTGGAGGTTTCTTCCTGTTAAAAGGGAGTTTTTCCTCTCCACTGTCGCTACAAGCATGCTTAGTGTGGGGGATTGTATTTGAGTCAATGAGTCAATGCAATCAGCGGGTTTTCCTTAGATAGAAAACTTTGTATCAATTTGACTGTATGATCTGGTTGAACTGTAAAGTGCCTTGAGATGACATGTGTTGTGAATTTGGCGCTATATAAATAAACTGAATTGAATTGAATTGATCATCTCAGGATAACAGGATAGTGTCTCAATAAAGAAAATTCTCATTCCACCATTATGTCTCTCCCTCATCACATTTATCTCATAGCGGGATTATAATCCGAACAACATCTGCAATAATTAATGATGTCATCATCAGAGTTAGCTTGTTTCCTGGTATTTTTTTATTAGTACTATGAAGCTCTGGCTGTTTAAACTTTCACCGATCCGACTCCAGACAGCAGTTCTTCATCTTTATGACATTAATAAAGCCACTTATTAGAAATAAGATATCAGTTTAATTTAAATGTAACAGACAATGTTACGCAGACATGGAGACGTTACAGTGAAGGAAAATGTTCCTCTTCTGTGCAAAAGAACAAAAACCAGAAAACAACTCATATTTCATAAAAATTTTTATTTTCTCTCAACATCTAGTCGTCCATCTGCAGGTCTGAGACCAGAAAACGTTCGTTCTTCTGAAGGATGGAGAAGAAAATATTCTTGCATTCGTCTCCAGCACCAAGGTGGATAAAAATCTCCCTCATCTGAGACTCAGCGGTCCGCAGAGATCTGATGTCGTTGTAGGTCTCTGGATGCAGAACGCCGTTCTGGAGAAGTTCATCCATAATGGGTCCCAAGTTCTTCACTGTTTGGATCAACTGGTCTCTATGTTTGTCCACAAAGTCTGGAGAGAATAAAAGAGAAATACCTTTAAAATACTTGCACTTAATGGTAATAATTATTATTATTATACTTCGATGACCTAAAAGTGTTAAAAGTGTTTATTCCTCATTAAGATTTCAAACATCTTTACTTTTCTGCCCAAATTAAATGTTTCAGATAATAAAAAAATAATGATATCAGCCAAAGAAACTTTAAGCAAAGAACAAAAGCAGTTTTCAAACTAATTATTCCTTCATCTCCAAACCAAAGGTCTGTTTGTTTCCACCTGGGAAGCAACAGCTGCCATCGGTTCTTTCCTCAGCGTCACTGTGGAGGAGCTTCATCCTCTCTGCTCGGAGGAATTGCTTATTTAGGCCAAAATGGAGTAATTAACGGCCTCAATTAAAGCTTTATAGTCTAGTTTCCATTAGATCAGGGTAAAATAAGGTGTTAATATGCAGCATCTGTCCTGATAGTGATCCGTGATGGCGTCCTTTCTCAGCCTAATGCCGCGTTCACACCGACGGCGGTTTGGGCGTCAAAAACGCGCAGACAGAGAAATCTGGACGCTGGATCAAGTTCGATGCTCCGCCTCTTTTTCAGCCCCCATTTTTCTGTCACACCGACAATATTTTAAATCATGTTTTTATAGAAAGATTAGTTTTAGGCTCTAGTGGCCTTTATTTTGAAAAGTAAACAGGAAGTGAGAGTAGAGAGATGGTGAAGAAGTTCACCAGGACTCTACCTGCGACCCATAAACAGGACGAAGCGTCTGTTTATGGGTCCCATGTTCATCCTCTGTGCCGCCGCCGCCGCCCCAAAGTTCATATTTACTGTAATTAAAGCTTTAAAAGACACTGCAGAATAAAACAGAGTAGAAATAAAGACGTATCCTGCAGCTCCTCCTGCTGCTCCTCCTGCTGCTCCTCCTGCTGCTCCTCCTGCTGCTCCTCAGCCCAAAGAGGAGGTTGGTTTTACTCGGCTTTTGTAACAGGTGGCAGCAGTGGGTGGGGCCCTCTCCTTTGCCTGAGCCTGTATAAAGGAAGGAGAGCAGGAAGAGGAGCAGGAAGGGGAGCGGGAAGAGGAGCAGGAAGGGGAGCAGGAAGGTGAAGCAGGAAGAGGAGCAGGAAGGGGAAGCAGGAAGAGGAGCAGGAAGGGGAGCAGGACGTTGAAGCAGGAAGGGGAGCAGGAAGAGGAGCAGGAAGGGGAGCAAGAAGGGGAGCAGGAAGGGGAGCAGGAAGGTGAAGCAGGAAGGGGAGCAGGAAGGTGAAGCAGGAAGGGGAGCAGGAAGGTGAAGCAGGAAGAGGAGCAGGAAGGGGAGCAGGAAAATGAGCAGGAAGGTGAAGCAAGAAGGGGAGCAGGAAGGGGGGCCGGAAGGGGAGCAGGAAGAGGAGCAGGAAGGGGAAGCAGGAAGAGGAGCAGGAAGGTGAAGCAGGAAGGGGAGCAGGAAGTTGAAGCAGGAAGGGGAGCAAGAAGAGGAGCAGGAAGGTGAAGCAGGAAGGGGAGCAGGAAGGTGAAGCAGGAAGGGGAGCAGGAAGAGGAGCAGGAAGGGGAGCAAAGGTGAAGCAGGAAGAGGAGCAGGAAGGGGAGCAGGAAAATGAGCAGGAAGGTGAAGCAAGAAGGGGAGCAGGAAGGGGGGCCGGAAGGGGAGCAGGACGAGGAGCAGGAAGGGGAAGCAGGAAGAGGAGCAGGAAGGGGAGCAGGACGTTGAAGCAGGAAGGGGAGCAGGAAGGGGAGCAGGAAAATGAGCAGGAAGGTGAAGCAAGAAGGGGAGCAGGAAGAGGAGCAGGAAGGTGAAGCTGGAAGGGGAGCAGGAAGGTGAAGCAGGAAGGTGAAGTAGGAAGGGGCAGCAGGAAGGGGAGCAGGAAAGTGAAGCAGGAAGGTGAAGCAGGAAGGGGCAGCAGGAAGGGGAGCAGGAAGGTGAAGCAGGAAGGGGAGCAGGAAAGTGAAGCAGGAAGGGGAGCAGAAAGTTGAAGCAGGAAGGGGAGCAGGAAGGGGCAGCAGGAAGGGGAGCAGGAAGGTGAAGCAGAAAGGGGCAGCAGGAAGGGGAGCAGGAAGGTGAAGCAAGAAGGTGAAGCAGGAAGGGGCAGCAGGAAGGGGAGCAGGAAGGTGAAGCAGGAAGGGGCAGCAGGAAGGTGAAGCAGGAAGGGGAGCAGGAAAGTGAAGCAGGAAGGGGAGCAGAAAGTTGAAGCAGGAAGGGGAGCAGGAAGAGGAGCAGGAAGGTGAAGCAGGAAGGTGAAGCAGGAAGGGGAGCAGGAAGGTGAAGCAGGAACGGGAGCAGGAAGTTGAAGCAGGAAGGTGAAGCAGGAAGGGGAAGCAAGAAGGGGAGCAGGAAGGGGGGCCGGAAGGGGAGCAGGAAGAGGAGCAGGAAGGGGAAGCAGGAAGAGGAGCAGGAAGGGGAGCAGGACGTTGAAGCAGGAAGGGGAGCAGGAAGGGGAGCAGGAAAATGAGCAGGAAGGTGAAGCAAGAAGGGGAGCAGGAAGAGGAGCAGGAAGGTGAAGCTGGAAGGGGAGCAGGAAGGTGAAGCAGGAAGGTGAAGCAGGAAGGGGCAGCAGGAAGGGGAGCAGGAAAGTGAAGCAGGAAGGTGAAGCAGGAAGGGGCAGCAGGAAGGGGAGCAGGAAGGTGAAGCAGGAAGGGGAGCAGGAAAGTGAAGCAGGAAGGGGAGCAGAAAGTTGAAGCAGGAAGGGGAGCAGGAAGGGGCAGCAGGAAGGGGAGCAGGAAGGTGAAGCAGAAAGGGGCAGCAGGAAGGGGAGCAGGAAGGTGAAGCAAGAAGGTGAAGCAGGAAGGGGCAGCAGGAAGGGGAGCAGGAAGGTGAAGCAGGAAGGGGCAGCAGGAAGGTGAAGCAGGAAGGGGAGCAGGAAAGTGAAGCAGGAAGGGGAGCAGAAAGTTGAAGCAGGAAGGGGAGCAGGAAGAGGAGCAGGAAGGTGAAGCAGGAAGGTGAAGCAGGAAGGGGAGCAGGAAGGTGAAGCAGGAACGGGAGCAGGAAGTTGAAGCAGGAAGGTGAAGCAGGAAGGGGAAGCAAGAAGGGGAGCAGGAAGGGGGGCCGGAAGGGGAGCAGGAAGAGGAGCAGGAAGGGGAAGCAGGAAGAGGAGCAGGAAGGTGAAGCAGGAAGGGGAGCAGGAAGGTGAAGCAGGAAGGGGAGCAGGAAGAGGAGCAGTAAGGGGAGCAGGAAGGTGAAGCAGGAACAGGAGCAGGAAGGGGAGCAGGAAAATGAGCAGGAAGGTGAAGCAAGAAGGGGAGCAGGAAGGGGGGCTGGAAGGGGAGCAGGAAGAGGAGCAGGAAGGGGAAGCAGGAAGAGGAGCAGGAAGGGGAGCAGGACGTTGAAGCAGGAAGGGGAGCAGGAAGGGGAGCAGGAAAATGAGCAGGAAGGTGAAGCAAGAAGGGGAGCAGGAAGAGGAGCAGGAAGGTGAAACTGGAAGGGGAGCAGGAAGGTGAAGCAGGAAGGTGAAGCAGGAAGGGGCAGCAGGAAGGGGAGCAGGAAAGTGAAGCAGGAAGGTGAAGCAGGAAGGGGCAGCAGGAAGGGGAGCAGGAAGGTGAAGCAGGAAGGGGCAGCAGGAAGGTGAAGCAGGAAGGGGAGCAGGAAAGTGAAGCAGGAAGGGGAGCAGAAAGTTGAAGCAGGAAGGGGAGCAGGAAGAGGAGCAGGAAGGTGAAGCAGGAAGGGGAGCAGGAAGGTGAAGCAGGAAGGGGAGCAGGAAGAGGAGCAGGAAGGGGAGCAGGAAGGTGAAGCAGGAAGAGGAGCAGGAAGGGGAGCAGGAAAATGAGCAGGAAGGTGAAGCAAGAAGGGGAGCAGGAAGGGGGGCCGGAAGGGGAGCAGGAAGAGGAGCAGGAAGGGGAAGCAGGAAGAGGAGCAGGAAGGGGAGCAGGACGTTGAAGCAGGAAGGGGAGCAGGAAGGGGAGCAGGAAAATGAGCAGGAAGGTGAAGCAAGAAGGGGAGCAGGAAGAGGAGCAGGAAGGTGAAGCTGGAAGGGGAGCAGGAAGGTGAAGCAGGAAGGTGAAGCAGGAAGGGGCAGCAGGAAGGGGAGCAGGAAAGTGAAGCAGGAAGGTGAAGCAGGAAGGGGCAGCAGGAAGGGGAGCAGGAAGGTGAAGCAGGAAGGGGAGCAGGAAGGTGAAGCAGGAAGGGGCAGCAGGAAGGGGAGCAGGAAGGTGAAGCAGGAAGGGGCAGCAGGAAGGTGAAGCAGGAAGGGGAGCAGGAAAGTGAAGCAGGAAGGGGAGCAGAAAGTTGAAGCAGGAAGGGGAGCAGGAAGAGGAGCAGGAAGGTGAAGCAGGAAGGTGAAGCAGGAAGGGGAGCAGGAAGGTGAAGCAGGAACGGGAGCAGGAAGTTGAAGCAGGAAGGTGAAGCAGGAAGGGGAAGCAAGAAGGGGAGCAGGAAGGGGGGCCGGAAGGGGAGCAGGAAGAGGAGCAGGAAGGGGAAGCAGGAAGAGGAGCAGGAAGGTGAAGCAGGAAGGGGAGCAGGAAGAGGAGCAGAAAGGGGAGCAGGAAGGTGAAGCAGGAAGAGGAGCAGGAAGGGGAGCAGGAAAATGAGCAGGAAGGTGAAGCAAGAAGGGGAGCAGGAAGGGGGGCCGGAAGGGGAGCAGGAAGAGGAGCAGGAAGGGGAAGCAGGAAGAGGAGCAGGAAGGGGAGCAGGACGTTGAAGCAGGAAGGGGAGCAGGAAGGGGAGCAGGAAAATGAGCAGGAAGGTGAAGCAAGAAGGGGAGCAGGAAGAGGAGCAGGAAGGTGAAGCTGGAAGGGGAGCAGGAAGGTGAAGCAGGAAGGTGAAGCAGGAAGGGGCAGCAGGAAGGGGAGCAGGAAAGTGAAGCAGGAAGGTGAAGCAGGAAGGGGCAGCAGGAAGGGGAGCACGAAGGTGAAGCAGGAAGGGGCAGCAGGAAGGTGAAGCAGGAAGGGGAGCAGGAAAGTGAAGCAGGAAGGGGAGCAGAAAGTTGAAGCAGGAAGGGGAGCAGGAAGGGGCAGCAGGAAGGGGAGCAGGAAGGTGAAGCAGGAAGGGGCAGCAGGAAGGGGAGCAGGAAGGTGAAGCAAGAAGGTGAAGCAGGAAGGGGCAGCAGGAAGGGGAGCAGGAAGGTGAAGCAGGAAGGGGCAGCAGGAAGGTGAAGCAGGAAGGGGAGCAGGAAAGTGAAGCAGGAAGGGGAGCAGAAAGTTGAAGCAGGAAGGGGAGCAGGAAGAGGAGCAGGAAGGTGAAGCAGGAAGGGGAGCAGGAAGGTGAAGCAGGAACAGGAGCGAGCAGGAAGTTGAAGCAGGAAGGTGAAGCAGGAAGGGGAGCAGGAAGAGGAGCAGGAAGGGGAGCAGGAAAATGAGCAGGAAGGTGAAGCAAGAAGGGGAGCAGGAAGAGGAGCAGGAAGGTGAAGCTGGAAGGGGAGCAGGAAGGTGAAGCAGAAAGGTGAAGCAGGAAGGGGCAGCAGGAAGGGGAGCAGGAAAGTGAAGCAGGAAGGTGAAGCAGGAAGGGGCAGCAGGAAGGGGAGCAGGAAGGTGAAGCAGAAAGTTGAAGCAGGAAGGGGAGCAGGAAGGGGCAGCAGGAAGGGGAGCAGGAAGGTGAAGCAGGAAGGGGCAGCAGGAAGGGGAGCAGGAAGGTGAAGCAAGAAGGTGAAGCAGGAAGGGGCAGCAGGAAGGGGAGCAGGAAGGTGAAGCAGGAAGGGGCAGCAGGAAGGTGAAGCAGGAAGGGGAGCAGGAAAGTGAAGCAGGAAGGGGAGCAGAAAGTTGAAGCAGGAAGGGGAGCAGGAAGAGGAGCAGGAAGGTGAAGCAGGAAGGGGAGCAGGAAGGTGAAGCAGGAACGGGAGCAGGAAGTTGAAGCAGGAAGGTGAAGCAGGAAGGGGAGCAGGAAGAGGAGCAGGAAGGGGAGCAGGAAAATGAGCAGGAAGATGAAGCAAGAAGGGGGGCAGGAAGGGGAGCAGGAAGAGGAGCAGGAAGGGGAAGCAGGAAGAGGAGCAGGAAGTTGAAGCAGGAAAGGGAGCAGGAAGAGGAGCAGGAAGAGGAGCAGGAAGGGGAGCAGGAAGGTGAAGCAGGAAGAGGAGCAGGAAGGGGAGCAGGAAAATGAGCAGGAAGGTGAAGCAAGAAGGGGGGCAGGAAGGGGAGCAGGAAGAGGAGCAGAAAGGGGAAGCAGGAAGAGGAGCAGGAAGGGGAGCAGGAATTTGAAGCAGGAAGGGGAGCAGGAAGGGGAGCAGGAAGAGGAGCAGGAAGGGGAGCAGGAAGGGGAGCAGGAAAATGAGCAGGAAGGTGAAGCAAGAAGGGGAGCAGGAAGGGGAGCAGGAAGAGGAGCAGGAACAGGAGCAGGAAGAGGAGCAGGAAGGGGAGCAGGAAGGGGAGCAGGAAAATGAGCAGGAATGTGAAGCAAGAAGGGGAGCAGGAAGAGGAGCAGGAAGGGGAGCAAGAAGGGGGGCAGGAAGGGGAGCAGGAAGAGGAGCAGGAAGGGGAAGCAGGAAGAGGAGCAGGAAGGGGAGCAGGACTTTGAAGCAGGAAGGGGAGCAGGAAGAGGAGCAGGAAGGGGAGCAGGAAAATGAGCAGGAAGGTGAAGCAAGAAGGGGAGCAGGAAGGGGAGCAGGAAGGGGAGCAGGAAAATGAGCAGGAAGGTGAAGCAAGAAGGGGAGCAGGAAGGGGGGCAGGAAGGGGAGCAGGAAGTTGAAGCAGGAAGGGGAGCAGGAAGAGGAGAAGGAAGGTGAAGCAGGAAGGGGAGCAGGAAGGTGAAGCAGGAAGAGGAGCAGGAAGGTGAAGCAGGAAGGGGAGCAGGAAGGTGAAGCAGGAAGGGGAGCAGGAAGGGGAGCAGGAAGAGGAGCAGGAAGAGGAGCAGGAAGGTGAAGCAGGAAGGGGAGCAGGAAGGTGAAGCAGGAAGGGGAGCAGGAAGGGGAGCAGGAAGAGAAGCAGGAAGGGGAGCAGGAAGGTGAAGCAGGAAGAGGAGCAGGAAGGTGAAGCAAGAAGGGGAGCAGGAAGGGGAGCAGGAAGGTGAAGCAGGAAGGGGCAGCAGGAAGGGGAGCAGGAAAGTGAAGCAGGAAGGTGAAGCAGGAAGGGGAGCAGGAAGAGGAGCAGGAAGGTGAAGCAGGAAGGGGAGCAGGAAGGTGAAGCAGGAAGAGGAGCAGGAAGGGGAGCAGGAAGGTGAAGCAGGAAGAGGAGCAGGAAGGGGAGCAGGAAAATGAGCAGGAAGGTGAAGCAAGAAGGGGAGCAGGAAGAGGAGCAGGAAGGTGAAGCTGGAAGGGGAGCAGGAAGGTGAAGCAGAAAGGTGAAGCAGGAAGGGGCAGCAGGAAGGGGAGCAGGAAAGTGAAGCAGGAAGGTGAAGCAGGAAGGGGCAGCAGGAAGGGGAGCAGGAAGGTGAAGCAGAAAGTTGAAGCAGGAAGGGGAGCAGGAAGGGGCAGCAGGAAGGGGAGCAGGAAGGTGAAGCAGGAAGGGGCAGCAGGAAGGGGAGCAGGAAGGTGAAGCAAGAAGGTGAAGCAGGAAGGGGCAGCAGGAAGGGGAGCAGGAAGGTGAAGCAGGAAGGGGCAGCAGGAAGGTGAAGCAGGAAGGGGAGCAGGAAAGTGAAGCAGGAAGGGGAGCAGAAAGTTGAAGCAGGAAGGGGAGCAGGAAGAGGAGCAGGAAGGTGAAGCAGGAAGGGGAGCAGGAAGGTGAAGCAGGAACGGGAGCAGGAAGTTGAAGCAGGAAGGTGAAGCAGGAAGGGGAGCAGGAAGAGGAGCAGGAAGGGGAGCAGGAAAATGAGCAGGAAGATGAAGCAAGAAGGGGGGCAGGAAGGGGAGCAGGAAGAGGAGCAGGAAGGGGAAGCAGGAAGAGGAGCAGGAAGTTGAAGCAGGAAAGGGAGCAGGAAGAGGAGCAGGAAGAGGAGCAGGAAGGGGAGCAGGAAGGTGAAGCAGGAAGAGGAGCAGGAAGGGGAGCAGGAAAATGAGCAGGAAGGTGAAGCAAGAAGGGGGGCAGGAAGGGGAGCAGGAAGAGGAGCAGAAAGGGGAAGCAGGAAGAGGAGCAGGAAGGGGAGCAGGAATTTGAAGCAGGAAGGGGAGCAGGAAGGGGAGCAGGAAGAGGAGCAGGAAGGGGAGCAGGAAGGGGAGCAGGAAAATGAGCAGGAAGGTGAAGCAAGAAGGGGAGCAGGAAGGGGAGCAGGAAGAGGAGCAGGAACAGGAGCAGGAAGAGGAGCAGGAAGGGGAGCAGGAAGGGGAGCAGGAAAATGAGCAGGAATGTGAAGCAAGAAGGGGAGCAGGAAGAGGAGCAGGAAGGGGAGCAAGAAGGGGGGCAGGAAGGGGAGCAGGAAGAGGAGCAGGAAGGGGAAGCAGGAAGAGGAGCAGGAAGGGGAGCAGGACTTTGAAGCAGGAAGGGGAGCAGGAAGAGGAGCAGGAAGGGGAGCAGGAAAATGAGCAGGAAGGTGAAGCAAGAAGGGGAGCAGGAAGGGGAGCAGGAAGGGGAGCAGGAAAATGAGCAGGAAGGTGAAGCAAGAAGGGGAGCAGGAAGGGGGGCAGGAAGGGGAGCAGGAAGTTGAAGCAGGAAGGGGAGCAGGAAGAGGAGAAGGAAGGTGAAGCAGGAAGGGGAGCAGGAAGGTGAAGCAGGAAGAGGAGCAGGAAGGTGAAGCAGGAAGGGGAGCAGGAAGGTGAAGCAGGAAGGGGAGCAGGAAGGGGAGCAGGAAGAGGAGCAGGAAGAGGAGCAGGAAGGTGAAGCAGGAAGGGGAGCAGGAAGGTGAAGCAGGAAGGGGAGCAGGAAGGGGAGCAGGAAGAGAAGCAGGAAGGGGAGCAGGAAGGTGAAGCAGGAAGAGGAGCAGGAAGGTGAAGCAAGAAGGGGAGCAGGAAGGGGGGCAGGAAGGGGAGCAGGAAGTTGAAGCAGGAAGGGGAGCAGGAAGGGGAGCAGGAAGGTGAAGCAGGAAGGGGAGCAGGAAGGTGAAGCTGGAAGGGGAGCAGAAAGGTGAAGCAGGAAGGTGAAGCAGGAAGGGGAGCAGGAAGGGGAGCAGGAAGAGGAGCAGGAAGGTGAAGCAGGAAGGGGAGCAGGAAGGTGAAGCAGGAAGAGGAGCAGGAAGGGGAGCAGGAAGGTGAAGCAGGAAGGTGAAGCAGGAAGGTGAAGCAGGAAGGGGAGCAGGAAGGGGAGCAGGAAGGGGAGCAGGAAGAGGAGCAGGAAGGTGAAGCAGGAAGGAGAGCAGGAAGGGGAGCAGGAAGGTGAAGCAGGAAGGTGAAGCAGGAAGGTGAAGCAGGAAGGGGAGCAGGAAGGGGAGCAGGAAGGGGAGCAGGAAGAGGAGCAGGAAGGTGAAGCAGGAAGGAGAGCAGGAAGGGGAGCAGGAAGGTGAAGCAGGAAGGTGAAGCAGGAAGGTGAAGCAGGAAGGGGAGCAGGAAGGGGAGCAGGAAGGGGAGCAGGAAGGGGAGCAGGAAGGGGAGCAGGAAGGGGAGCAGGAAGGGGAGCAGGAAGGGGAGCAGGTGGATCCATGTTGTCGGCTTGCTGCTGTATGTTGGGAGGAAAATAGTTTGATCTGATCCTCTGCGATAACTTGCTGCTGATTTAGTGTTTTTTTAGTGATGGTGAGATGAAGCTTCATGAGGCATTGAACCATTTGGACAAAACGCTCCAACGATCCCCACAGTTCATGATGCTCCATGTGAATATGGCCATTAATAGCCATTACAGGCCATTTACCAAAAACTGAAAGTTGTAAAGTCAAACTAAACATAATTTAAAATAAATGTAAACAGATTCTTAACAACTGGTTGCAGAGAGACTGAACTCTTTCTGGTAGAATCCTACTGACCAAAATAGATTTATTTACCCCGCATACTCATTATCTATACCAGAAAAAATTATCAAGGAAATTAATTAATTTAAACCTTATCTGGAGAAACAGGCATCACTATATCAAGAAATGAAATGTAGTTAAAGATTACGAAGATGGAGGAATTAAAGCAATAGATTTTGAAATAATGAATGTTGTTTTAAAGCTAAAGTGGCTTAAATCTTTTCTTAGAAGTCGTCATGAGATCTGGTTTGCCGTCCCTCTCTGCTGTTCAGTAAAATCACTGGTATTTAGTTCCTGTTCAGATGTGATTCATTTATTTCCTGTCATTCCGTAAAAATTCAAAAAATATCCACTGGACTTGGTTTTCAAATTTGAAGACGTTTCTCCACCTCTCCAGGAAGCTTTCTCAATTCAAATGTCTGGATCCGCAGTGAGTTTGAGTCTTATATGGACAAGGCCTCGTATTGCTTGGAAACATGCAATGGTAACCGATGAATGGGTCGTTAGTTCCATCGTTAGCCTGTAATATCTGAACCTGTCTATGATTCTAGGGGTCGGTCGTTAAAGGGGGGATTGTCATTAAGGGGGGGATTGTCTCCTATAATACCTGAAACCTGTGTATGATTGTTAAGGGTTGGTCGTTAAGGAGGTATTGTTCACCGGCTGGGGCGGGTAGGTCCCTCGTTCCTCTGTGATGGGGTGGGGGGTTTGGTGATATCTGGAAGGGATCATGTCTATGATTGAATTGTATGTTTTTGGAAGCTGGAATCTGAGTCCACCACCTCTGTTTAAAGTTGGTTTTTCTCTCTTAACATAGATGGCTTCCTTCATGCCCCTCTCAAACCACCTATTTTCTTTATCCAGAATATGGACATTCTGGTCCTCAAAAGAATGTCCTTTGTCCACAAGGTGTAGGTGTACTGCGGAGTCTTGTCCAGAGGCGGCCGCTCTTCTGTGTTGGGCCATGCGTCTGTGGAGAGGTTGTTTGGTTTCTCCAATATAAAGATCAGAGCATTCCTCGCTGCACTGAACAGCATATACCACTCCGCTCATATTCGGTCTGGGGGTTTTATCTTTAGGATGCACTAGCCTCTGTTTAAGGGTTTGGTTTGGCTTGAAATGTACTGAAATGTACTTTATTTCCTGTAAAACTTTTTGCGTTTCACCAGCAAGTGCTGATAAATTTGAAATCACCATTAAAACATAACTTTAGTCCCCGAAATGTTCCTTTGTGGAAAAACAGAGTTATTTATATTCTGTGTTTATGGAAAACAGGATGGAGACGGGAATCTGGTCAATTAGTCATTTATTGGATGATTAAGGCAAAAAATATGAAGATTTAATTCATAAAAATAATCTAATCTGTATAAAAAAAGATTATGAATAAATTATGAAAATAATACCAAATGTATTTATTTAGCTCATAAAAAACTATTATGATACAAAGTAAGTGATTAAATTACAGAATATTGTAATAAATGGTTTAGATTTACTAGATAAAAAATGCAATAATAAGTTTTTAAGGCAACATTTAGTAAAACAGACAAACTCTGGACTGGTTAGAAGGACATTTATGGATAACTATGAAAAGAAAGACCAAATAAATTTAATGTCAAAGTTTTTAAAATTGGAGCTCCCACCAAAATATAAAGAAATACATTTTAAAACTCTAATTATATTTATCCCTCAAATGATCTGATCAGAAATAGATTTAAAATTAAACGTAACTGCTATATGTGATGAAAGCGAAACAACAGAAGATCTTTTCTTTCTCTGTCAAACTATCAAATAAATGTGTGAATCTTTGCTCTCTGCTGACTAGTAAACTCATAAACACGCCTCCTTCTCATCACAAACTGTCTTATATGGTTTTTATCTGAAAACAAAAGAGATGAATATTTTATTAATAGAATTATCATCAAAATTTTATATACATAAATGCAGATTTGGAAAAGCTAAATAAGCTTATATGGTTTGAATTTAAACAGGATCCATCTTCTAAATCTTTCCTTCGACAAAATTCAGAAACCAAAAGCTAAAAGTTTTTCATATCACCTCTCTAAGTTATCTCAGCAATCCCTCCATACAAATGAAAGAATAATGCTTACTTGGCTTTTCTTTATTATTGTAATTTTTTTTCTTTGTGTGTGTTTTGTATTTTTATTATCTTTATTTATGCATTTATCCTTCATTATAATTCTGTTAGATTCGACGTATATAATTATAGATATCCTTGATTTTCGACAAACAGGACAAACAACTCAGAAAGTGCAGAAAGACCCGGGAATCGGACCTGAAACCTTCTTGCTGCGAGGCAGCAGTGCTTCCCGCTGCAGCACCGTGCAGCCTGTTAAACGAACCACCCGGGGGAAACGATTGAGTTCAAAGCAGCAGGTAGACGGCGCCTTTTGGACTTGATGAACCAAACGGGTCCAACAGATTTTCAGCTGCTTTCTGCAGCGTTCACTGATGTCATCAGTTGCTGGTCGGCTGAATAAATCTGTGGATTTAGTCTATCTATGATGGCCTGACAGTACTGTTGCCATGGTTATTTTCACACATGGTGGGAGCATTCTGGGTGTTTATAATAATTTTCATTTGTATTGAATGGTGGACGATAATACAGGTGAGCAAGGGAACAGATCCTGACTGTGACTTATACATCTGACTGTGCAAGTTTCAAATGTTTTGTTACCACTAAGTTTTAGTTAGGAAGCTGCAATAGATGCATGAAACCCCCGGTGAAGCAGAGGTAAGAAAAGCTAACATATGGACTATTAAAAAACTACAGAATATTTATGTGTAATTGCACCAACCTCTTCGAATCTGGCACGTCCAAACTGGGTCTAGAATTTGTTCCTTGTTTTCTGATTCAGCATACAGCAGGGTAAGATCAAAGGTCCTGTTTGGGTTTCCGATATACACCTCGTAGAAGTTTGGGACTGAGCCGTCATATCTGAAGGTTAATTTCTGTGCAGAAACATCAGATTAAAGCAGAGAGTGAAGTACAGCGGATCATAACGTCCGTCACCATGGCTGTGTGCTTTTGTCCTGGTTAGTTTCATCACTCGGACCAGAGACCGTATTCTGGTAAATTAATAAATAAATGAACCACAAAAGTTCTGTTGCAAAGTGAGTACTTTCATATGAAAGGTAATGAAATATACATATAATGGTCTCTGAGAGATCTGTAAACACAACTTGCCATCAGAACATCTAATCTTCTTAGGTTCTGAGATCTACACTAGTTCATTCACACATGTATAGCCGCCACCTATTGGTGATAATTAATTAGCCCATATTAACATCATTGCAACACATACCTGTGGTTGATCTCAGCTGTTTCTAAAGAAGCTTTAAGAGTAAATTTCTTCTGCATCTTTAGGGACCGCTCAGGTCGAGGCTTTTTGATCAATTCAAAGCCAGATGATGATTCTTCCTTATCCACCGACTGCAAAAAGAAACAAAGGACTTTTTTTCCCCGAGTTTGAATGTTTAATGGCGAAACTAATAATGAGATGCCTGTGTGAGGACTCAGTCATCGGGGTCATGGCTACCACAAACAGCCTTAAATTGGAAGGCCAGATCAGTGTGTAGTTAGAGCTCTGACGTATTTAGGCAGCATGGGGGTCCATCCTCCTGAACACATTCCAGATCAGATGCTAACCGCGTCCTGAGCCCCCTGCCGTTCACCATGATGACACACGACTGCGTCCCCAGGTTCACCACCGATCACATGGTGAAGTTTGCAGACGACACCACGGCGGTGGGCCTCATCAGAGACGACAACGACCTGGACTACAGAGAGGAGGTGGAGCAGCTGGTGGAGCAGAGATAACAGCCTGATCCTGAAGGTGGAGAAGACCAAGGAGATCATGGTGGACTTCAGGAAGAAGCGGCCTGACCACGCTCCACTGCTCATCAACAGCTCAGCTGTAGAGGTGGTCAGCAGCACCACATTCATCACAGACACCCTCACCTGGACTGGAAACACCACCTCACTGGTCCAAAGGGCCCAGAAGCGCTTGGACTTCCTGCCCCCCCCATCCTCCCCACCTTCTCCAGAAGCACCATAGAGAGCGTTCTGAGCAGCTGTCTCACTGTGTGGTGTGGAGGCTGCAGCGCCTCAGACTGGAAGAAGGTGAGAACAGCAGAGAGGATCATGGGGGCTCCTCTTCCCTCCATTAAAGACATTTCATCCCAGCGCTGCGTGTCCCGTGACATCATCAATGACCCCTCACCCCCCCACCATGGACTGTTCTCCCTGCTGCCCTCTGGGAAGAGGCTTCCCAGCATTCAATGCAGGACCAGCAGGTTCTGCAGCAGCTTCTTCCCCACCACCATTTAAAAATTTAAAAAAATTTGTGTTAGAACTGTAAATATAGTCATATGTTTATATTACTATTTTTTATGTATTATTACTGTTTTCTAGGCTGCACTTGAAATTGTCTGGAGCTGATTTAAACGAAATTTCTTCTCGTATAAACATTTTGTATAAACTTGTTTATACAAAATGACAAAATAAATCTAAATCTAAAAAAAGTGTATAAAGATTTCTAGAAATCTCAGAAGGTATTGTTAATATTCTCAGGATCCTGTAATGTATTACCAACTGAGTCTGTAACTGCTAATATAGTCATTTTGTCTTCCTGACTTATTGCTATGTTCAAAGTTTTTTATTCCAGGTCTTTGTATTAAAAATGTATTTTGTGCTTTTGTTCTGAGCCTGACAGAGAAAGGCCAGTTTCCAGACAAGAGAAAAAGTTGTGACGACATTCAGCTCTTTCCCAAACAGCCTCATAACGAACCAGCTGCTAAACCAAGAGCATTAATAGTAACCGATGATGCTGCAAATGAGATTAAACGCTTCTGCACCAACAGCAACACATATAGTGAATGATGGCTGTTCCATGCTTTCTGAAATCTCATACAGGATTATAAAAGATCACGGAATTAAACCCGACCTTGAAGAACTTAACTATTGACATCAGAGCACTGAATGGCTTTGGGTTCATATGGTAACTTTATCAGAACTGATTCTGTCCAGGAAAAACTGGCGCCTCAAAGGGAAGATAAAGATGGTTCTAAAATCTCAGTTTTTATACGTTTCGGAAAAATAGACCAAACAGGAAAAACAGAAGTAAACCATCCAACTAAAAATCTATACAATGTGGACCTTAACCAGCTAAAGAGACTATATTGACCAAAGTGTTTACACTGGCTTTAATTAACATCCATCAAACTGCCATCAACACCTTTGTTTCTAGATGTTGGAGCTTGGCCTGTTTTCCAGTGTAGTCCTGTTTCTCTGACTGTGACTAACTGGATGTGCTCTCTTCATCCTCTGACATGGGAGCTGGCTCGGAGCTCGTCTGCCTGGCTGTTTGTTTCCTGGACGGGGCCGCCTGTGGAGCTGGTTGCATCTATGCTTCTTTTTCTATGTCTGCTTCTGTCTCCTTGAACCCCAGTGGGCCTCAGCAGATGGCCGCTCACACTGAGCCTGGTTCTGCTGGAGGTTTCTTCCTGTTCAAAGGGAGTTTTTCCTCTCCACTGTCGCTACAAGCATGCTTAGTGTGAGGGATTGCTGAAGAGTCAATGAGTCGATGCAATCAGCTGGTTTTCCTTAGATAGAAAACTTTGAATCAATCTGACTGGATGATCTTTATTTCAAAAAAGCACCTAGTGGCAAATCTAGTGACTGTTTTCTATGTTGATGGAGACTTTGGTGACATAAAGCAACAAACTCTGTCCTCCTGATTATCAGCCTCCCTCATCATGCAGGGCGGGCTGCCTGCGCTGCAGCAGATAGTAACTCTTTCCGCTTTGAATCCAGATTGCAAATAAAATGTTTGAAGCTGCTGCTAATCCTGTCCTAGGTTGCAAAATCGAAAAATTAAATTGATTTTTATCTAACAGTGTCTTTAGGGATTCAGGGTCTCCTGCAGCTGTAGGCTGATTTTAATCCAGGCCTCCTTCCACTAAGCTGAATGATTCTAAGCTCCTTGTTCAGCTACTCTTTCAAAGCCATTTAAATGATAACAAGGAAAATATAAGTAATAGAAATCAGAAGAAAAACCTGTTTTAGAAAATGTTCTTAGTTTATTCCCATGTGTCAGAGCTGCGCTTTGGACACGTCACTTGATTAGAATCAGGAATGAAAGCAGGAGATCAGTTACCTGTTGAAGAGCAGGATCATTTGGGATCAGGTAGACACAGAGTTTGAGGAACGGCTGGAGGGGCTGATAATAAATCAACAATTTGGTGTTAACTTTAGATCCAAATATGGAATATATCAGAGCTGCCACAGTAGAGAAAACTGGATCCATTAGCCCGACATGCGTTGCTGTGACAGTAGATACTTTCTCCAAAACATCTCCGCAGTCATTCATGTGCAGGACAGAAAAGTTCTCTGACAAGTTGGGAATTTCATCTGCAGAGAGCACAGAATATTACCGGTAATGAGAAACACTGCTTCGGATTATGAACAAACCGTTTATTCATGTTTTCCTACCGATACAGATCCAGTGAGGCAGGAAAACCTCATTTATCTTCCCAGAAATTCAATTCAATTCAATTCAGTTTATTTATATAGCGCCAAATTCACAACACATGTCATCTCAAGGCACTTTACAGTTCAACCAGATCATACAGTCAAATTGATACAAAGTTTTCTATCTAAGGAAAACCAGTTGATTGCATCGACTCAAATACAATCCCCCACACTAAGCATGCTTGTAGCAACAGTGGAGAGGAAAAACTCCCTTTTAACAGGAAGAAACCTCCAGCAGAACCAGGCTCAGTGTGAGCGGCCATCTGCCGAGGCCGACTGGGGTTCAAGGAGACAGAAGCAGACATAGAAAAAGCAGCTGTAAAAGGCGGCCCCGTCCAGGAAACACACAGCCAGGCAGACGAGCTCCAAGGCAGCTCCCATGCCAGAGGACGAAGAGAGCACATCCACTCAGTCACGGTCAGAGAAACAGGACCACACTGGAAAACAGGCCGATCTCCAACATCTATTAACAAGGGTGTTGATAGAAGCAGCACAGCTGATGTTTTTTTCCAGGATGACGTCACAGCCAAACAGGAACAGACGAGGCAAAGCTACTCTGAGGAAAAGCAGACAGAGCAGAAGGTTAGAGATTGAACTAACAGATTCTGCAGAATAGGAGAACAGAGAGAGAATGAAGCAGAATGATGAAATGGGGGTCCCTATGTCCTCCAAAAGTCTAAGCCTATAGCAGCATAACTATAGAGATAGCTCAGGATAACCTGAGCCACCCTAACTATAAGCTTTATCAAAAAGGAAAGTTTTAAGCCTAGCCTTAAAAGTAGACAGGGTGTCTGCCTCACGGACTAAAACTGGTAGTTGGTTCCACAGGAGAGGAGCCTGATAACTAAAAGATCTGCCTCCCATTCTACTTTTAGAAATTCTAGGAACCACTAGTAAACCTGCAGATTGAGAGCGAAGTGCTCTGTTAGGAACATAAGGAACAATCAGATCTCTGATATAAGATGGAGCTTGGCCATTTAAGGCTTTATATGTGAGAAGGAGGATTTTAAATTCTATTCTTGAATGACGGTGATGTTGAGTAAAGGACCTGCAGGTGTGAATCCTGTGGTTTTCATCCTCTCCATGTTTCCCTGCCAGGAGCAGAACTGGAACTTAAAGCCTACTTTGTCCTTGCAGACCCATCGCAGAGCAGAAACGCTGCATTCAAACTGTCCCGCCGCAGATGAGAAGCTAAAGGATCGTAGCCAAATTATTATGTTGCATCAAATATGAAGCAATGATTGATTTTCTGAGGCTGCTGTATCACAGAAGAAAACTGATCTTAAGCTCAAAATGTTTCCTTCCATGTAAGCTGACATCCTGGTCCTAAACAAGTGGAGGAGAAATGATGACCTGGAACATCCAGTCTGGTCCTGATTTTGACTGGGACACTTTAAAATGCTCCCGTTTGTGTAAAGTTCAGAGATTAATGGGATAAAACTCACTTTTTAATAACTTTACCTTTTAGTTCTGTTTATTTTTGAATTTCTATGCAATATACCGGTAATATTAATATAACCCCATTTGGTCAAAGAGAAATGATTCTATTTCTCTGATTAAATAAAGTGTCTCCATAGCATCACTTTATAACACACTATGACACACATTACATTATGTCACACATTATTGACAGGAGGTGAATTTATCTTTTAATCATCCAAACAAAGTAAAGTCAATTTCAGTCAAAAAAGCTTTTAAATCTTCAATCAAATCAAGTTTATTTTTCAAAATAATTTTTTTTTAAATCAACTCACTCATTTTTTTTCTCACAAAGTTTAAAATTAACTGCAAAGCAGAAAGTTTGGTTTGCAAATATTGAATCTCTTTGGGTATAAATCTCTAACTTTAAATTTTGAGTCTGTTCTTTTATCTGGACTTGATGAAGTTTGAGGGCAAAGACCAGGACCAAGCTGGGCGGGGCTTAAGGAGTCTGAATTCAGGGGCTGCGTCCTGTGAAGGCATGATTCGTCGCCATCTTTGTTATTTGCTGGGTAGCTACAGCCGTAGGGGACAGCGGGCCGCTGTGATAAAATATCCTATGAAGCTCAGCGAGGAGATGTCTCCTCACAGAGAGATGTTGAGTCCACTATTTTTTCCTCCACTAGACATTCGAACACTCGTCTAAAATGGAGCAACGTCTATACGGTGCCGTATACAGTAGTTAGGGCGGACATTCGGTCGTAGCCAGAATCACGTGACCAACGGGGAGCAAAAAGCAGCGATCATCTCAAGTACATCCCGCTGCAGCCTGCGGGAAGACGGGGTTTGACATCAAGCCTCGCCTTTCCGCAGGCTGCAGCAGGATGCTTCTCGATCATCTGTTCAAATGGTCAGTTAACTGACTTCCCTATAAAGTCCACTATATAGTCATGAGTGGCGTCTTTGTTGACTTTATACTAAATAAAAAATGATATTAAAACAGCAGTGAGAGGTTCGGTGTCCATTCTTTTCCTGCATTTTGTCGACTGTTACGGTTGCTAGGCAACAGTGCGTTTGGGCGGTGAAAGCCAGGGAAGGCTGGACCTGTTTGGATCCGTAGCCTAAACTCTTCCGGTCTCCGTATTCTTATGGTCCTGGAAGATCCAGTCCAGATGGAGGAAGCAGCCTCTGAATGCTGGAGACACAGACTGAGTGAGCAGCAGGAAAACGCCGGCTGTCTTCCATTGTTCCATTTCAGACGCCGCGCTAAACTGTTTAAGGGAGACTCTGATCAGTGTCGGGCTTTTCTCTCCCAGTGTGGAATTATTTACAGTTTTAGCCGTCGCCGTTTCCTGCTGATAGAGCTACGCTAGCCTATCAGCAGCCTAGGAGCCGTCTTGCAACATATACTAAACTAATTTTATTTTATTGTAAGTGATTCCTCAAACAAATAACTGTTTATATTTATACAAATATTGGAATGATACCAACAAATATCCTGATAATTGGATCCCAGCCCAAAGCTCCTGATATTTTACTTGTAGGTTGGAACCTCCTCCTCATTTGTGATTGTCGGTTCAGCTTTCGTCCATCCGCTGGCTTCTTCCTGCTGATTAGAACCGTTTTTATGATTAAGCTCAAATTTTGTGTCTTAATAAACAAGTGGAGGTTTGGCACCAAAGCTAGAAGGTTACCTCAACATTTCCACTTTTCTCTGGAGGTTCAGACGGAGATTCTTGGAGCAGAAATTAGATAAACGGTTAGAAAAACGTTTTGCTGAGATTTATGATCTGAATGTACAATGATTTGATGATCTGATCAGATGCTCCCTCTGGAGTCCAACCAGACATTACAGGTTCCTACATCTGCTTTATGAGGCTGCTATGATGAACATCCTGCTGTGGTTCAGCCTGGGCAGCTTCACCATGTTCTAATGCAGAGGTGGAGAAGCTGAAGGAGGCCTTATGGGAGGAGGAGCAGCAACATGGCTGCCTCCAAATGGAGCATCAGAAAATACAGTTAGGTCGTTTTACTGAGCTGAGATTCAGTCCTGCTTACAGGCTGCTTCTTCCTAGAAAGGACCAGCTAAGAACATCGACGTGGTTCTCCACATCTATTAGGAAAAAAACCCAAACTCTAAGCGGTTTTAGAGGATTTCTAGCCTCGTGAGACCATCCTGATCTCGCAAGCTATCAAGGTTTCACTCGCAGATCAGTCTGGATGTTGGGATCTGGAGGTCTGTCCACCTTTCTCCAGCAGAGGGCGCCCTAGGTCTCCTGGAGCTGAAGCTGACAACCACACCTGCGGCTCATTGGAGACCAGCATTTAAGCAGCGGCAGGACAACACTCTAGTGCCAGAGTGTTAAGCCAGTTACGGTTAGCAAGCCTGAGCCAACCAGCCTGTCTGATTCTCTGACTCCCCTGAAAACCTGACTTTGAACCTAACCAGTCTTTGTCCGCTCTGCTTCCTAGGAAGAACCTGACTGAACACTGGAACTCTGGAAGAGTTTCTCAGCTGAAACCTGCCTGCCTGCTCTCAGAAGCACATCTGTGGATCAAACTATCTGAACCTGCCTGTCCGCTCTCAAGAATAGAACTGGAAGAAACTCAGAACCTGAACACTGACAAGTCTGAAGTCGAGCCCTGCCGTTGCCTAGCCCTCTGCCGACCATCTGCCTCTGGACCCTCCTGGTTCCCTCCCTCTGCTGTTCAGCCTGAACCACATCACAGGTACAGAGCTGCACAACTCCTCTGACAAGATCAACTGCATCCTGGCTAACCTAACTATCCCTCTCTGCAGAGAACCCTGTGTGACCAGTCCTGGATCTGTTTCCCAGCATCAAGTTTATTAACATTGTGTTTTCTCAATAAACATTCAAACTTTTCATCTGACTCCGTGTGTGTTCTGCATGTGGGTTAGGAACCTTAATCCCATCATGACAGAACACTCTGGCCAACAACCTAACCCAGCAGTTCACCCGGAGGATGATTGAGGAACAAGGAGCTCAAATTCAAGGCCACGACTACACCCTCCGTGAGTTTAACACACGTTTGGAACAAACAAATCAAACTTTACAGGAATTAGCCGGCTATCTCCGAAATGCTACTCCCAGAGCGGAGCCAGCTCAACTTCCGGTTCCGGAGCCAGATCCGCCTCAAATGTCAGAACCTGTTCCGTCATTTCCGGAATTCCGTCCGTCACTTCCTGAGAAGTTCTCAGGCATTACGAGTAAGTGCAAAGGATTTTTATTCCAGTGTAAATTCCGGTTGGAATGAATGCGCGCTCAAAGGCGCCTATTTTAAGGCTCTAGACGAAGAAATAAAAGATGTACTCGCCACAATCGACGAACCAGCTACCCTGGAGGAATAAATCAAATTAACAATTTGTCTGGATAATCAACTTCGAGCCAGGGCCAGGTCAAAACTAAGGAGCCATGTTTTCTCTGTAACTGCCCCAATGACTAACAGCTCTTCTGTTTTTTCTGCACCACCTGAGACTGATTCCAGACCACAGAATCGTAACCAGTCAGCTTCTGTTCCTGCTTTTTTAACCCATGGCGTCTCTCCTTCCACAGAAACCTCTGATGTAGAGCCTATGCAGATTGGTCATACCAGACTCACAACTGAGGAAAGGCAAAGGAGATACAAGGGGAACTTATGCATGTATTGTGGTAAGCCCGGCCATTTTGTCTCCACCTGCCCAGCTAAGGTAAAAGCCCGCCCGTCAGGTGGTGCCAGAGGAAATGAGGAGCCTGGCGGACCATCTGCAATCTGAAAAGTCCACTCATCTACTGCTACCAGCTACCTTTTTTGTTTCTGATCAGACTCTCACCTTATCAGCCTTTATTGATTCAGGTTGTGAGAAGAATTTAATTGACTCTAACCTGGTTCAACAGTTAAACATTGAAACCATCCCTCTGAAGAAACCTCTTAGAGTCTCAGCCATTGATGGAAAGAAATTACATCAAGTTACACACCAGACTCTGCCACTTGAACTCCTTATCTCCGGAAACCACAGAGAGACTATAACCTTTTTTTGTTTTTCCATCCGCCTGTTCATCTCTAGTTCTGTGATATGAGTGGTTAGAGCTACACAACCCTCATAAATTGGGCAAAGAGACACATTGAATCGTGGTCTGCCTCCTGCCATGTCTCCTGTCTCCGTTCCGCAGTACCTGCCATTCAGTCTCCAAGTAATCAAAGGGAACCAGACCCACCCGATTTATCCTCCGTACCATCTGATTATCACGATCTGGCACCAGTCTGCAGCAAGGTCAGTGCATTGTCTCTTCCTCCCCACAGACCATAGGACTTTGCTATAGATCTGTTGCCTGGGGCTCCCCTTCCTAGCAGCCGACTCTTCAATATCTCCAGACCAGAGAGAGAAACAATGGAGAAGTACATTAATGAGTCTCTAGCTGCTGGAATTATTTGGCCGTCTTCATCCCCTCTTGGTGCAGGCTTCTTTTTTGTTGGAAAGAAGGATGGATCTCTCCGACCCTGTATAGATTACAGAGGACTCAACCAAATAACCATTAAAAACAAGTATCCCTTGCCTCTGCTCGCATCTGCGTTTGAACCCGTTCAAGGGGCTACTGTTTTCACCAAACTGGATTTAAGAAATGCCTACCATCTTCTCAGAATAAGAGAGGGAGATGAGTGGAAGACGGCCTTCAAAACCCCTCTAGGTCAATTCGAATACCTAGTTATGCCTTTTGGTCTGACTAATGCTCCCGCCTGTTTTCAAGAAACAATGGAGAAGTACATTAATGAGTCTCTAGCTGCTGGAATTATTTGGCCGTCTTCATCCCCTCTTGGTGCAGGCTTCTTTTTTGTTGGAAAGAAGGATGGATCTCTCCGACCCTGTATAGATTACAGAGGACTCAACCAAATAACCATTAAAAACAAGTATCCCTTGCCTCTGCTCGCATCTGCGTTTGAACCCGTTCAAGGGGCTACTGTTTTCACCAAACTGGATTTAAGAAATGCCTACCATCTTCTCAGAATAAGAGAGGGAGATGAGTGGAAGACGGCCTTCAAAACCCCTCTAGGTCAATTCGAATACCTAGTTATGCCTTTTGGTCTGACTAATGCTCCCGCCTGTTTTCAAGCCCTGGTTAACGACGTGTTGAGAGATTTTCTCAACATCTTTGTTTTTGTTTATATTGATGACATCCTGATTATTTTAAGAACCTGTCAGACTACAAGAAACATGTTCGTTTGGTTCTCCAAAGACCTCTCGAAAACAAACTTTTTGTCAAGGCTGAAAAATTTGAATTTCACCAACCTTCTGTCACCTTTCTAGGATTTGTGCTCGAGGGCGGGCAGGTGAAGCCATCGGGGGACAAGATTAAAGCAGTTCTGGACTGGCCTACCCCCGAGAATCGCAAGCAACTCCAAGCGTTTTTGAGTTTTGCAAACTTTTACAGGAGGTTCATAAGAAATTACAGTCAGACAGCCCAGCCACTCACTGCTTTGACATCGGTCAAGAGAACTTTCCACTGGTCTGCTGAGGCTGAGGCTGCATTCAATAAACTTAAGGCTCTTTTTTCCAGTGCACCCATTCTTATTCAACCAGACCCCTCTAAGCAGTTCATTTTAGAGGTGGATGCATCTGACTCTGGAGTGAGAGCAGTCTTATCCCAGCAATCTGACTCTGATCACAAGACTCACCCATGCGCCTTCTTTTCTCGCAGGCTTTCTCCAGCTGAGCAAAACTACAATGTTGGTCGATAGAGAACTTCTGGCTATCAAATTGGCTCTGGAGGAGTGGCGGCATTGGCTAGAGGGCGCAGAACACCCCGTGTTGGTATGGACTGACCACAAAAACCTATCTTATATCCAGTCTGTCAAAAGGTCAAACCCACGTCAATCCCGTTGGTCTCTGTTCTTTTCTCGGTTTAACCTGATAATTTCCTACAGACCCGGATCCAAGAATGTTAAACCTGACTCTCTTTCTCGCCTGTACTCACCTGATAAACCTGAAACACCTGATTCTGTCCTTCCTGCCAGCTGCACCGTAGCAACCGTTTCCTGGGAAATCTCCGACTTGATAAATCTTGCCTAGTTTCTGAACCTGACCCAGGAAATGGACCTCCACACTGAACGTACGTACCCACCTCTGTAAGATCTACACTAATCCATTGGATGCATTTTGCCAAGTTTTCAGCCCATCCAGGTGTTAGCAGAACCATTGCCCTCATCACTCGCCGTTTCTGGTGGCCGTCCCTCCACAAGGACGTGAAGGAATACGTTCTGGCCTGTCCCATCTGCGCCAGAAACAAACCATCTCATCAGCCTCCTTCTGGTCTGCTTCACCCCTTACCTGTTCCGTCTCGTGCCTGGTCCCACATAGCGGTGGATTTTGTAACCGGCCTCCCTGTCTCCAAGGGTATGACTACAATACTCACAATCATTGACCGCTTCTCTAAGACCTGCCATCTTGTTCCCCTCAGGAAGCTCTCAACAGCCTTCCAAACAGCTCAACTGCTCATAAAACACGTTTTCCCACTCCACGGCATACCTCAGGAGATCCTGTCCGACAGGGGCCCCCAGTTCACAGCTCAGGTCTGGAAGAACTTCTGTTCTGCACTTAACTCCAAAATATCACTTTCCTCAGGTTACCACCCTCAATCCAATGGCCAGATAGAAAGAATGAATCAAGAACTAGAATCCACTCTCCATTGTCTGACTTCCACCAACCCGACCGATTGGAGTCAATTCCTACCCTGGGTAGAGTATGCTCACAATTCTCATAAATCATCTGCAACCGGTCTGTCTCCATTTGAAATCTCCCTAGGTTACCAGCCACCACTCTTTCCTGCCGATGAAAAAGAAATCTCTGTTCCGTCTGTACACCATCACATCCGCCGCTCCCATAAGATCTGGAAAGACACCATCTCAGCCCTGAACCGGACATCTGCACAAAATAAAAGATTCTCCGACCGTAAACGACGCCCAGCTCCAATCTACTCTCCCGGACAACAGGTTTGGCTTTCCACACGAGATATTCCACTCAAGTCCATGTCCCGCAAACTCTCTCCCAGGTTAATTGGTCCATACAAAATAGCCTCAGTCATCAACCCGTCTGCCGTTCGCCTGCATCTGCCACCTTCTCTCCGAATTCATCCGACATTCCACATCTCGCATATCAAGCCTGTTCTGACCAGCCCTTTGTGCCCTCCATCCGACTCCCCTCCACCCGCCCGGGACATTGATGGTCACCCTGCCTTCACCGTTCGCCGGATCGTGGACTCCCGTCGCCGGGGCCGCGGTTGGCAATACCTGGTCGACTGGGAGGGCTACGGTCCAGAGGGCCGCACGTGGGTTCCGGGATCCTTCATCCTGGATCCCTCCCTGATCGACGACTACCGTGAGTCTCTGCCTTCTACATCCTCTGGACCGCCAGGAGCCGGTCGTTGAGGGGGGGTACTGTTGGGATCTGGAGGTCTGTCCACCTTTCTCCAGCAGAGGGCGCCCTAGGTCTCCTGGAGCTGAAGCTGACAACCACACCTGCGGCTCATTGGAGACCAGCATTTAAGCAGCGGCAGGACAACACTCCAGTGCCAGAATGTTAAGCCAGTTACGGTTAGCAAGCCTGAGCCAACCAGCCTGTCTGATTCTCTGACTCCCCTGAAAACCTGACTTTGAACCTAACCAGTCTTTGTCCGCTCTGCTTCCTAGGAAGAACCTGACTGAACACTGGAACTCTGGAAGAGTTTCTCAGCTGTAACCTGCCTGCCTGCTCTCAGAAGCACATCTGTGGATCAAACTATCTGAACCTGCCTGTCCGCTCTCAAGAAGAGAACTGGAAGAAACTCAGAACCTGAACACTGACAAGTCTGAAGTCGAGCCCTGCCGTTGCCTAGCCCTCTGCCGACCATCTGCCTCTGGACCCTCCTGGTTCCCTTCCTCTGCTGTTCAGCGTGAACCACATCACAGGTACAGAGCTGCACAACTCCTCTGACAAGATCAACTGCATCCTGGCTAACCTAACTATCCCTCTCTGCAGAGAACCCTGTGTGACCAGTCCTGGATCTGTTTCCCAGCATCAAGTTTATTAACATTGTGTTTTCTCAATAAACATTCAAACTTTTCATCTGACTCCGTGTGTGTTCTGCATGTGGGTTAGGAACCTTAATCCCATCATGACACTGGAGACTCTCCGTTAAAGAAAATTTGGAGCCGTTCACCAAACGAACGTCCAATCAGCGTTGGCTTTGAGGCGGGTTGAGGTGTGACGCAACGAGAAGCGCGACAGTTCAGTCTAAAGAACATGGCGGCTTCAGCCAATGAAACTAGCGTTAGCGTGGCTATCGAGCAAGTTTTTTCGGAATTACAGAGTATTTCTTCGCTGAAAGAAGAGCAAAACACTGCTCTGGAGGCTTTTCTCAGAGGAAAAGATGTTTTTGCTCTTCTCCCGACTGGTTTCAGCAAGAGTAGCCTGGCTTCTGGTTGTGTTTTCGTCGTCACTCTGTTAGTACGTCATATGCGTCGTTGATCTGATTGGTTTATTTGGCCCGTCTATCACCAACGTAGGCCAATCAGCTAACCAGTATTTTCGCCCCTTCCCAAAATTACTTCAACGGAAGGTTTCCAGATGGATATGAGGAGCAAATCCATCTGGCGGAGTCAGGTTAGAGGATTTCATCCTGTGTGAGAAACTAAAACCTTTTTCAGGGAATAAATCCTGGAACAAACTCTAATGTGGTTGATCTGCATAAACATTCATAGTTGGTCAATCGATTCGGGTTATTTAGGGCGATGCTGATTATTTAACATCAGTCTAACCAAACGCTGGTATCTGCTGCCCATTGTTTTGGGCCTTTAGGTTTATTCTTCCTCCATTATTCTGAGTCCGAATGTAAACAAGAAATAAAGTCAAATAAAGAAAAAATGTTGAATCATAATCGGAGGAAGCAGCACTATGTGTCATTCAGGCACAAATGCTGAATGCAGGAATCAGATGAAGCTGATCAGAGAAAAATCACTGATATCAGCCCAAAATGGCGGCCGGCTAAAGCATAGGTCCACCTGTCATGCTGGTTGGTCATTATCCCTTCAATCAGAAACACTGAGTGACCGTAGCACTAGCAGAACTGTGGAACAGGACTCACTTTCAGGTGCAGAGCTGCTGGAGGACAACTTCTGCTGGAGATCAGTCCTGTTTATCTCCTGTAAAATCTCCATGGCAACCTGTAAGCTTTGTTTTTGCAGCAGCTGCACCATCACCTCCGCGAGGTTCAGTCTCTCTGTCATCTCATCCTGGTGTCTGAGGAGTAACTTGAAGTCTCTTTTCCAGACCCGCCGCTGGAGAATCCTCCTGAAAACTTCCAGCTGCGTGTCGCTGAGATCCATGAACACTTCCAGAAGTTTCCTGACATCTGCTTCATTGGTTTCCTGAAAGTTAAATAAACCAGCAGTCACTTTCAAAGCCGCTTTAAACCAGTTCAAGTTCATTTCACGGCTCCTTCAATTCTTATCTATTTATGATTTGCTGTGTTTGACTCATTCTGTATAAAACAAATTAGTGTAGAAATATTCTTATAATCAAATCTTATCTATAAACTCTTAAGGTTGTGTAGGAAAATGAGTTTGAAGTTGGTGTGTGATTTTAGAGGTTAATAAAGGGCTTAGTTCAGTTGAACATTATTAAAAATCCTTAATTCAGTTTTTAGATTCAATTTAGTTACACTGAACCACCTCATTCAGAACAAAACAGAAATAAGTAAAAATGTCTCATTAAGTGTTTAACCCTTAAATTGAGCATTTAAATAAGTTGATTTGCAAATTGAACGGACATTTTTACTCCTAAAATAAGATAATTTTGTATGATTATTTTATTTTAGGAGTAAAAATCCTCATTCCATTGCCAATACACCTGAAATAAGACAATTCAATTGTTTTTACTTTAGTTTAAATGTACATTTATTTTTTCCAATGGCAAAGTGTCTCACTTCTCTCCTCAATTCAATAAAAAAAAAAAAGATTAATTTATATTTACCTACATTGTTTTCGCGGTTCAGCAGATAATTTCTCAGGTCTCAAAAAATCCCTTTAAATGAATTTAAAGGTAGTTACGTTACGATGAAACAAAGTTCCGTTAAACTTTAAAATTGATCAAACTCTAAATCATTGGTCCTGGGATTATTGGATGTGAGCGTTGTGTGAATGTGCGTCCGCGTTTTTTTGTTTTTTCTGTGGTGCTAGTGGGGGTACTAGGGTGAGAAGGCATGATTGAGCCTGTGAGTTTTTTTCTCCCAAATACATCTCAAGTCTCCGCCAAGTGCGGAGCCCATTCCCCCCGTCCTGCTCTCACATCGCTGGCTGGCGCCTGGGCTCGCTGGTGGAGCTCGGGGTTAGGGGGTGGATGCCCGGGTGGCTGCTGGCTCATTCCTGGCGGCTTCTCCGCGGGGCCCGTCTGGCCGCGGCCTTGCTGGGGCTCCTGTCTGGGGGTCGAGTGCCCCGGGGGCCTCGGATCCCTGGGGCCCAGGGCCGGATTCACTTCGGGGTGGCTGGCTGCCGGAGGAGCCTGCGGACTCGTCCCCGCGACTCCCGAGAGCTCCGGCATTGCGGTGGCTGGGGGGCTTCCTGGGGGCCGTCTCTCCTCCTGCCTTGGTGGGGGTCTGATTTCCTGGGCTGGCCCCTCCTTGGTGCCTTCACTCTTGGGGTCCCTTTGGGCATCTGGGGCTGTGGGTCTCCCGGCGCTGGACTCAGTGCTCTGGGGGGGGGGGGGCTCTTCGGCTTTCCACAACCACTATTGAGCATTTTCTCTATGGATAAACTTTACATGCACAGGTTCACCCTCACTAACAACTACAGGTGTTTGGTTCCAGGTACTCAGAGATTCACTTCCACACAGAAAGCCCATATTCTGATATTCAGGTAACACAGAATACATGTCAGATTAAATAATACTACTTCAGCGATAGCAAGGTGTTACTTTATTGTATGTCTCGTTCCATGTCTGTTGGTTGTTCTGTTCTTTTTCTCTTTGCAGACTGAAGATGTTTTATCATTATCTCCCTTTTATCTCCTCTTTCTTTCATCTTTTCTCCTTTTTCTCGGTTTTCCTTACCTGTTCTATTTACATTGCAGTGTCCATATATTCTGTAAAACTCCCTGCATAATTATAATAATGCAATTTATATGCATGAATCAAGCGGAACACTATGGCGATAGCCGTACTGCTCCACTGGTGAAAGTAAAATCTGTTGGGCTCTTTTTGGCATCAAGACAATTATTCTTATTGCCACATTGCCAGACAGGACACTGTTTAAAAAAAATAATAAAGCAGTTTGGGGACTTTAGACATTTTTATTGCTTAAATAAAAATAAAAAGTAAAAGTTAGGAGTGTTTTTAAAAACATTGATATAAAGTTGGGTAAACGGCCAAAAAAGCTGTGAAGGTGATATTTGCATAAACCAACGGGTCTGAAACAACAGAAGAAACAATCAAAACACTGCTGGAAAAACGTTAAACTCAAAGAGAAACGACTTACTGATGGGAGGCGTGAAGCGAAATCTGAGGAAACAAAAAAATAAGATCAGAAGAAATAAAAGATAAACAGAAAGTGATTTAAAGAGTTATGTTAGGTATAGAGGGAGGTTTTGTAAGGAAATATAGAAAGTTCAAAGGGAAGCTAAGACCATGAAAGACTCACTGCCTCCAGGTTATAATGTTAGGATGTTATAATGTTATAATGTTAAAGGATGCTAAATCAGTTAGCTAAGGGTTCTCTTACCTTCTGATTTCAGGCTTGTTTTTGGCAGTTTTTCCACCAAATCTCTTCTGTCCATGTCGATGAAAACCTCTCTGACCACAGCCAAAGATTTCTGGCCAAGTCTGTCCACTATCAGACGGACCTGTTGGTTTAGCTCGTCCATCATATCCAGAGTATCCACCTGGATTCCTGGGATGCTCCTGTGGAAGCAGGTTAACTGCAGCAACCTGAAGAATCTGTACAGATCCATCAGACTGAGATGACGAAGGATCTCCATGAGGATTATCCTGAAGTCTTCCTGCTGAAAGTCCAAAGTTTCATTTCTTAAAAGTGAATCATCCATATACTATTCAACCTTATTTTCTGTCTCTCTTCTTTCATTAATTATATAAACATCCAGTTTGTGGGCTGCAGATGTCCTCCATGAGTACAGAACCCAATCAAGGCTGGACTTTAAAAAATCAAATAGTCTAGAGAGCTGTTCTTAATGAAATGTATTTTTGTTTACACTTGTGTTAACAAAAAAAATAAAATCTGTCTTAGTCTCTAAGTCAAACTCACCGATGCATCCGCTGGTTTTTCCACAGACAGATTCTCTGGGAAAAGGAAGAATACCAGGCTGTATTACTGTATGCAGGAACGCTGCAATAACACCTTTAATTCACTGTAAACCCGACTTTACAATAAAAAAAATGACTGCATGGAACAGCAGAGCTCAGGTAATCTAAGCTAATCTAAGGAGATTATGGGCTGTCCTTACCTTTATGCTGTGGGGATGCAGGGAACCTCTGCAGCAGGTCTGTCCTCTTCAGTTCTGTGAGAAGCTGCTTGGTGACGTCTACAGAGCGCGGGCCCAGCTCTTCCATCATCAGATCCACTATTGCTGATCTATCTGACCTGTTCCACAACGAGAGTTGAGGAATACTCCACCAAACCTTTACCTGCAGTGACGCTGTAAATTCGTTGAGCTCATCGTCACTCAGCTCAGTAAGTATTTCCACCAGCAGCTGTCTTAAAGCTGACAAGGTCGCCACCTGGAACATGAGGTTGATTAACAGAAGATATTATAATTAGATCCAGGTCAGCAGCAGCAAGCAGGGAACATTTCCTGTCTCTCTAACACTGAATGAATGTTACTCACTCTGCGGATCAAAGCTGATCGTTTTTCATCCACTGAGGAAAGAACAGAATCTGATTCAGTACCATCAATCAGGCAGGTTGGTAAAAACTTTCTATCTAAGGAAAACCAGCTGATTGCATCCAGTCATGGCCTGATTAGAAACCAGACAAAAGTAGCTTTAGGTGGCCTAGTCAAAGTCTGGACTTTCACTGTGAAACAGCAGCTAACAGTGACAAACTCTGGCAGGCATGACTGTACAGATTTATACCCCAGTGGTTTATATGGCCGTTAAAAATGGTAAATGTCCTGTACTTATATAGCGCCTTTATTCAAGTCAGCAGACTTGACCAAAGCGCTTTACACAACATTCATTCACCCATTCACTCACACACTGATGGTGGCGAGCTACATTGTAGCCACAGCTGCCCTGGGGCTCACTGACAGAAGCGGGGCTGTCGTACACTGGCGCCACTGGTCCCTCTGACCACCATCAGTAGACAAAGCAGGTGAAGTGTCTTGCCCAAGGACACAACGACACTGAAAGTCAGAGTCGGGGCTTGAACCGTCAACCCTTCGATTTCAGGGCAAACTCCTACATCCAACGCCACTGTCGCCCCATAAAACCATAAACCAGAAGGAAAACAATAAGAGCCTTTAGTTTTGCTTTTGATGCATGTTTCTGTTCATCATCTGTTCACTAAAATCGTCTCACCTTCAGTTTCAGAGCTGGACTTTCCAGGTCTGAGAGGAGAATGTCTCGGAGGAGTTAAAAAGTCTGATATTTTATCCTCAGATTGTTGGCCGTAAGCCAGAACCAGTATAACCATCAGGACAAATGGGTCTCTGATCACAGCAGGAAACCAGAAAGGTAAACTCTGTGGGTATAAACACTGTTGGTTTAAACGCATCTCAAACATAGCTTTCTTCTTCACAACCTCCAGTTCTCTTAGACTCAGCTGAGCCAGTTTATCCATCAGCTTCTGGATCACAGACTCTAACTGGTCCACCTAGAAGAAAGAATCACTATAATAACTCCCAGGTTTTATGATTCGTTTTATAAACAGTGTTGGATTAACCTTGGTTTCTAAATCATCTATTGATTGTTATCATTACTGCTGTCAGAGAGACAAATTCCTCATGTTTAAAACCATCGCTGCATTAAAGGCAGGTTGATCACAGAGACATAAAATCACTTTACTTACTTTGTCGTTCAGTTCAGGCCAAATTACTTCCTGTTTCCCTGAAGATAGAGAAAATAAACTAGATCCGTTTAGAACGAGGCTCAGTCCTCCTGCCCCACAACATCAGATTAACAGAATTATAATGAAATGATCGATATGTGTCTAGTTTATCAGCAGCATGCGGTGGTTTATCCTCGGTGTTTAGCATTAATATGAAATCAGCCGATCATGGGGATTAGGCAGAACATTGGATGGATGAAGACGGGCTGAAGTTCAAACGGAACCTCAGATTACAGTAGGAAGGAGACAGATATTAGCATCTGATCATCCAGCAGGTTTCAGATGATTGCCTTGGTGTGTTCAGATGTTTCAGCAATCAGATCATCAAACATGGAGCAGCTGCTACGGACAGACTGGTTTAGCAGACATGGAGGCCATCGAAGCTCGGAGCGACAGGCTACAGCCGCCCGGACCAGACCGCACGCTACAGGCTGACAACCTCCTGGTTGTCATGGTGATGGAGACCCTCGGTTCCTATGCTAACCATGTTCAACACTGTGCCACTCGTGTTAAACTGGTTTCCAGTGAGCCCTCTGTATCCCACTGTGGCTCCCAGTCAGATTTCAGTCCAACCCAAAGTTCTTCAGCAGAATTAAACTGAACTGCTGCTGTTGTTTGTGAAGCTCTCCTCCAGCAGGTCACTAAACCAGAAACACCTTTCTGGAGGAGAACTGGAAGGAAGCATCCATCTTCTACAGACCATCACTTCCTGGATGACTGAGATCTTCCACCAGCAGAACGAGGAGATGTTCAGATCAGGGAGCTGCTCTCTGCCACTAAGTGTGAAATGCTATCATTCGTATCTCCACTGCCTCTCCATTCTTACTACAGATCGGGTTTGACTCACCTTTTCCTCTTGGGCAGCCGTCTGACAGCCTGTGAGCCAAATCAGACATGCTGATGCCTGTTAAAGCCTCGGCGGGCACCTCCCCGGCCTGTCGGCCGCATCGAACCAACAGCTCATCCGGTAATTTCTCCTTCTTCAACGACAACCTGCTGCTAGATGGAAAAGGTTGGAGACCCCGTTGAAAGAGAGTGAACTGCAGAGACCATGTGAAGAGCTGGAATTCTTCCTGATTTAGAGCCCCCAGTATTTCTGAAAGATGATCTCTGGCAGCGGCCATCGATGCCACCTGAACCAAGAAGAACATGTTCAATTCCAGACAGGAAGCTTTTCATCTGGTTACCTCTGAACTCTGGGATTATCTTAATCTGGACGTCTGGAGACTCCTCAGATCAGACAATGCTTACTTTGTGGATGAGTGCAGTTGGAAGTTTATCAATTTCTGTTTCTAAAAGAAGTGGAGAAACATTTATTAAATAAAAGGAAACGCTGAGGTTTGGTTGTTAATCTTTCTAAGCTCACCTTTGGATCTTGGTCTGCTGTCTGACAGCTTCTTAACCAGACTGATCTTCCCCATCTCCTTTAAAATATTCTTTGTTTTATCCAGAGACTGCATTCTCCAGGCCTCCACCAACATCAGCACGGCGTTCGCGGGGTCTGCCCTGTGCAGCCTGATTCTGAGGTCTACAGCTGACCCGTAGGTCTGTATTTCCCTCTGGAGGAACTCCTGAAAGACTTTGAATTCCTCCTCAGTCATTCCAGTCAGCGTTTCCAGCAGCAGCTCAACATCAGACTCCATCTTTAAAACCTGAGGAGATGAAGTGAGAAGTCGGAGTCTGTTCCAGACAAAGACTGTCCATCCAACAATCCAAAGACTGTTGCTGTTAAAGACTAAAGGAAGGAGGAGGATCAGGATTTACGAAGTTTTCAGGCAAAGTTATTTTATATAAAATAATTAAATCTACATCTTTAATAATGTTAATATGTTTTATTATTTCACTGGATTGTCTGAAATGATGATCTACTTAAATCACTTTTTGAACAAAATGTACTTTTAGGAGTACTATCACTGCAGTGTACTTTATATTTTTACTTGATGGATGTGTTTGGGACGAATCGCCACTCGGACTAAAGCAAAACTTCCAGCTACTCTCCTCTAAAAGAGTAACGTCACTGAATTAACGACGTGTTTTAGCATAAAATCCACCAGAGAGAAACTGCTGTTGGTGTTCTTATTTCAACACAAACTTTTTCGTTCTTTCCTACTTTTATTAACAAACACAAATGCAGCCAAAGCAGAGGGGAGTTCACTGCCCTTCAATCTATAACAGTCAACAATAAGGTGGATGATGAATTCTGCTATTAAATGAAAATACAGTTAAACATCTTTAGGAAAAGAGTAGCATGTAAACTGTTATAATTAATCCCCAGATCTGGGAAAACAAAATCCACTGAATTGAGCAGCGACATTTGGTTCTATTCAGTTTATTTCTATAGCTCCAATTCACATCATGTCATCTCAGGTCACTTTCCAGTTCACCAGATCATCCAGTCAGATTGATTCAAAGTTTTCTATCTAAGGAAAACCAGCTGATTGCATCGACTCATTGACTCTTCAGCAATCCCTCACACTAAGCATGCTTGTAGCGACAGTGGAGAGGAAAAACTCCCTTTGAACAGGAAGAAACCTCCAGCAGAACCAGGCTCAGTGTGAGCGGCCATCTGCTGAGGCCCACTGGGGTTCAAGGAGACAGAAGCAGACATAGAAAAAGAAGCATAGATACAAAAGGCAACTGTCAACCAGCTCCACAGGCGGCCCCGTCCAGGAAACACACAGCCAGGCAGACGAGCTCCGAGCCAGCTCCCATGTCAGAGGATTGTTATGCCATATGCCATGATCATACTTTTTGGACAGTGGGAACCAGTGTCCATATTTCATGCTGATAGGATGACAAGAGAAGAAAACGCAGCTTTGGTGAATAAAGCTGGGGGACTTCAGCAGCCCCCCCCTTTTTCAGCAAAAGCAGCCCCCAGCAAGTCACATGGAAGCCACCAGAGGTGTGAAAACTTACCCCCTCCCTGAGAAGACAGAGAAAACCACAGAGCACACAGGATTTTGCCTCTTCTCTCTTTCTCCCTCGTCTGATCCAGCCTGCTTCTGCTCCTGCGCTCAAAGCTGGGGCCCACAGTGGCCCACAGTGGAGATGTGGGCCCCAGGGGAACCAGATCCCCAGAACCATCAAGGATGAGTCAGAACTCTTCAGAACCTAACTGCTGCAAACAGAACTTTTGCAACACATTTCTCTTGAGTTTCAGAACTTACAGAGCCAAACTAGATGAAGACCATGCCCTGGGTTTGAGACTGAGGGGACCCCTGCTGTGAGACTGAGACAAAGAGCCCCTGACTGCAGAGCTGCAAAACTGGATGAAACTCAAGCTTTCCAAATGGACATGGAAAAAGGTTTGCAGGTCTGGCATGATTAGGGACAGAACAAGCAATGTGTCTTTTGATGATGCTAATCATATTGTGTGTTTACTGCTGAGTAAAGACAACGCTAATTGATGCTAAAGAATGGACTGCATGCTACGCTATGCTACAGGAATATGTGTTGAGCTGTTGCTAAAGCTTAGACAAGCTTTATTCACTGAGGATTTAAACACTGATGTAACATTAGTGTTCATGTGTTCCTCAGATGCTCGTTACATTTCCATTACCAAGTCTGACCAAGAGTCATTTAGTGGAATCCTGATGTCTATTCGCTGCTAGCTATTTCAAAGAGGGTAAAGAATCATTTAACTAAAGGTTTTTGGTTCTTGATTAAGCATATCATTTAATAAAACATTATTTGGCCAAATAATGTTTTATTCACCTCATGGATTTGCATTGTGAATTGGTCTGAAAACATTCCAATTTCTTTAAAATTAGTGAAAAGCTAATTTGATCAGATCCCAAATTCTTCCAGATAAACTTTGGTTTCAAACACAGAATCCATCTTAAACTGTAATATGGTTTTCAACCATTTTCCCCTTCCTCTTTGTACATAGTAGTTAGTTTAGTTTAGTTGAGTTTTACTAGTCTTAGTTGAGAGTGTTAAACTGAAATACGTTTGACTTGGAGCTGAATGATTTTTGTTAATAAAATCTTATATTTTGAACAGAAGTTGTGGTGAATTTATTTCATGTATGTGCAGAAATAACTGTTTGACCATGATTAGAGCTCGAATAACTCTTTCATCTATTGTTCTAACACACAGTTAGTAGGACTGTGTGTCATAAACAGTATATAACAGCTGAAATAATATCTGATTCAATCAGATATTTACCACCCCTACAGGGTAGGGCAATAAACATCTTAAAGTATCAGAAACATAAATTCCCAGCGGGCTGGGAATAGAATTTACCTATAGAATCACAACATAAATATGGCGTCCCTGGGTGGGCCCATTAATTGTAACATCTATTTAGCGTCCCATGTTGCTGGACTCATTGAATGTAACATTTAATTGGTGTCTCAGTTTGGTGGTCATCGAATATAACAGTCATTCTGCACATACAGTATATGAGAATAAACTTAGAGCCATTATTGAGAGCATTAACATCAGCTCTCACCACTCAATAATAAAATCTTAAACTCACAACTTAAGAATCCAATACTAAATGTCTTAGCTTATATGAGAAGAAAATATAACCTTTGACATTCTTGGAGCATCAAAATATAGAACATTTAACTAAATCTAATAACTCCAAAATATCTCTTCAGCTAGTGATAACCAACTTTACTTCAAAGCAAAACTGATGATTCAAATCAATCTGATCACTTTGGTCCAACTAAAACTAAAAGATTTAACTCCCAAGTTAATCTTATTGTTCGACCAAAATTTATGCACATCTATACCTAGATGTTGCCATTTGTGGTTTCTATAACCACATACCAAAAAATGAAAACTCCCAAGTTATGCTATTTCAAAGTCACTTCCAGTCCAAAATAGGTTAGATGCCTCAAAATTTAACCTAAATCCCTTTGTCTATTAGTCTAATAAGACTCCTAAACACTTATTTTATATTGCGTAGAACAAGATTTGTTGCCAGATTTAACGTAAGTTAATCTTTGGTCCTACCCGACCAAAAGGGGGTGGATTCAAATTAAATTGCTTAAAATCCCTTAAAGAAAGGTGAATCATAAGCTAAATTGCTAGTAAAACATTAAAGGTAAGCTTTGCGCCAAACTGCTTATAAATCCTCAGAGACAGGTAAAGCATGCGCTAAAATAGCTAATAAATCCTAAAACAAGGTATAGCATTTTTAACACTGAAAGAAAGTGTTTCTTTGATATCACAGAAAAGGGTGAAGCATAAGCAAAATTGCTTGTAAGTCCTTAAAAGGTAAGCTTTGCGCCAAACTGCTTATAAATCCTCAGAGACAGGTAAAGCATGCGCTAAAATAGCTGGTAAATCCTAAACAAGGTGTAGCATTTCTAACACTGAAAGAAAAGTGTTTCTTTGTTATCACAGGTTTAAAGATAACCCGTGACCCGTTTCTACACACATAAAAATAAGTCCTTACAATATGTATATGTAAATATACAAGTATATTGGGTACTGACTGGATTGTGTTCTTTTGAAATTTCTTCATAACTTGTGTTTTTGTGCCATCAGCTGAAAATGGATCCAAGCATCCTCAATTCTGGGCACACCATTGGCTCCATAGGCATAGAGAAACAGAAACAAATTGTTGCAAAGCTTATCACTTATCTTCAGAAAAGCAGGATAACCTAAACAATTTTAACCTCAGCCTATGTGAAGAAAAGATTCAAGAATTAATTACCTTAATTCAAAACCCAAATGGAAACTTTCTGATAACAGATGTACTCTGTGTGCTCACGCATCTTTATCAGCTTAAATCCCAAATAAAAGCTAAACAGTACTCTGAGTTAGAAGCCAAATATCAGATGATCTGCCACAGAGTAAGTGCTGCAAACATTTTATGGTCAGGAGCTGACAAGATCAAACCCCCATGTGGCCAGACTGACCATGCCTCAGAACAAAGAGTGACCCCCCTCTTGGAGGAGCTATGCAATAAACAAAGCAAGCAGACTTTGAATCAGCATGAGATCACCCCAGGCGAAAGGAGAACAGTTCCTGAGGCAGATACAAAGTCTCTAAACTCTGAGTTAACACTAAATAGATCTGAAGATGTTCAAAGTCAAAGTAGTGCCGCAGACAGAGAGAAACAAGTAGATCACTTGGTAAACTCAAGCGGTTTAAAATTTTGCAAAGGACAGCCATGCAAACCAATCTCTATCTCACACTCCGTTGACCGAGCATCAAGTGCCAAAGTTCACACCTTGAAAAACTCTGAGGAGAACCAGTCTCCCTTGTGTCATCAAAGGTTAGCTCAAAACCCCCCACCACCTAATGAGCAGAACCAGCTTCCTGACGGGCCAGGCCCACCGAGTGACCATAGAAGTCAACAAATTGAATCCTTGGCCAAAGACATTGATATTTTTGACCCAGAAAGTCAACACTCCAACATAGCTGATTATCTGCAAGAAGTTGAGCACTGTCTAAAAGACTTGCCATTCCCTTCTTCTCGTGAGAAATTGAAGCTGATTTGGAAAACAACAGCTAGAAGCGTCCATGTTTTCATAAAATCTCTTCCTCCAAAAATCAGAGAAAGTTATTCAGCTCTTTGTCAAACCTTAAGAGAAGAATATTCTGGTTACAGAGATCTGGCGTTAGCAACGCTTGAGACATCTTTAGTTCTCCAAGGAGAACATGAAACACCCAGAGAATATTACTTTCGCTTGAGACAGGCTTATTTTGAAGGCTGCAGTTCTCCAGATATTGACGAAGAAGATCACACATTTAAAGCATTGTTCATCCAAAATCTGCATGAAAGTGTACGATATGATGTAGAAATGCATTGCAGGATAGAGAACCTTTCTATGCAGGAAACTCGCAGATATGCTCAGCTTGTTTGGGAAATACGTCTCAAATCAGATAGATTTCAAAGCAAGCTTAGAGTCTTTAACCTTCAAACAAAGAACAGGACCAGAAACAGACACAGATTCAGTTCCCCAGTGGTTCACCAAGATGAAGGAATTAATGACTTGAGAGAACGAAAACCAGAACCCCCAAATAAAGGTCATAAGCCTTCACATCACAATGCAAAAGCAAAGGTTTACACTGGTAAAAGGGGACATCAACAAGCTACAGAAACAACCACAAAAGAAAACTTAGAACAGATCTGCAAAACAGTTCTTACAGAGCTACTGGCTTCTCTGACCAATCACAAGGTACTACAATTCCAAGCTAATGGTAAAACTTATCATATCCAAGATTATGATAGTTGCTGATAATTTCTAACATACTTTAACCTGTTTTATCCTTTCTTTCTTTTGTTTCACAACTTGAGAAATGATGAAGGTTGAACAACAGCATCATGAAGGTGTTAGGAAATTTTGTTTGGATTGTATATATTTGTGTATCAGGGTCAGACTTTCCTGCCAGACCTGCTTCAACCAGACGCAAATCCTCTGGAGAAAATGAACTTTTTTATGATGAGATAGGGTCAGCTTCTGCCAGACCTGCAACAAATCATCCAGGAACAAACACTGGAGAAGATATGAACCCTAAATGAACTTTCTTCCTACCAACAGGAACCTGACTCATCACCGCTCCAGATATCATGGCTTTATGGACTTATTTGTTGATCTGAAAACAAAGAACTGCATCTTTTATTTCCAGATCAAAAAGGGGGACTGTTATGCCATATGCCATGATCATACTTTTAGGACAGTGGGAACCAGTGTCCATATTTTATCGAAATAGGATGACCAGAGAAGAAAACGCAGCTTTGGTGAATAAAGCTGGGGGACTTCAGCAGCCCCCCCCTTTTTCAGCAAAAGCAGCCCCCAGCAAGTCACATGGAAGCCACCAGAGGTGTGAAAACTTACCCCCTCCCTGTGAAGACAGAGAAAACCACAGAGCACACAGGATTTTGCCTCTTCTCTCTTTCTCCCTGGTCTGATCCAGCCTGCTTCTGCTCCTGTGCTCAAAGCTGGGGCCCACAGTGGCCCACAGTGGAGATGTGGGCCCCAGGGGAACCAGATCCCCAGAACCATCAAGGATGAGTCAGAACTCTTCAGAACCTAACTGCTGCAAACAGAACTTTTGCAACACATTTCTCTTGAGTTTCAGAACTTACAGAGCCAAACTAGATGAAGACCATGCCCTGGGTTTGAGACTGAGGGGACCCCTGCTGTGAGACTGAGACAAAGAGCCCCTGACTGCAGAGCTGCAAAACTGGATGAAACTCAAGCTCTCCAAATGGACATGGAAAAAGGTTTGCAGGTCTGGCATGATTAGGGACACAACAAACAATATGTCTCTTGATGATGTTAATCCTTTCATATGTTTACTGATGAGTAAAGGCAACGCTAATTGATGCTAAAGAATGGACTGCATGCTACGCTATGCTACAGGAATATGTGTTGAGCTGTTGCTAAAGCTTAGACAAGCTTTATTCACTGAGGATTTAAACACTGATATAACATTAGTGTTCATGTGTTCCTCAGATGCTCATTACATTTCCATTACCAAGTCTGACCAAGAGTCATTTAGTGGAATCCTGATGTCTATTCGCTGCTAGCTATTTCAAAGAGGGTAAAGAATCATTTAACTAAAGGTTATTGGTTCTTGATTAAGCAAATCATTCAATAAAACATTATTTGGCCAAATAATGTTTTATTCACCTCATGGATTTGCATTGTGAATTGGTCTGAAAACATTCCAATTTCTTTAAAATTAGTGAAAAGCTAATTTGATCATATCCCAAATTCTTCCAGATAAACTTTGGTTTCAAACACAGAATCCATCTTAAACTGTAATCTGGTTTCCAACCGTTTTCCCTTCCTCTTTGTACATAGTTTAGTTTAGTTGAGTTTTACTAGTCTTAGTTGAGAGTGTTAAACTGAAATACGTTTGACGTGGAGCTGAATGATTTTTGTTAATAAAATCTTATATTTTTAACAGAAGTTGTGGTGAATTTATTCCATGTATGTGCAGAAATAACTGTTTGACCATGATTAGTGCTCGAATCACTCTTTAATCTATTGTTCTAACACACAGTTAGTAGGACTGTGTGTCATAAACAGTATATAACAGCTGAAATAATATCTGATTAAATAAGATATTTTACCACCCCTACAGGGTAGGGCAATAAACATCTTAAAGTATCAGAAACATAAATTCCCAGCGGGCTGGGTATAGAATTTACCTATAGAATCACAACAGGATGAAGAGAGCACATCCAGTTAGTCACAGTCAGAGAAACAGGACTACACTGGAAAACAGGCCAAGCTCCAACATCTAGAAACAAAGGTGTTGATGGCAGCAGCACAGCTGATATTTCTCTCCAGGATGGAGTCACAGCCAAACAGGAACAGACCAGATGAAGCTACTATGAGAAAAAGCAGAGAGAGCAGAACGTTAGAGATTGAACTAACAGATTCTGCAGAGTGGGAGAATAGAGATAGAATGAAGCAGAATGATGAAAAAGGGGTCCCTATGTCCTCCAGCAGTCTAAGCCTATAGCAGCAGAACTATAGAGATAGCTCAGGATAACCTGAGCCACTAACCAGAAGCTTTATCAAAAAGGAACGTTTTAAGTTTCAGGGAGTGGTTTCCTAGTGGTTAGGGCATTATGCTTGGATCCCAGAGGTTCTGAGTTCTAGCCACACTCCCACAGACTGCCACTGTGAGCAAGACCCTTAACCGCTCACTGCTCTCTGGGCGCTGCACAATGGCAGCCCACTGAAATGCAGAGATACATTTCTCCAGGGAGAGTTCAATAAAGTTCAAATATTATTATTGTTTAAATAAAGGTTTAATTCCAGCAACCTTAAAAGCCTTTGGTACATATCCCTGTAACAGAGATAGATTAATCACATCTAAAATGGAGGAGGAGATCAAAGGGAATACCTGCTTAAATAACCTGGTTGGAACTGGATCTAACACCCAGGTTGAAGGCTTAGATGAAGACAATAGTTCTGCTAACTCTGAAAGTTCAACTGGATCAAAGCAGTCTAAACCCGGTTCAGATTCCATGACTACCTCAGATGCTGCCCCCCCCCCTCCAGAGACAAACCAATCATGGATAGAGGAGTGCTAATGATCTTATTTTTAATAAGATCAATCTTATTTATAAAGAATCCCATAAAATCATTCCTTCTAAGAGCAGGTGGAATGGACGGTTCAACAGAGCTATGGCTCTGGGTGAGTTTGGCAACTGGATTAAAAAGATACTCCTTTATTAATGAGGAGAAGTATGCTGCTCTTGCTTAACAAAGGGTCCTCTTATACAGCAGTTGTTGGGAGCTGGAGAGGTTCCATCTCTCTCCAGCAGTCCGCCATGGATCCTCCTGAGCTGAGCCTTCGACACACCTGAGGCGCATCTCATCATCAGAGGATCCACAGTATATAAGCTGTCTTCAGATCTTGCCTCGACGCCGCAGTGTTAAATCCAGTTGGAAACTTGTCTTTCTCCTGTGAAGCTCTGGAAGAGCTTAACCTGCCGAGCCTGCCCTCTGAGCCAAACCTGAAGACTCTTCTCTGGATTCCCATGCAGCTCAGGACTAAGAGCTGGAAACTCAGAACCAAGGTCTGCCTTCACGCTAGAAGTAAGACGCTGAAGCAGTTATCGGACTCTGCTGAACGAAACAATCTCTGGATCCCAACAGTTCCTCCCTCAAGGCTTTATTAGGACTCCTCAAGGTACAAACCAGAAAACCTTAAAGACTCAAACTCAACAGAGCCAACGCTAACTAAACTGTCTCCCTCACAGACTCCAGTGAACCAGCCCCCCAGGCCTGAACCAGTACCAGTGTTATTTCCATGTGCTTTTGTGAAACAATAAACCTGTTAAACTTTTATTCTGTCTCCGTGGTGTTCTGCATCTTGGGCCTCTCAGTAACCCATCATGACAGAACACTGCGGCCAAACACAAGGCCCAGCAGATCACCTCCGTCGTCTATTGAAGGAGCGGGAGGCTCAAATCCATGGACATGTCCAAGCTCTCAGTGAGTTAAACACCCACATTGAGTTACAAGACCAAGTAGTTCAAAACTATGCTAACCGCTTGAACAGAGCTAACGCCACACCAGCAGTACAGCCATGTCCGGGTCCAGTTCCGCCTCCGAGGTCACCGGCGGTGACGTCATCACTAGAGTTCCGCCCAAGTCTCCCGAGAAATTTTCTGGTAATATGAAGGACTGCAAGGGATTTTTGTTTCAATGCCGTTTAATTTTTCTAAACTCTCCTGGCAGTTTTTCCACAGATCATGTGAAAATAACCTTTATTTTGTCTCTATTGACTGGAAGAGCCCTGGAATGGGCTCAGGCAAGGTTTGCCTCTGACGAAAGCCTCAATTGTCAATACACCGATTTATCTCTGAATTTTCTCAAGTATTCAACCAAGAAACTGATCAAACCATTGACTCTCGTGCTCTTTTTGACCTTAAACAGGGAAGTTCTTCAGTGGCGGAGTTCTCCATTAACTTCCGGGTAAAAGCTGCAGCTTCCGGATGGAATCAAAGTGCTTTAAAGGGCGCTTATTTTATGGTTTTAAACGAAAGCATCAAGGATGAACCAGCAACCCTCGACGAACCTGCAACACTTGAAGAATCCATCCATCCATCATCCATCCATCATCAATTCATCCATCATTCATACATCCATTCATCCATCCATCATCCATTATCCATCCATCCATCCATCATCCATCCATCATCCATTATCCATCCATCCATCCATCATCCATCCATCATCCATCCATCATCCATCATCCATCCATTCATCCATCATCCATTATCCATCCATCCATCCATCATCCATCCATCATCCATCATTCATCCATCATCCATCATCCATCCATTCATCCATCATCCATCCATCCATCCATCCATCATCCATCCATCATCCATTATCCATCCATCATCCATCCATCATCCATCATCCATCCATCATCCATCCATCCATCCATTATCCATCCATCCATCCATCATCCATCCATCATCCATCATTCATCCATCATCCATCATCCATCCATCATCCATCATCCATCATCCATCCATCCATCCATCCATCATCCATCCATCATCCATTATCCATCCATCCATCCATCATCCATCCATCATCCATCATCCATCCATCATCCATCCATCCATCCATCATCCATCCATCCATCCATCATCCATCCATCATCAATTCATCCATCATTCATACATCCATCATCCATTATCCATCCATCCATCCATCATCCATCCATCATCCATTATCCATCCATCCATCCATCATCCATCCATCATCCATCAATCCATCCATCATCCATCCATCCATCCATCATCCATCCATCATCCATCCATCATCCATTATCCATCCATCCATCATCCATCCATCCATCCATCATCCATCCATAATCCATTATCCATCCATCCATCATCCATCCATCATCCATTATCCATCCATCCATCCATCATCCATCCATCATCCATTATCCATCCATCCATCCATCATCCATCCATCATCCATCCATCCATCCATCCATCATCCATCATCAATTCATCCATCATTCATCCATCCATCATCCATCCATCATCCATCCATCCATCCATCCATCCATCATCCATCATCCATCATCCATCCATCCATCCATCCATCATCCATTATCCATCCATCCATCCATCCATCATCCATCCATCCATCCATCCATCATCCATCCATCATCCATCCATCCATCATCCATCCATCCATTCATCCATCCATCATCCATCCATCCATCCATCATCCATCCATCCATCCATCCATCCATCATCCATCCATCCATCCATCCATCCATCCATCATCCATCCATCCATCCATCCATCCATCATCCATCCATCCATCCATCCATCCATCATCCATCCATCCATCCATCCATTATCCATCCATCCATCCATCATCCATCCATCATTCATCCATCCATCCATCCATCATCCATCCATCCATCCGTCCATCCATCATCCATCCATCCATCATCCATCCATCCATCCGTCCATCCATCATCCATCCATCCATCCATCCATCATCCATCCATCATTCATCCATCCATCCATCCATCATCCATCCATCCATCCATCCATCCATCATCCATCCATCCATCCATCCATCATCCATCATCCATCCATCCATCCATCCATCCATCCATCCATCCATCATCCATCCATCATTCATCCATCCATCCATCCATCCATCATCCATCCATCCATCCATCCATCCATCCATCCATCCATCATGGGCGACAGTGGCGTTGGATGTAGGAGGTTGCCCTGTAATCGGAGGGTTGACGGTTCAAGCCCCGACTCCGACTTTCATTGTCGTTGTGTCCTTGGGCAAGACACTTCACCTGCATTGTCTACTGATGGTGGTCAGAGGGCCCGGTGGCGCCAGTGTACGGCAGCCTCGCTTCTGTCAGTGAGCCCCAGGGCAGCTGTGGCTACAATGTAGCTTGCCACCATCAGTGTGTGTGTGAATGGGTGAATGAATGTAGTGTAAAGCGCTTTGGTCAAGTCTCCTAACTTGAATAAAGGCGCTATATAAGTACAGGACATCATTAATCCATCTATCCATCCATCCATCCATCCATCCATCCATCCATCATCAGGACTCTATATAATCTCTCTATGGTTATAATGAGAGATAATAATCTTTTCCAGTCAAAGCAGATAAACTTATTTCTGCTTTCTGAATGTTTTATAACCTGAACAGGTAGAAATGATGGAGTCTAAAATAGAGCAGCTGATGGAAACGCTGGCTGATCTGGTTCCCAGTGAGCTGCAGATCTTCTACAAGCTCTTGATGAAAACAATGAGCTGTGATTGGATTCCTGTGAAGAAGCTGGAGCAGCAGAGCTTGGTGTTTTCACTGGTGCGGACACACGCTGGACAGTGTGTGGAGGTAGCTAAGAAGATCCTAAAGTCTATGCGGAAGATAGATCTGCTGGAACAGATGGAGGACAGCGGCCCCAGAGCAAAAAGTAACGACGCAGACAAACCATCAACACCATGGGCAGGAAAATCAGCAGTAGATCAGTTATTTCTATACTCTAACTTTGCTGAATTTTCTCATTTCTCCACAGAAAAACGGTTTGATGAGCTTCTGTCTGCAGAAATCCACAGAGTGAGTGAAGACAGATCCCAAGAAAAACATTGCTGTTTTCATTCAGTTATCTGGTTTGTTTTAGGTCCCGTTAACTTCATATGATGCAGAAAGAAAGACAGACATTCATCTTTATTCCTTTACTTTTATACAGTTCATGATTAGAACATTTATATCATTTGATGAAGAATAGAAGCATGAATAGTTTAGATAGTTCTCAGGTATTAATGAGCTGATTAATACAAACATCCAGGCCTAATCTGGCATCAGAAACAAACCAAAATATTATGTTGAGCCTTCAGGTTTACCAGTTCATTGAATTCTTTGAATATTTTTACGATTTCTATCGTTCGCCAAACCTTAATGTCTTTAGACCCCCAAAGACTTGGAGCTCATTGAAAAACATGGATGATCAAAATAAATAAACATCGTCTTTGTATCATTTGGGAGATACTGATGCCTTTTAGAAGCATCATTGAAAAGAACATTTCTTGAATCTAAATGTGTTGAATAAATATAAGTGTTGCTCCACGGTTTGCAGACAGGATCTTTATCTCAGTGCTTTCTACTTTTGAATCCTTTAGGTTTCGGCCGTGGCTGTAACCAAAGATCTGGTTCTGGAAACGCTGAATGACCTGAAGGGAAGTGAATTCATGAAATTTAAATGGTTCCTGCAGCTGACTCAGTTCCAAAGGCGTCTTCCACAAATCCCATGGAGCGAGATGCAGTTTGCAAACAGGACAGACTTGGTGATGATGATGTGGACTACATGTGGTGACGAGTGTCTGCAGGTGACTGAGGAGGTTCTGACGGACATGAAAAGGTCTGATCTGGTGGAGAAGCTTCCAGTGCAAAGTTCCCGCTTTAAAGGTCAGAAGGAAAATATTCTTCTAAAGTTACTGCGATTCTTTTCAGTTCTGTTTGGTAAAACATGTTTAATTATAGTGAAGTAGAGATTCTTCAAAAACCAAAGTCAGGAATGACAAATTATAGATAAAAAGTTTTGTTTTATATTATTTATATAACTTAATCTATTAAATTGCATAATATTTTTTCTAGATTTAATCTGAGGCTGCATCGAAATATTTGCTGTAATTTTGCACCAAAAAGTAAAAGTTTTTTGAGTGAAAGCTAAAACCTATTGTTTTATATATATATATATATATATATATATATATATATATATATATATATATATATATATATATATATTTACTCTCACAGTGAGAGAAATCTAGATTTGGACGTTTTCATTGTTTTAGGACTTTTTAGTGGAAATTCTCCATGTCTTAGGCTTGATTTGAGGGACGTTAAAGAATTCAGAAGAAATGAACCTTTATCTTAACTCGTTGGTTGTAGCAATAGCAGTGAAAATGGCCCACAGCATAACACTGCTGCTGTTTCAGGATTTACAGGTCGGGTTTGTTTAAAAAATAGTTCCAGTTAATTTGTGTAATTATGTTTTCATTGCTCTAAATTAGGGGTGCACCGATAAATCGGCCGGCCGATCGATCGGCCCCGATTTCCTTAATTTAGGGTGATTGGTGATCGGCCGATATTTACAAATGAAACCGATCTTAACCACCGATCTATTTACCTCCACAAGTGTCTTAAAGCTACAGTGTGTAATAATTACAGGGATATAAAGTCAGAAATTTAATATATTATACATAACTATGTTATTTATCATCACCTATGAGCTCAGCCTTTTAACCATAATATTTGCGTTGCCTTAGAATTCGTTATTTATAATTACATAGGAGCGGGTCTCGCAGCCATGGAGGCTGACATCTTTGCGCTACGGCAAGCGCAGAGCCAACAAACTAGCGATTGCGAGATCTCCCATTACGCTCGAAAATAACTACGGCAAGTTGAGAGAGATTAACTGAGACGGTACTGAACAGTAGATGGCAGTATTATGCCTGAGAAGCGTTTAGTCTGCCTGAAACCAAAGAAGAAGAAGAAGCAGGTATACTGCGCCTCAGTAACAAGAAAGGTGAACAAGGCGGCAGGCGTGAGTGACTTTGCAAACTGTTTGGCACTGTGTGGCCAAACATCAGACGAATGGAGGATCATGCCTACACTGTATCACAACGAAAAGCGGCGGACACCGAACCCCCGTCATCTAAGAAGCGGAAACACGACGAGAATAAACGCAAGCGTGACAAGAAACGGCAAAAAACACGGATCAACATTGGCACGGCATTTCCACGATGGAAGTCACTGATGGAGGAAAAAGGTTTTCAAAGTGACGCTCAAGTTGCCAGTTTTCTCTTGGACAGGTAATTAATCCTACACACACAATTGTCTAATATCACTGCAGTTTTTGGAGTACAGGATGCTCAGACCTGTCTAAAACAATAACATGCTGCGTGATGATGCTGTTACTCTCCAGTATACTTATTCAGCAACGTCCCTGACGTTTCACAGGTAATGATTCAGTAATTTTCTGTAAAATAATTTTCTGGATATATACCTCGGTTACTTCTCTCCGGCTCCTTTGGAGATCTTCAAGCCTTTCCTCCTCTGCTCTCACCCCGCTGGCTCCCCTCTCTCGCCTGGCCCCAGCTGCACGCCCACCCCGCCCTCTCTGCCCTCGTCCTCTCCCTCTTCCTCGCGTTGTAACCCCCGTGCCACCAAAATGACTTGGACTCTGTAAACGGGGAATATATATTCTTCTAGCGAACACAATCTCGCTGTTAAACTAATGACTACAATTCCTTCGTCTGTTTATATCACCATGCAAAGCAGCTCACCAAAACGTCACAACGATGTAGAAAAAATAACGGGTATATTTATTATCTTAAGTCTACATGAAATCTATACCCTACACAGACTAATGAAATACTATCTGTAAAATTATCTATGTAAAAAAACCTCATCACTTGAGAAGGTAGGTGATGCGGACGTCGTGGAAGACATTTTGTCCCGTAACGCTCGCCGTACTGTTGGGGGGGAGAAGCTGTGGGGGGGAGATGTTCATGTTGCTGCGGTCTGCAGTCTGGACGTTAGATGTCGCTGAAAATTACACACTGTAGCTTTAAAATCAGTTGCTATTCCATATTTTTTCTGATCTTTTGTTTAAGTTTTGTTTTTTGAAATGTAAAAAAATCAAAAGACCAATGTTGTAGTCTTAAGTTTGTTTTACTTAATATTTATTATTTAATTCATATCTATGTCAAGGCTCTACCCAGTGTTGTGCCTGAACGCGTTCATTGAACGAAAGTTCATGAACTCGTTCATATTTTGGGCGAACGTGAACTGAACGTACTGCATTACTGTCTGATGAACGTTATTGTGAACTCGTTCATTCTGGTGTCTGTGAACGGCACGCTCTCTCAGTTCAGCTCCGTTCAATAGGTTGCCAGATTTCTATAGAGTCCTCCAGGCGAAACCCCGGCTAAATCACACCGTAAACAGGCCTTAATATGTAGCGGGAAAAACACCCAATCTGGCAACACCAGCTACCAGTGCAGCGTGGAGGCGACAAAGCAGCAGTATGATCACTTAAAACAGTTTTATGACCAGGTGGTCGGTGAGGATGATGGCAACAAGTTTGCCCGCCGGCTTTCAGTAAAAAAATCCGCACTTCAGTAACCTTAAATTCCTACCTCAGCCTGGTCCCTCAGTTTGTGTTAGTAAAATGTTCTTGAGCGGAGGTCTTCAACAGGGGATCCGCGACCCCTAGGGGGTCTACGGAGGTACTGCATGAGGGTCTGCATGGTTAGTTGATATTTTTATATCCCCCCCCTGCAATTTTTTTCCCCACTAATTGAAATGTCTTTAAATAATCATTAACATAAAATCAACACACTGTAGTAAACAGATAAATGGAGGCAGAAGATGTCTTTCAGTCATCAATGCTCACATTCAGCGACACACAGGAGCTCTTTCAAGCTGGGCACCGTTTCCTTCACAACAACCAGGAATCAGAATCAGAAAAACTTTAATAATCCCAGGGAGAAATTAATTTCTTTACATTACTCCATCTGTAATAGAGTGACTATAGGACACAATTTCATACAATATATATAGTTAGGGGGTCCCCGCTCCATCTCGCCATCAGTTTGGGGGTCCTTGGTCTGGAAAACATAGAAGACCCCTGTTCTTGAGGGTTTTACTATCCATGTAACTTGTTTGTTAAACCTGCCTGGTATAATTTTCCAGGATTCCAGTATTCCTTTTTGGTATGTATTGAAATGGAATTTCAAATGGAAAAAATTATTAAAATAAAAAAAAACATTTGCACCTTAAAGACTACTTTCCTATTTTTCTTTTAATAATTACTCATAAAAAAGACCATTCAAGCAGGACATTTTTCCTGATGTTTTTGAGAATATACTGTAGGGGTGAAAGCTGCAGCTGCTACTAGTGTGAAGTGAATGGACAGCAACAAAGCGTTAAAGCAACAATGGGGAAATGCTGTCCCCTCAATGCTAATGTAAACCCTGGTTGGATAAGGATTCAAAACTGGATATGAAGATGAAATCTGACGCACAGTTTCAGAGTTACAACTGATAAAATAATTGCTGTCTGTGGTTCTACAGTAGGCTATGGTGTAATTGAGCAATATATGAAAAAAAAAAAAAGAACTATGAACTAGTTCATTTTTTGGTTTTGAATTATGAACTATGAACTGAACTAGTTCATTTTAAAATGTGTGAACTGAACTTTGAACTAGTTCACGTAGAAAGAGAACTTTCCCAACACTGGCTCTACCTCATGGGCAGTTAAAACAAGTTTATAAAGGTTCAAGGCTATTGTTCAAGGGCATGTTTTTCAAGAAAAGATTGTAACATTGACAGTGAATTACGATCTTGTAACACAGTGTTGGTTATAGCAAAAAAAAATAATAAAATCGGTATTAACCAAAAATCGGAATCGGCAGGTCAGATTTTTTAAAGATCGGTGATCGGAAATCGGCCGGAAAACTGCAATTGGTGCACCCCTACTCTAAATGGCAGCCGGACATTTCTGGAAATCATCCTAATGACAGATGAAAACTGCATTACACTTTAAATGCAGCAGGTGGCAGTATTTAGACGCCTAAGGCTAAACAGGGAAATATCAAAGAACAGATAATTGTTTCCTTTATTGAGAGCAATAAAACTAAACAAAAGAAAAATAAAATAATGCTACACCCATTCAGTTGAAAAATAAAGAAATAAATAACCCTATTTCTTATTTTCTCTATGGAATTTATATCAAAGCAATTTTACACAAACCATGTTTGAGTATAAAGCCTAGAAATGAGCTGAACCATTACCTTTGCTTCCAGTGAAGGCCTCTGTGAGCGAAGCTTGGCCTGAACTGAAGCAGGAAGTGAGTAACTGGTTGATAAGTCAGATCCACCAACAGCTGAACTCTGTTTTTCCTCTCAGCTTTAATCCCGGTTTTCCTTTCCCAGGTAAGATACATGGAGTCCATTATCAAGTGGCTGCTGGAACAGCTGGATGGTCTGACTGTCAGGGATCTAAAAGATATCCAGAAGATCCTTAGTTGGACCCGGTGCAACAGTCCGTACTTATGCGTCTCATCGAGGCTTCTGGGCATGGAGGCTGACCTGCAGGACACTGTGTTTCTAATGGTGCAGACCTACAGCCACCATCCTGTGGATAAGATGGTGAAACTGTTCCAGAGCATGAACAGGGAGGACCTGGTGTTTAATCTCATTCAATCCACAGAAAGTAAGATTAAAGCTTAACAGACATTATGATATCAATATTTTATCATGTAAACATGCCCTGCTTCTTTCCAGAAACTTTATGAGAGGAAACGGAGCTCCAGTGTCATCCAGAAAGTGAGTAATAATCCAACCTCCATGCTGCAGAAACGGCCCAAAGAATAAAAACCAGATTTAGCATAAAGTGAGATTAACCAATGCAAAGTAAAAATCCTCTAAATGAAAAACATTTTCTTAGAAATCCTGGTAGTTTTCTCAACTATTCTTTAATTACCAGATAAATACGTATTATTGTAGATTAGATTTAGAGAATCTGTCTCATTATTGGACTTCTGTGCAAGTCATGGATTGTCCATAATGAACACCATGTTCAAGCATAAGGATGTCCATCGGTGCACTTGGCACCAGGACACCATAGGCCGAAGGTCGATGATCGACTTTGTAGTCGTATCTTCTGATCTTCGGCCGCATGTCTTGGACACTTGGGTGAAGAGAGGGGCGGAGCTATCCACCGACCACCACCTGGTGGTGAGCTGGATACGCTGGAAGAGGAAGAAGCCTGAAAGACTCGGCAGGCCCAAACGTGTAGTGAGGGTCTGCTGGGAACGTCTGGTGGAACCCTCGGTCAGGGACGTGTTCAACTCCCACCTCCGGGAGCGCTTCTCTCAGGTTACGAGGGAGGTTGGAGACATGGAGTCCGAATGGGCTGTGTTCTCTGCCTCTATTGTCGATGCGGCTGCCCGTAGCTGTGGCCGTAAGGTTTGCGGTGCCTGTCGTGGTGGCAATCCCCGAACCCGGTGGTGGACACCGATAGTAAGGGATGCTGTCAAGCTGAAGAAGGAGTCTTATCGAGCTTGGCTGGCTTGTGGGACTCCTGAAGCAGCAAGCAGGTACCGTGAGGCCAAGCGTGTCGCGGCCCGGGCGGTTGCAGAGGCAAAATCTCGGGCCTGGGAGGAGTTCGGAGAGGCCATGGAAAAAGACTATCGGTTGGCCTCAAAGCGATTCTGGCAAACTGTCCGGCGCCTCCGGAGGGGAAAGCAGTGCTTCACTAACACTGTTTTCAGGGGGAGTGGGGAGCTGCTGACCTTAGAGGAGGATATTGTCGGACGGTGGAAGGAATACTTTGAGGATCTCCTCAACCCGACAGACACGCCTTCCATGGGGGAAGAAGAGATGGGGTGCTTGGGGCTGGATTCGTTCATCACCCAGGCTGAAGTCACCGAGGTGGTCAAAAAACTCTACGGTGGCAAGGCTTCGGGGGTGGACGAGATCCGTCCTGAGTATCTTCGAGCTCTGGATGTTGTTGGGCTGTCATGGTTGACAGGTCTCTTCAGCATCGCGTGGAGGTCAGGAACAGTCCCCCTGGATTGGCAGACTGGGGTGGTGGTTCCCCTCCATAAGAAGGGGGACCGGAGGGTGTGTTTCAACTATCGGGGAATCACACTTCTCAGCCTCCCCGGAAAGGCCTATGCCAGGGTGCTGGAGAGGAGAGTCCGGCTGATTGTCGAACCTCGGCTGCAGGAGGAGCAGTGTGGTTTTCGTCCTGGCCGTGGAACGGTGGACCAGCTCTACACCCTCTGCAGGGTGATGGAGGGTTCTTGGGAGTTTGCCCAACCAGTCCACATGTGTTTTGTGGACTTGGAGAAGGCATTCGACCGTGTCCCTCGTGCTGCCCTGTGGGGGGTGCTCAAGGAGTATGGAGTCGGGGGCCCTTTATTAGGGGCCATCCGTTCTCTGTACAAGCGGAGCAGGAGTCTGGTTCGCATTGCCGGCATTAAGTCGGACCTGTTCCCAGTGCATGTTGGACTCCGACAGGGCTGCCCTCTGTCACCGGTCCTGTTCATAACTTTTATGGACAGGATTTCTAGGCGCAGCCAAGGACCGGAGGGGGTCTAGTTCGGGGACCAGCGGATCTCGTCCCTGCTTTTTGCAGATGATGTAGTTCTGCTGGCTCCCTCCTGCCAAGACCTACAGCGTGCGCTGGGGCGGTTTGCAGCCGAGTGTGAAGCGGCCGGGATGAGAATCAGCTCCTCCAAGTCCGAGGCCATGGTTCTCGACCGGAAAAAGGTGGCTTGTCCCCTTCAGGTTGGAGGAGAGTCCCTGCCTCAAGTGGAGGAGTTCAAGTATCTTGGGGTCCTGGTTACGAGTGAGGGAAGAATGGAGCGGGAGATCGATAGACGGATCGGTGCGGCTGCTGCAATAATGCGGACGCTGCAACGGTCTGTCGTGGTGAAGAGAGAGCTGAGCGAAAAGGCAAAGCTCTCAATTTACCGTTCGGTCTACGTTCCTACCCTCACCTATGGTCATGAAATTTGGATCATGACCGAAAGAACGAGATCCCGGATACAAGCGGCTGAAATGAGCTTTCTCCGCAGGGTGGCTGGGCTCTCCCTTAGAGATAGGGGGAGGAGCTCGGTCATTCGGGAGAGGCTCAGTGTAGAGCTGGTTCACCTCCACATCGAGAGGAGTCAGTTGAGGTGGCTCAGACTTCTTCTTCGGATGCACCCTGGACGCCTCCCTCGGGAGGTGTTCCAGGCACGTCCCATTGGGAGGAGGCCCAGGGGACGACCCAGGACACGCTGGAGAGACCATGTCTCTCGGCTGGCCTGGGAGCGCCTAGGGCTTCCCCCAGCAGAGCTGGAGGAGGTGTCAGCGGAGAGGGAAGTCTGGGAGTCTCTGCTTAGTCTGCTGCCCCCGCGACCCGGTTCCGGATAAAGCGGGAGACGACGACGACGACGAGATTTAGAGAATTGAACAAAGTTCACACTGTTCTGAATATTTCAGGTGGCATTAATGGCAGCTGTTAAACATCTGCTCCTGGAAACCTTCAACTCTCTGAGTCAAGCTGAGTTTTTTCAGCTCAAGAGGCTCCTTTACCCGAATTCCTCACAAACCACAAAGTTGAGTTTGACAGAAATGGTGAATGTAATGGTGGAGGAGCTGGGAGCAAAGGCTGTGGAGGAAACCAGGAAAATCTTCAAGCACATGAACAGAGCCGATCTGCTGGAGGTGCTTCCAGAGACCGGCTGTGGAACAGGTCAGGACCTGCTCCACATCTTGTTTTCTGTATAATGGAAAGCTCTGTGTTTACGCCTTGAGGCTTACATTTATCTGCAGATGATGTCATCATCAGAGCGGTTTTGGGTTTAGTAGAAAACAGACATGAATGCTGAACTGTTACTGAGGTGTTCAAAGAGAAACAGGGATTCAAAATGTAAGCAGTCGAGGACAGTTCCATGTGGTACACCACAGGACAAGCTTTCCTGATAGATCCTCCTTCTCACATATAAAGCCTTAAATGGCCAGTTGCCTTTTGTATCTATGCTTCTTTTTCTATGTCTGCTTCTGTCTCCTTGAACCCCAGTGGGCCTCAGCAGATGGCCGCTCACACTGAGCCTGGTTCTGCTGGAGGTTTCTTCCTGTTCAAAGGGAGTTTTTCCTCTCCACTGTCGCTACAAGCATGCTTAGTGTGAGGGATTGCTGAAAAGTCAATGAGTCGATGCAATCAGCTGGTTTTCCTTAGATAGAAAACTTTGAATCAATCTGACTGGATGATCTGGATCTATAAAGTGACCTGAGATGACATGTTGTGAATTGGAGCTATAGAAATAAACTGAAAGCTTTAAAACTGATGCCTAAGGAAAAGTTAGAAAAATATGTCCAACATTTAGTAAGCATAGAGATGGACAGACCTGCCAGCCACATTAAACTCATTGCTGTGATGTCAGAGAAGATGCTGATTCACCTCCCTGTGTTTCCAGAAATCCCATCTACATGTTTGGATGCTGTGAAAAGTGAAAGTCCAGAGGTAATCCACCTGCTCCATTGTCCTCGTCTGTAATCCTGTATTTCATCTACATAACATCTAAAAAGTATAATCTGGACGGATGTCCTGCAGCTGGACTCCAGCAGCTGGACCAAAGTTGACCCTGAGGTGGACAGGACATCTCCAGATGAAGCACAAACATTCAGGTCAACATCAGAGCAGCAGCTGAGTAGAAAGCAGAGCTCAGCGGCTCGTTTTTAAATCTTTATTCGTGTTAATAAACCAACGACGCACATGAGCTTTAAAAGCTTCTTCTTTCTCTTTAATATCAGCCTCCGGTCTGAAGCGGGCCGCTTTGAATGCAGCGTCTCTGGTCTGCGTTGGTTCTGCCAGGAAAAGGTGGCCTTTAGGTACCGGTTCTGCTCGTGGGATGGCCACATGGAGAGGATGGAGAGCAGAGGATACAGGCCTGCAGGTCCTTTAATGGACATCACTGTCTCTACTGGGACGATGCTGGAGGTCCAGCTGCCTCACTGGGTCCACATCGGTAGGAGAACTTTAAGGGAAAAGCTTTTCAGGACACATTCAGATCATTTTCACTGAGCATCTCTTGCTGCTGTGTTTGCAGAAGATGTTCCTGAGTTATTGGACAACTTTGCTGTCCTGCATGTAACAGACTATGGAGATGTCCTGGAAAAAGTGGCCCGGGTCACAGAGACTCATCTCACGTTAACAGAACCAGCTTTCTCCTTGTGGGCACCTCTTCTAAACATCTTCTTCTCTCCACGAATCAACTGCTGTAACACATTAATATACTATCAGCCCAACAAGCCGTTCCTCAAGCTGCACGTTTACCTGATCCTGCCGGATCCTGCTCTGAAACAGGTGGTTATTTATTTCATCATCAAGTCCTTCATTTATCAACAATATTACATCATTTGGAGATCAAATCTGTCTCAACTAAAGTCCCTCCATTAATCTCCTTCTGCACAATATTCAGAGGATCCTGAACATCGAGTAGAAACAGGAAAACTTCTGCTTAAAGCATTTCTATTTGATTGAGAACAAACAAAAGTGTCCAGGTTAAGAGGAGGTTTTTGACGACCCAAATGCAGAGGGGAGCTTTGAAGATTGAATTAATTGTCCAAGGCAACAGAGGCAAAAATTCAAAACACAAAATGCTGATAACCTGAAGGAGAACAGGCGAGGGGAGCAAGAAGACGATAGAACTACAAAACAACGAGAAACCAGCACTGAGTGACTGCAGAGGTGGTGTATAGATATGGAGCAGGTGTGAGTAGAACTAACTAGAAGGGAGCCAAGGGGAAAGGAAACAAACACAAGGGGGCAGCAGAGAGTAACTAAAGAAATACCAAACTGACAGAAAACAAAGACACAGAATAACATGGAAACTAAATATAAACTTAAACAAAGGGCAGAACTCTGATTAAAAGACTGATTTACGTATTTTCAGACGTATTTGAACTTGCTGGAATCCGTCTTTTAGATTTGGTGCCATAAATCCAAAGATGGGCTTCCCTTACCTAGAGAGAGGACTCTGCTGTGACCAGTTATTTCTGTCTTTGCTCTTCTTGGAGAAACATCTGGACTGTTTGCTGTCCTTTCAGTCGATCTACAAAGATGAAACCTCTGGGGGGTATGAAGCAATCAAGAAGCCCCACCCAGACCAGCGTCTGAAGATGGACTGTGGTTTCACCCTCAAGGCTTCCGTAGAGACCGCCCACATTCAGCCCCCGGTACCGTTTGACCCTGCTCTGAGAAATGTGGTGTTCATTCTAGGTCCACTTTGATTCTGCTGATTAGATTTTATTACCAAAGCACCAAAGTGCTTCTGCTACTAAAAGGTTCTGGGAACCTTTTGGACTGGTTCTAGTCCAGCTGAGTCAGACCAGCTTGTTTTTCATGTTTCCTCACAGCAAATAACTCTGAGGCACGTCAGCCAGGATCCAAACTTCTACGAGGTGTTCATTGAGAATCCAGACAGAAAGTTTAACCTGGAGCTGCTGCAGACCGGTTCAGAAACAGTTTGGTTCTGTGAAATTCGTAAAGGTCAGTTTGTTCCATAAATATCACCTCTGTTTTCCTTCAGGACCATAATACTACAAGATCTTTAAATAAAACTATTTAGGTTGGTGTTAAAGATCTGATGCAGGAAATCTGCAACCGTTTTATTGAACAAAGAATTTGTATTTTTAGTTTATAACTCTTTAAAACCAAGTTTATAATATTTGAGTTTCTGAGAACTTCACATCAGCAGGGAAATATTCTGTTCTGGAAAAACTGGGTTTATCCAATCAAAATGGTTCAAATAGGGACAAAACAAACATTTAATGAAGCGGAAGCATCGATTTTCTTCTATAGGATGATTGTTTTAATAAAACATAACAGTTTTCAAGTTATTTACAAGAAATATTGATCTAAAAACCTATTCCTGATTCTTTAATGTCATTCTATTGTGTAAAATATTCTTTAAAACTCCTCAGAATGTTATTTATTAATAGACTTTATTCCAAGCCATTAGTTGGTTGTTTTCATCGTTCAGACACTATTAAGAGCCATTGTAGGGTCCAAAGAGCTGCATGCCAGAGCTGGAAAGCTTTTTAGTCAGATGCATCACTGAATTAAACATGGTGGTGTTGGCATCATGCTGTGGGGACGTCTCACTGCTAGTCCTGCTGCTGCAATTTCCCCCTGGAATCAGCAGTGATGTGGTTAAAACCCGACCAGAAGCAGGAATTCCAGCAGAACATTGGTCCAAACCCACATTAACTGGTTCTGGAACAGAAACAAAAGCAGTTTAATGATTATTAATGAAGGGAGCCAAGAAAACTGAATGGAAAACATTGAGACTGTTTTTCTTCCTTTTTATACAGATGATTATCCTAAATCTGGTTTGTCTGCAGGTAAGATGCTCAATTTATTCAACTTTCATTCATAGATTATAGCCACACTTAGTGTCTAAATGAAAGGTGGATAAAATGGTTAAAAAGTAGCTGGAAACGTTGCAGTTTTGTGGTCAGAGCGACTTACAGATGGGAAGCCTTTGATGCATCAGCTGACTGTTGTTTTCTCATTATGAGGGAATTAAAACCTTCCCAGCAATAATCCCTCTGTGTTCCTGTTTCTCTCTCTGTGTCAGATGGAGGATCTTCAACAGAAGCTGTAGCTGTGAAAGCAGAAGGTAAGAAGTGGAAGAAAATCACTGGAAGTTACAGAAAGCATCACTCTGTTCACCGGAGAAATTAGAGAAACAACGACAAATACAGTGAGAGGAAACTGTCATCAGACTGCTCTCTATATTAAATAAAACATTAAAGGCTTTTTCTTTCATTACAGCAGATAGGATCAGGGGCGGATCTAGAAAAATATTTATGGGGTGGCGAGAGGGGGGCAGGAATTTTTTAGGGGTGGCAACATATGGCATATGTTTCCACTGAATTTAATCACAGTTATCACAGTTTGGTGAGAATAGTTGTACAGTCAGTGTTTCATGTGAAACAGTTCATATTAGAAATACATCGTATAATGTGATCTAATAGGAGATAGAAGAATGATAACACTACTTCTAGAGCGGCATTATTACAGGTATTAAGGTAAGACACAGGTGCTGAGTAGTAGATGTGTGAGATTGACTGACAGCTTTGCAGCATTTGCACAAGAAGAAACTATAGAAAGAAAAAGTTGAGCAGAACTACACTGTAGAAATAAATGTAAAGGCACCAAACAAGGTACCAGACATCTATGTAATGTTTACTCTGAACACACATTTACCCCATTTGTTCCTCAGTAACTTGACATACAGCAGTTAAGGCAACATGAAAGGGACATTTCATGCATGTAGATCTGCTGTAGATAGATCTGCTGTATCAACAAATCAACATAAAGGCAGGTACTGAATGTTACAGCAAAATCTCCACTAATCTGAAAAGAAGCAACACGAAAATACATTTTGCTTCCAGTCTGAAAAAGAACAAAACATTTAGTGAGTAGGTTCATACGGGTCATTTCTGGATAGTTTCATATTATATATGCAAAAAAAGAAACATCAACACTGCTTCATATTTAGCAGGATTCACACCAGTATCACATTTTTAACTTTTAACACTTTTGGTTTTATTAAAGGAAATATCAGATTTTCTCAGGTGCCAAAACAAAATGTAACAGCTCTGTAAAGGTTCACCAGAGAGCAGAACATAAAGTTAACATGACTATAACAGCTGAATGCAGTGATTTCCATGCTGCTCAGCAAAACGATTCACTAATGTATTTAGATCCAATCCCTTTGTGCGTTTTGATTTGAGTTCAACCAAACTTGATCGTCTCTTTTCTGTCATAGTTGACCGCAAATATGTCTTTATGAGGCTGAGACGTCAGGCCTAACTAACATCATAGTTAGAGAAATAACGTTCTGCAACCTGATTTTTATCATCTGTAAATCAGCATTGCAGCTATGCTAGCAACATTGTGCTTTCATTATGATTTCATTTCTCCATAGATAGTTAATCAGTTTTTACCTGTTTCATCCCGTGTCTCCTCCCCCCATCACCCCTGGCTCCCTCGCTTTGCCCCGCTCGGTTTTCAAAACAATCAGTCTCAGTCGCTCTTGCGTCATCTCGTGCTCCATTCACTGCAGTCCGACATTGGAAATTAGCGGTCGTAATTCTCAAATTGTCCATAATTTATAAGCCTCGCCACCCCTACAGCTAACTGGGGTGGCAAGGCTGTCATTTAGGGTGGCAGTTGCCACCCTATGCCACCCCAGTAGATCCGCCTATGGATGGAATCTGTTCTGATTTCTCCCCAGAGGAGCACTTTGTGGACAAACACAGAAAAGAGCTGATCCAGAGAGTGAGCAACATCAAACCCATTTTAGATGGACTTTTCCAGGAGAAAGTTCTCCTGGATGAGGCCTACGACAGAATAAGATCTCTAGCGACCTCCCACGATCAGATGAGGGAGATATTCCTCTGCATGAAAGCTGGAGATGCCTGCAAAAATATCTTCCTCTCCATTCTTCAAGAGAATGAAAGATTCCTCATATCTGAGCTAAAGGGTTAACGAGTCGACCAGAGCGACCCAGACTAGTTAGTGATGGTTACCTGCATTTGGACTGACCTCTTTTAAAGCTATTCTGGAGGATTTTTTTCACCCTTTACACAAATAAATATATTTCTTTAAATAAATCAAAATTAGGCTTAAAATTAATAAAATAAGGACAAAAACATTTAATGAAGAGGAAGCATCAATTTTCTTCTATAGGATATTAATATATTATTTTATTTAAAACATTAACAGTTTAAGTTATTGACAAGAAATATTGATCTAAAAACCTATTTCTGATTCTTTAATGTTATTTTGTTGTGAAAATTCTATAAAAAATTTTTTTAAATATTCTTTAAACTCCTCAGAATGTTATTTATTAATAGACTTTATTCCAAGCTATTAGTTGGTTGTTTTTATCGTTCAGACACTATTAAGAGCCATTTTAGGGTTCAGCATGTTAGAATCAGATGCATCACTGATTTATTCCTAAAATGAAGGTAACTGGTTACAGGAAGATGATCACCCTGATTAATAGTGAGCTGCTTGATCTTTACTGCTGTGGCGTCAGAAGTTACTTTAATATGAGAAAGCCTGAAAAACAGAGAGAAGGCAAAAAAGGTAAAGAACAGGAGAAAATAAAAATAAAAATGGTCTCTAATCAAGTCTCTGCATCACACTTGCAACATTATTTTTGCACCACCGATGGTTGAAACTTTTATAATCCTTTTAAATAGAACAGAACTCCATGTTCTACTGGATTTTGGACCATTTTATTTATTTTGCATTGAACCTTGATCCATATCAAAGCTGTTCTGCTTCATTATTTCTATACTGGTTTCATTTTCCCCTACATAGTTTATATTCTTATAGCTGCTACACCATAAATGGTTCATTCCCTGTTTTAAGCTGTAAGCAACGCAATAGTTTGTCTCCAAGTCTAAAGTATTTCATAAAAAAATGTAATTCTAGAAATAAGTTTTCAACAACATAAAGCTGACAGAAACTAGACTAAAACCTTTTTTAGTTTTAGTCGACTAAAGTGGGACTAAAACTAATAAAAGTGCATCAGAGATGCAGTTTAAAACATTTTCTTTTCGTTGTGGATTTTTGTAATCAGGATAACTGGGATCATTCAACGTTGGTTTGTTCTCTACTTCCAAAAACTTCATTCATGCCTGAGGTGAGAAGTTTGTCTGCATTTGATGAAACTTTTAAGCCAGTCAGTATAAAATCAATATTTTTTATAGAGATGCTTCCTGGTGTGTTGAAGTACCAAGAGTTTGCATCCAATAATTCAACTAAACGTAGATCTGTTATAATGAAATTTTAAAATGGGTGTGATTGGAATAATTGATCTCAACTGGAGCTTAAAGTATCTCGGCTCCGTTTTTCGATGCTGAAGGACAGAAGAGGCGGACGGTGACGTTGGAAGGAGTATTGGTGGATGAACAGTTCTGATTGATTCACCTGATGGCTGCTCTGCTGGATGGATGTGAGCGGAGTGCAGCAGTGAAGGAGGAGGAGTCAATGGGTGATTGACAGCCAGTGATGTGCCAGGGTAGTTATGACCAGCAGAATGAATGTCCCCTCACTGGAAGCCATGAAGAGCTTCACCGCAGCCCAACTCCATAACGGTAGAATATCATACAGAAGCTGTAAGTCAATGAAAAACACAAATATATATTTAAGCACTGAATATGACAGGATAAAGTTGAGAGTCAACCCAAGGAAGGCCCCAGGGCCTGATAACACACCTGGGCAGGTGTATAAGGAGTGGTCAGATCAGCTGGCTGGTGTCCTCACAGACATCTTTAACACCTGGAGGAGAAGAACACCAACGATGGATGCTGTTCCTGGACTTCAGTTCAGCTTTCAGCACCATCATCCCACAGCATCTGATGGGCAAACTGGAGCAGCTGGGCTTCAATACACCCCTCTGCTATTGGCTGCTAGACTTCCTCACCAACAGACCTCAGTCAGTCCGGGTCGGACAGAACACCTCTGATGTTGGCTGCTAATAATTATATTACAGGCGTGCTGGAAGCTGTTTCAAGCGAGGGGGGCTGATGGCTCGGTTGGAAAACACGTGACGTCATTATGTTGAGGGCTGTGGCTGACGTTTTTAACGTAATATTGTAGGCCTACATTTGTCGCCAAAAACTGCCATTTAAAATAAATCGGAACAAAGCATGAACATTTTAAACTTTATTTCTTCTCTTTTAATCATTCAAAACAAACAACAGCTCCCAATCAACAGGATCAGGAATACTTGAATGAAACATGGCCTAAATATAGCCTAAACTGAGCATTGAACGTCTTGAAAGTCCATTCGACTACGGATATGAGGAATGATTTCATATCTGAAACAAAAAACACACAAAAAAAACAAACAAATTTCATATTTTATCACTAATTAGCTTAATACAGACATAATATTTAGTGATATGCAGCCTTATTCTAGCGTAGACTTCTTCAGCCACAGGACTAAGACGAATAGGCACAGCATATAGAAATAAATAAGAAATAAATAACGCTAAATAAATGCTCGGCGGCAGTATAGGGGAATTAAAACCATTTCTTACCTCGAAATAGTCAGAAATACGTTTCTGCTGCCTATTGCTAGCCATGCCTGAACGAATGTGAGGTGGCGGAAGCTTCCGGGGGAGTAGCCTAGTTTTTTATGAAATATTAAAATAATGAATCATTAGTTTATATCTTATACACAGCCCATCATTTTAATCCCATATCAAACACAGTCTTTTAAAAAATAAATACATAAATAATTTCATGTTTTTAAGTACAATATTATGTTACTCCACAGCCCCCCACCATGGGGGGCTGATGCTATGACGAGGGAGGCTGCAGCCCCCGCAGCACCCCCCTTCCCGTGCCACTGTTATATTATATTTTTATATTTAAGAAGAAAGATCCGCTGGTTTTCAGTCAGCTTCCTGTTTTGAAGAATTCTTTTTTAATCACCGCTGATATTCTGCTGAGAAATGAAGAATAAAATAAAAACATTTATCTTTCTCCGGTTCAGAGGGTTGGATCTGAGGCGGAGAGACTCCAGCGGCTCTTCCTTCTCTCTGTGCGCTCCCTACTCTGTGCGCGCTCCCGCTGAGGCCGTTCCTGTCGGGGTTACCGACCTTCTCACCACACCTGCTTCGCTGCGTTGCTTTCGGTTTCTGCAGCTCCTGTTGTCAGAGAAATGCCTCCGAAGAGCATCAAGATGCTGCTGCTGGACTCCCTGGAGGACCTGTCCGCAGAAAACTTTGACAAGTTCCGCTACGCTCTGCTGGATCGCCGCGAGGAGCCGCGGGTCCGACGCTGCAGGGTGGAGGGCAAGAGCCGCCTGGAGGTCGTGGACGTGCTGGTGTCCACTTTCACCGAGGAGAAGGCAGTGGGAGTCACCGAGGAGATCCTGAGGGAGATCCGCTGCATCCAGGAGGCAGACAGACTCGGTGAGGAGGAGGAGGAGGAGGAGGAGGAGGAGGAGGAGGAGGAGGAGGAGGAGGAGGAGGAGGAGGAGGAGGAGGAGGAGGAGGAGGAGGAGGAGGAGGAGGAGAAGCTCCAGAGCAGAGAGAAGGTCTCAGTCCTGCAGCTCTTAAAGGTGTCTCTGCTTCAACACCTGAGTCCGATAATGTCAGAACTGTGCAGAAGCTGCAGGCTGAGGAGGAGATCCAGGTGTGGAAGCAGAGGGTCACCATGGAGGTGGAGGACCTGCTGGACTGGATCTGAGGAGCTTTGCTCTGCAGGGTTGGAGGCACCTTCAGGTTTAGTTTAGTTTGGGCTCCATGGTTTCTGCATCATTTGAACAAACAAATTAAAATAAAACTGTTTTTGATCAAAATCTTCAGATTTTATGACGTCCAGAAAAGATTTAGATCGAAAAATAATTTTTTTTCCAAGCATTGGTTGTGTTTTTTATATTAAGCATCAGAAAATATTCCTGATGCTTAATATTCCTTAAAGCTACAGTGTGTAATTTTCAGCGACATCTAGCGGTCAGACTGCAGACCGCAGCAACATGAACATCTCCCCCCCACCGCTTCTCCCCCCCAACAGTACGGCGAGCGTTACGGGACAAAATGTCTTCCACGACGTCCGCATCACCTACCTTCTCAAGTGATGAGGTTTGTTTACATAGATAATTTTACAGATAGTATTTCATTAGTCTGTGTAGGGTATAGATTTCATGTAGACTTAAGATAATAAATATACCCGTTATTTTTTCTACGTCGTTGTGACGTCTTGGTGAGCTGCTTTGCATGGTGATATAAACAGACGAAGGAATTGTAGTCATTAGTTTAACAGCGAGATTGTGTTCGCTGGAAGAATATATGTTCCCCGTTTACAGAGTCCAAGTCTTGTTTGTGGCACGGGGGTTACAACGCGAGGAAGAGGGAGAGGAAGAGGGCAGAGAGGGCGGGGTGGGCGTGCAGCTGGGGCCAGGCGAGAGAGGGGAGCCAGCGGGGTGAGAGCAGAGGAGGAAAGGCTTGAAGATCTCCAAAGGAGCTGGAGAGAAGTAACCGAGGTATATATCCAGAAAATTATTTTACAGAAAATTACTGAATCATTACCTGTGAAACGTCAGGGACGTTGCTGAATAAGTATACTGGAGAGTAACAGCATCATCACGCAGCATGTTATTGTTTTAGACAGGTCTGAGCATCCTGTACTCCAAAAACTGCAGTGATATTAGACAATTGTGTGTGTAGGATTAATTACCTGTCCAAGAGAAAACTGGCAACTTGAGCGTCACTTTGAAAACCTTTTTCCTCCATCAGTGACTTCCATCGTGGAAATGCCGTGCCAATGTTGATCCGTGTTTTTTGCCGTTTCTTCTCACGCTTGCGTTTATTCTCGTCGTGTTTCCGCTTCTTAGATGACGGGGGTTCGGTGTCCGCCGCTTTTCGTTGTGATACAGAGTCGGCATGATCCTCCATTCGTCTGAACAGTTTGCAAAGTCACTCACGCCTGCCGCCTTGTTCACCTTTCTTGTTACTGAGGCGCAGTATACCTGCTTCTTCTTCTTCTTTGGTTTCAGGCAGACTAAACGCTTCTCAGGCATAATACTGCCATCTACTGTTCAGTACCATCTCAGTTAATCTCTCTCAACTTGCCGTAGTTATTTTCGAGCGTAATGGGCGATCTCACAATCGCTAGTTTGTTGGCTCTGCGCTGCCGTAGTGCAAAGATGTCAGCCTCCATGGCTGCGAGACCCGCTCCTATGTAATTATAAATAACGAATTCTAAGGCAACGCAAATATTATGGTTAAAAGGCTGAGCTCATAGGTGATGATAAATAACATAGTTATGTATAATATATTAAATTTCTGAATTTATATCCCTGTAATTATTACACACTGTAGCTTTAAAGCTACAGTGTGTAATAATTACAGGGATATAAAGTCATAAATGTAATATATTATACATAATATTATTTATCATCACCTATGAGCTCAGCCTTTTAACCATAATATTTGCGTTGCCTTAGAATTCGTTATTTATAATTACATAGGAGCGGGTCTCGCAGCCATGGAGGCAGACATCTTTGCACTACGGCAGCGCAGAGCCAACAAACTAGCGATTGCGAGATCGCCAAAACGTCACAACGATGTAGAAAAAATAACGGGTATATTTATTATCTTAAGTCTACATGAAATCTATACCCTACACAGACTAATGAAATACTATCTGTAAAATTATCTATGTAAACAAACCTCATCACTTGAGAAGGTAGGTGATGCGGACGTCGTGGAAGACATTTTGTCCCGTAACGCTCGCCGTACTGTTGGGGGGGAGATGTTCATGTTGCTGCGGTCTGTAGTCTGACCGCTAGATGTCGCTAACAGTTACACACTGTAGCTTTAAGCTTCAGGAATATTTGCTCTTTGGACAGATGATGTCGGAGCGATCAGACGCACAGTTCAGGAAGACCGACATATTTCCACTAAATGTTGCTTCTAAGTTTTACTGATTTATGGCGACAGATTTTAACTTCATTTCTTCTGATTTGTTTTACAGTAAAGGAGATGAGAGGATGATGACAGACGGTGAGTAACTGACATGTGTTTATTACAAAATAAGACATTTAAACTAAACTTTGAAAGAATTTATTTGTTTTTGCAGCAGCAGAACTGAAGACGGAGAAATCGCCTCAAATCCATTAATCCATCCATCATCCATCCATCCATCCATCCATCATCCATCCATCCATCCATCCATCATCCATCCATCCATCCATCATCCATCCATCATCCATCCATCCATCCATCCATCATCCATCCATCCATCCATCCATCCATCATCCATCCATCCATCCATCCACCATCCATCCATCCATCCATCCATCCATCCATCATCCATCCATCCATCCATCCATCATCCATCCATCATCCATCCATCCATCCATCCATCCATCATCCATCCATCCATCCATCCATCCATCATCCATCCATCCATCCATCCATCCATCCATCCATCATCCATCCATCATCCATCCATCCATCATCCATCCATCCATCCATCCATCCATCCATCATCCATCCATCATCCATCCATCCATCATCCATCATCCATCATCCATCATCCATCATCCATCATCCATCCATCCATCATCCATCCATCCATCCATCCATCATCCATCTATCCATCCATCCATCATCCATCCATCATCCATCATCCATCCATCCATCCATCCATCATCCATCCATCCATCATCCATCCATCCATCCATCCATCCATCATCCATCCATCCATCCATCCATCATCCATCCATCCATCCATCATCCATCCATCCATCATCCATCCATCATCCATCCATCCATCATCCATCATCCATCCATCATCCATCCATCCATCATCCATCCATCCATCATCCATCCATCCATCATCCATCCATCATCCATCATCCATCCATCCATCATCCATCCATCATCCATCCATCCATCATCCATCCATCATCCATCCATCATCCATCCATCCATCATCCATCCATCATCCATCCATCCATCCATCATCCATCCATCCATCCATCATCCATCATCCATCCATCCATCATCCATCCATCCATCATCCATCCATCCATCCATCCATCATCCATCCATCCATCATCCATCCATCATCCATCCATCATCCATCCATCCATCCATCCATCCATCATCCATCCATCCATCCATCCATCATCCATCCATCCATCCATCCATCATCCATCCATCCATCCATCATCCATCCATCCATCCATCCATCCATCATCCATCCATCCATCCATCATCCATCCATCCATCCATCCATCCATCCATCATCCATCCATCCATCCATCCATCCATCCATCATCCATCCATCATCCATCATCCATCCATCCATCCATCCATCCATCATCCATCCATCCATCCATCATCCATCCATCCATCCATCCATCCATCCATCATCCATCCATCCATCCATCCATCATCCACCCATCCATCCATCATCCATCCATCCATCCATCATCCATCCATCCATCATCCATCATCCATCCATCCATCCATCCATCCATCCATCCATCCATCATCCATCCATCCATCCATCATCCATCATCCATCCATCATCCATCCATCCATCATCCATCATCCATCCATCCATCATCCATCCATCATCCATCCATCCATCATCCATCCATCATCCATCCATCCATCATCCATCATCCATCCATCCATCATCCATCCATCATCCATCATCCATCATCCATCCATCCATCATCCATCCATCCATCCATCCATCCATCCATCCATCATCCATCTTTCATCCATCATCCATCCATCTTTCATCCATCATCCATCCATCCATCATCCATCCATCATCCATCCATCCATCATCCATCCATCCAGCCATCCATCATCCATCCATCCATCCATCCATCATCCATCTTTCATCCATCATCCATCCATCTTTCATCCATCCAGCCATCCATCCATCATCCATCTTTCATCCATCCATCCATCCATCCATCATCCATCCATCCATCCATTCATCATCCATCCATCCATCCATCATCCATCCATCCATCATCCATCCATCCATCATTCATCCATCATCCATCCATCCATCATCCATCCATCATCCATCCATCATCCATCCATCCATCCATCCATCATCCATCCATCCATCATCCATCCATCATCCATCCATCCATCCATCATCCATCCATCATCCATCCATCCATCATCCATCATCCATCCATCATCCATCCATCCATCATCCATCCATCCATCATCCATCCATCATCCATCCATCCATCCATCATCCATCCATCCATCATCCATCCATCCATCCATCCATCATCCATCATCCATCCATCATCCATCCATCATCCATCCATCATCCATCCATCCATCCATCCATCCATCCATCCATCCATCCATCATCCATCCATCCATCCATCATCCATCCATCCATCCATCCATCATCCATCCATCATCCATCCATCATCCATCCATCCATCATCCATCCATCATCCATCCATCCATCATCCATCCATCATCCATCCATCATCCATCCATCCATCCATCCATCATCCATCCATCCATCCATCCATCCATCATCCATCCATCATCCATCCATCATCCATCCATCATCCATCCATCCATCCATCCATCCATCCATCATCCATCCATCCATCCATCCATCCATCCATCATCCATCCATCCATCATCCATCCATCATCCATCCATCATCCATCCATCATCCATCCATCATCCATCCATCATCCATCCATCCATCATCCATCCAGCCATCCATCCATCATCCATCCATCTATCCATCCATCTTCCATCCATCATCCATCCATCATCCATCCATCCATCCATCATCCATCCATCCATCCATCCATCCATCATCCATCCATCCATCCATCCATCCATCATCCATCCATCCATCATCCATCCATCCATCATCCATCCATCCATCATCCATCCATCATCCATCCATCATCCATCCATCCATCCATCATCCATCCATCCATCATCCATCCATCCATCATCCATCCATCCATCATCCATCCATCATCCATCCATCATCCATCCATCCATCATCCATCCATCCATCCATCCATCCATCCATCCATCCATCATCCATCCATCATCCATCATCCATCCATCATCCATCCATCATCCATCCATCCATCATCCATCCATCATCCATCCATCATCCATCCATCCATCCATCCATCATCCATCCATCCATCCATCCATCCATCATCCATCCATCATCCATCATCCATCCATCCATCATCCATCCATCCAGCCATCCATCCATCATCCATCCATCCATCCATCCATCCATCCATCCATCCATCCATCCATCCATCATCCATCCATCATCCATCCATCCATCCATCCATCCATCATCCATCCATCATCCATCCATCCATCCATCATCCATCCATCCATCATCCATCCATCCATCATCCATCCATCCATCATCCATCCATCATCCATCCATCATCCATCCATCCATCCATCATCCATCCATCCATCCATCCATCCATCCATCATCCATCCATCCTCCATCCATCCATCATCCATCCATCATCCATCCATCCATCATCCATCCATCATCCATCCATCATCCATCCATCATCCATCCATCCATCATCCATCCATCCATCCATCCATCATCCATCCATCATCCATCCATCATCCATCATCCATCCATCATCCATCCATCCATCCATCCATCCATCATCCATCCATCATCCATCCATCCATCATCCATCCATCCATCATCCATCCATCATCCATCCATCATCCATCCATCATCCATCCATCATCCATCCATCATCCATCCATCTTTCATCCATCCATCCATCATCCATCCATCATCCATCCATCTTTCATCCATCATCCAGCCATCCATCCATCATCCATCCATCCATCCATCCATCCATCATCCTTCCATCCTTCCATCCATCCATCCATCCATCCATCCATCCATCCATCCATCCATCATCCATCCATCCATCCATCATCCATCCATCCATCATCCATCCATCCATCCATCCATCCATCATCCATCCATCATCCATCCATCATCCATCCATCCATCCATCATCCATCCATCATCCATCCATCCATCATCCATCCTTCAATCATCCATCCATCCATCCATCATCCATCCATCCATCATCCATCCATCCATCATCCATCCATCATCCATCCATCCATCATCCATCCATCATCCATCCATCCATCATCCATCCATCATCCATCCATCCATCCATCCATCATCCATCCATCCATCATCCATCCATCATCCATCCATCATCCATCCATCCATCATCCATCCATCCATCATCCATCCATCATCCATCCATCCATCCATCCATCCATCCATCCATCATCCATCATCCATCCATCATCCATCCATCCATCATCCATCCATCATCCATCCATCCATCATCCATCCATCATCCATCCATCCATCCATCCATCATCCATCCATCCATCATCCATCCATCATCCATCCATCATCCATCCATCCATCATCCATCCATCCATCATCCATCCATCATCCATCCATCATCCATCCATCCATCATCCATCCATCATCCATCCATCCATCCATCCATCCATCATCCATCCATCATCCATCCATCCATCCATCATCCATCATCCATCATCCATCCATCCATCATCCATCCATCCATCATCCATCCATCCATCCATCCATCCAGGTCAGAGACATAGTCCCAGCGTGTCCTGGTCCTTCCACCCGGCCTCCTGGAAGAGGAGGCCTCCATGAAACAAATCACTTCCTTCTGCTGTAATAAATAAACATGATGTCATAAAGCGTCTCATCTGCTCTGGTTTTTAACGTGTTCATGATCAGCAGTTCCTCAGAGTTTCTTCAGCGCCGCTCTTCAGCATCAGCATCCTGGACGGCTGCTGTCTGTAGATCCGATGACCTCTGACCCCTCCTGCTCGTTTCCAGGGCGGGTGCTGCAGATGCAGTCGACGCTCCATCACCTGGACGGACGGGTTCTGCAGGCAGAATCCGTCCTTTCAGATCAACGTCAGCAGAGATTCACCAGATGAGTCTGCAGCTGTGGGAGGTCTTAGATGTTCCAGACAGATTGGTGAACGCCTCATTTTAACGTCCTCATATTTTTCCTTTTTAAAACAACCGGTTGTTAAAAATCAGGAAGAGGCTAAGCTGCATTTTAAACCCGACTTCCTTCTGTGTAAAACATCTGAAGTGTTTCCAGCATTAATTATTTGTTTATAACCGAATATCGGACGAACATTTCTGTGATTATTGGTCCTCACAAATACATGATAAACATTCTTCCAAAGTGAAAATACAGAAACATGAAATCTAATCAGATCAATAAGAACCTACTCCTTAAAGTCTGTTTTATTCAAATACTAAGTTTCTATTTTTGAAGAGGAGGTGATACAGATTTAAAGCTGCGTATATTTTAACTCCTTCATTTTCAAACAAAGTCATTTTCCTTCTCTGTCAGAGAGAAACGGATGACGTCAGGAATCCTTCTGTTCTGTGTTCTCATCAGCACCATTTTCAAACGACCTCCATCTTTGGACGTGATGACGGCAGCAGACAGGCTGGATCGACCTCGTGCGGATTTAATGGCCGAGAAATCCGACAGTCGTCTGCATAGCGATAATATTTTCTCAGAACTGAACCTAATGAACACATGAAGAGAGAAGATAGTAAAGATCCAACAGCGGAGCCTTGTGGTACTCCCCTTTGCAGGGTTGTTTTTGTAAGGAAGTAGGTGTGGGTCTAAGACGGGATAATAAAGAGGTTTTAGCAGATCTAAACAGCCGCATGTTCAAAGGTTTTCAGCGTTACAGGGGATTCCAGAGAACTAATAATGACGGTTCCCACCGAGCATCATTTGGTGGAAACGACGATATTATTTACGTCCAAACGGCGTCCATATTGGTTGAAAGGTGAAATGCCGTAAATTTCAGATCGTTGCAAAAACATAAAAAATGGGTTTTCAACGTCTTTTTAACGTGTATCATTGGATTAAGATGGGACAAAGTCAGACGGACCAAACGGCCCAATGTTCAGCAACTATTTCTGGACTAAATCGAGGCAATGACGGAGCGACCACGTTTAGCCTTAAAACCGACCTCTGCATGACGTCTGGTGTTTGGGGGGTAATAAGGAGCCGCTAAAGACAAACCTCACTGAGGCTAGAAACCAGCAGCTGTAAGATGAGAAGGAAACAAGTTTAAACAAGTTTAAAATTAGCCAGTAAGTCTAGGCTTGATCTAAATTGTATGTCTCCTAAAGCCCAGATCACAGCGGCTTTTTCATCTCAATTATCTGCCATTTTTTCCCCATCAAAGCGAATGCAGTGACTAGAGAGCCGCTGAGGGCAGCAGATCCTGATGGGTGCAGATTTTATCACCTCTCTCCCAGTTCCCCCACAAATTAAGACCCCGTCCACACGAAGACGAACCCTGGCCTAAACGCACACATTTTTCACCAAACCAGCCTCTCATCCATACGAAGCCGGCGTTTCGGGGGTCTGTAAACGATCTTTTTTTTATTCAGCCTTCAGAGTGGGAAGATTTCGAAACGCCGTTTTCGCGTTTCCATCTTTACGCCCTAACCGCATATTTTTTTTTACACGCATGCGTCATAGCGTCGCCTCTACACACGCATGCGCGACCAGTATCACAACAACAATGGCGCCGTTGCTAATGCTACTCACCCTGCTGTCGGGCTTACAACAGAATCTTCTTCTTCTGGAATATCTCCAGGAATAACAGAGCAATATCGACGACATAGTTCAGCTCCTGAATTTCACTTAACCACGAAAATGGACCCGCAGGGCAACCATGTATAAATATTAGTGCACATGCCCAACATTTCGTCGCTTATTTTTGCTTTGGCACCACAGCGCCACTTACAGGCCTGGCATACATTTTGCAGCGTTTTCATGCATTCGTGTGGACGCTCACATTTATTTTACGTCTCCGTCTTTACGACAAACGTTCTGGAAAATATTAGCGTTTCGTGTTCGTTTTGACTTCGTGTGGACGGGGCCTAAACCTATTTCCCACATTACACTGGGACTGGTTAGAGCCTGACTTCATGACCATCCTGCACAGGATGCTCTGAAAACCACAGAGAGACGGTTTTACTTTATTACAATAGGAACTAGGTTTGAAGAAAAGGAAACTGGGACGGTTTCATTTGCTCTGGTTGAAGCAGAGAGACGAGATTCAAAGAGACGATCAGTGAAGCTTCTCCAAGCTGCTCCTTGTTTTTTTTTTGTTTTTTTTTCCGTGGGGGGTGAGTTAGATAGTAATTTCTATCCGAATCTGTTGTCACGTCTCCTGGTTATTTAATAAATATAAATTATGAAGTGTTATTTAAAGAGTTTGTCCTGAGCGATGATATCTTTTCAGGAAAAAGAACGGTAGAGAGAAAGCTTCAAGGCGCAGACACACACAGAGCCTAACTTTAACAAAACTTAAACAGAAGGCAGAACCGTGACAATAACTCTGATGTCTGAGGTGACGGTACTGCTGCCGAAGCTCCTCAGAAATGCTATTATCACCCAGAAGAGCGTCGAGAAGCTCAGCATCCATTCTTTGCCTGCTTTGAGCGTCAACTGTAACGGTTGCTAGGTGACAGAGCGTACAGGAGGTGAAAGTCGGAGAAGGCTGGATCTGTTTGGCTCCACAGCCAAAGCTCTTCCACCCTCATTATTTTCACAGACCGGTCCAGGTAGACCGGGTCATCCCCCCCATCCGGCCTCTGAAAGCCAACCCTCTACCTGCCTCGGACTTGGAGAAGACGTGTCGGTCTTGTTTTTAGTGTTGAAAACTTGAATGGTTCTGTTCTCATTTATTACTGGTTTATTAATGATTTTAAAGGCAAACATGAAGCTCCTACAGTTTAATAAAACAAAAATAACCTGGATTAAATCCAAACCAACGGAAGTCAAAGTTTCTATAAGAAGCTGTTTGATGGCATGAAGAGTTAAAAGTGAAATAATAAAGCTGTTGAATGTCAGAAATGTAGCATCGAAAGTCTTCAGCTTCTCTTTGTGTTGCTTTCTGTCTGGTTACAGCCAGATGTGTTCAGGATGTATGGCCCCGCCCACATTTCCACAGTAAATGAGTCAACATGCAGAACATTGCGTACATTTCCTGTAAAAAGCAACTGATCACGTGACCTCTGAGACACTCCTTCTGTTTCATCAGCCACTGCTTTACTGTCTGCTTACAGCGAATGCTGCATGTAGAGTTTGACCTCTGCAGCTGCAGCGGCGCCAACTAACAAAGTACAAATACTTTGTTACTGTACTGAAGTAGAAATCTGTACTTTAATGGACTAATTAACTTTTAGACAACGTTTTACTTCCTTACATTTTAAAAATAGACTCATTGGTTTTGTTTTTATTTAAGCTCATTTTCATTACGGCCTGTTGGTATTTATAAAATAAAAACCATCAAAATATGTAGTTTCATAGAATTAATTAGACAATTAATTCCTTTATGATTGGACTCGGTGCTGCCCCAACCTGTTGCTCACCACATAATAAATAAATAGTTTTCAAGATGATGCAAAGTTAAATGTGACGCTGTTAACATTAGTTATAAAACTAAGAAAATGAAGTCTAGAAGTTATCATCTAGAAGTGTAGAAAAATGTTCCTCTAATAGAGTAGAGCAGTAAAGCTTCTGGCTTTAACATTTTTATTTCCTGCAATAATTTTACTTTTATAGTTTAAGTAGTTTTATAGATGGTACTTTTACACTTTTACTGGAGTAAAAAAATATGAAGTTTATTGTTTCTGCAAAAGGGTTTTAATCGGCAGGATAACCCTCCCCACACACACACACACACACACACTCTGGTATGAATTTATGTAACAGTTGAAGTTGAGCAGATGAGCCTGCAGAATGAGGAAGATGGTGGAGAAGTTAGTTAGTTGGTTGCTTCAAATGAAAATGGAGGAGGAGCTTCCTGGGCGTTGAAACCGTATTTCCTGTAAAACTCTAAAATCTTCCTCTGCAAACATTTAAACATCTGTAAGGTTCACTCGGACACATCTGGAGGCCAGAGGCATTTTCTCACTGCAATGAATTTAAAAGGAGATAAAAACTCAGAGATCAAACGAACGTTTTGAATCGTGACAGAAAAAAAACTTCATTAATGAACACGGCGAGTTTTCCCGCGCGACATGTTTACCGTAAAGTCTGCAACACGGGAGCACTTGAAATGCGGCTTTCATCGGATCACAGAGCGCAGCGGAGGCTCACCCGGAGGAAAGAGTGTCTGATATCCAGTGCCTGCACTGCGGCGGCTGACAGAAGAACATCTGGATCATCTGGATCATCTGCTCTAATAGGAAATGGCTCCAAAAACAGCCAAGAAGATTCTGAAGGAAGTTCTGGAGAATCTGACCAAGATCAACTTTGACAAGTTCCGATCGGAGTTAGTGGACCGCGGCGAGGTGAAGATGAACCAGGTGGAGGACCGAGACTTCCTGGTGGTCTCAGATGTGATGGTCTCCGTTTATACCCAGAAGCAGGCTCTGCTTGTGGCCCACGAGATCCTCACAGAGATCCGGTGCGGAGAGGCTGCCAGCAATCTGGGTAAACATTTGCTCAACATCTGGATCCATTTAATCCTCCTGCTCTCACCTCATCACATCCCAGAATTAGTTAATCCCTCAGATTATTCTAATCTTATTTGACCTGATTTAATTGATTTATAGTTCAAACATTTTTTACTTTCACTTTCACCTCTGACCCGAACCGGGTGTCCCTTCTCTAACCTGATCACACTGTTTCCCTTCAACCCGCCAACTGTGGATCTGGTGACAATAAAGTTGAATTCTATTCTATTCTATTTAGTCAGAGCTCCAGCTGTCTGTCAGGACTTCCTGTCCTTTCATCCCTGAAGCTTCCTGCAGGAATCAGACCCAAAAACTGAACTCTGTCCCGAACACTCTGCTCCTCCTTTGAAGGATAATTTAAACAATGACGTCATAAAGGCTCCGTTTATATTCAACCTGATCTCTGCTGATTGTAGAATAATCCTGAGTAGATCTAATCCACCATGAGCTGCAGACCTGAGCTGGAGGTTCTAACTTCAACCTCTGAGAACCTCAGTCTGAAACTCAGCTAAGCTTCCATTAAATGTTTTACTTTGTTTGTTTTTCAGTTGAAGAGGCAAAAAAGGCTGGATTATGGTCCTCAGATGGTTCTGCTGGAGATGGTGAGTTCTACTGCTTCTTCATCCAAAGCATGAGGAACACCAGGTTAGATGAGGAACACCAGATTAGATGAGGAACACCAGATTAGATGAGGAACACCAGGTTAGATGAGGAACACCAGATTAGATGAGGAACACCAGATTAGATGAGGAACACCAGATTAGATGAGGAACACCAGATTAGATGAGGAATACCAGATTAGATGAGGAACACCAGATTAGATTAGGAACACCAGATTAGATGAGGAACACCAGGTTAGACGAGGAACACCAGGTTAGATGAGGAACACCAGATTAGATGAGGAACACCAGATTAGATGAGGAACACCAGGTTAGATGAGGAACACCAGATTAGATGAGGAACACCAGGTTAGATGAGGAACACCAGGTTAGATGAGGAACACCAGGTTAGATGAGGAACACCAGATTAGTTGAGGAACACCAGGTTAGATGAGGAACACCAGATTAGTTGAGGAACACCAGATTAGATGAGGAACACCAGGTTAGATGAGGAACACCAGATTAGATGAGGAACACCAGATTAGATGAGGAACACCAGGTTAGATGAGGAACACCAGGTTAGATTAGGAATACCATATTAGATGAGGAACACCAGATTAGACGAGGAACACCAGGTTAGATGAGGAACACCAGATTAGTTGAGGAACACCAGGTTAGATGAGGAACACCAGGTTAGATTAGGAATACCATATTAGATGAGGAACACCAGATTAGATGAGGAACACCAGGTTAGATGAGGAACACCAGATTAGATGAGGAACACCAGGTTAGATGAGGAACACCAGATTAGATGAGGAACACCAGATTAGATGAGGAACACCAGATTACATGAGGAACACCAGGTTAGATGAGGAACACCAGGTTAGATGAGGAACACCAGGTTAGATGAGGAACACCAGATTAGATGAGGAACACCAGATTAGATGAGGAACACCAGATTAGATGAGGAACACCAGGTTAGATGAGGAACACCAGATTAGATGAGGAACACCAGATTAGATGAGGAACACCAGGTTAGATGAGGAACACCAGATTAGATGAGGAACACCAGATTAGATGAGGAACACCAGATTAGATGAGGAACACCAGATTAGTTGAGGAACACCAGATTAGATGAGGAACACCAGGTTAGATGAGGAACACCAGGTTAGATGAGGAACACCAGGTTAGATGAGGAACACCAGGTTAGACGAGGAACACCAGGTTAGATGAGGAACACCAGGTTAGATGAGGAACACCAGATTAGTTGAGGAACACCAGATTAGATGAGGAACACCAGGTTAGATGAGGAACACCAGATTAGATGAGGAACACCAGGTTAGATGAGGAACACCAGATTAGATGAGGAACACCAGATTAGATGAGAAACACCAGGTTAGATGAGGAACACCAGGTTAGATGAGGAACACCAGATTAGATGAGGAATACCAGATTAGATGAGGAACACCAGGTTAGATGAGGAATACCAGATTAGATGAGGAACACCAGATTAGTTGAGGAACACCAGGTTAGATGAGGAACACCAGGTTAGATGAGGAACACCAGATTAGATGAGGAATACCAGATTAGATGAGGAACACCAGGTTAGATGAGGAATACCAGGTTAGATGAGGAACACCAGATTAGTTGAGGAACACCAGGTTAGATGAGGAACACCAGAGTAGATGAGGAACACCAGGTTAGATGAGGAACACCAGATTAGTTGAGGAACACCAGGTTAGATGAGGAACACCAGGTTAGATGAGGAACACCAGATTAGTTGAGGAACACCAGGTTAGATGAGGAACACCAGATTAGATGAGGAACACCAGGTTAGATGAGGAATACCAGGTTAGATTAGGAATACCATATTAGATGAGGAACACCAGGTTAGATGAGGAACACCAGGTTAGATGAGGAACACCAGGTTAGATGAGGAACACCAGGTTAGATTAGGAATACCATATTAGATGAGGAACACCAGATTAGTTGAGGAACACCAGGTTAGATGAGGAACACCAGGTTAGATGAGGAACACCAGATTAGTTGAGGAACACCAGATTAGATGAGGAACACCAGGTTAGATGAGGAACACCAGGTTAGATGAGGAATACCAGGTTAGATTAGGAATACCAGATTAGATGAGGAACACCAGGTTAGATGAGGAACACCAGGTTAGATGAGGAACACCAGGTTAGATGAGGAACACCAGGTTAGATTAGGAATACCATATTAGATGAGGAACACCAGGTTAGATGAGGAACACCAGGTTAGATGAGGAACACCAGGTTAGATGAGGAACACCAGGTTAGATTAGGAATACCATATTAGATGAGGAACACCAGATTAGTTGAGGAACACCAGATTAGATGAGGAACACCAGGTTAGATGAGGAACACCAGGTTAGATGAGGAACACCAGATTAGATGAGGAATACCAGATTAGATGAGGAACACCAGGTTAGATGAGGAATACCAGATTAGTTGAGGAACACCAGGTTAGATGAGGAACACCAGATTAGTTGAGGAACACCAGGTTAGATGAGGAACACCAGAGTAGATGAGGAACACCAGATTAGATGAGGAATACCAGATTAGATGAGGAACACCAGGTTAGATGAGGAATACCAGATTAGTTGAGGAACACCAGGTTAGATGAGGAACACCAGATTAGTTGAGGAACACCAGGTTAGATGAGGAACACCAGAGTAGATGAGGAACACCAGGTTAGATGAGGAACACCAGATTAGTTGAGGAACACCAGGTTAGATGAGGAACACCAGATTAGTTGAGGAACACCAGGTTAGATGAGGAACACCAGGTTAGATGAGGAACACCAGGTTAGATGAGGAACACCAGGTTAGATTAGGAATACCATATTAGATGAGGAACACCAGATTAGTTGAGGAACACCAGGTTAGATGAGGAACACCAGGTTAGATGAGGAACACCAGATTAGATGAGGAATACCAGATTAGATGAGGAACACCAGGTTAGATGAGGAATACCAGATTAGATGAGGAACACCAGATTAGATGAGGAACACCAGGTTAGATGAGGAACACCAGATTAGATGAGGAATACCAGATTAGATGAGGAACACCAGGTTAGATGAGGAATACCAGATTAGATGAGGAACACCAGATTAGTTGAGGAACACCAGGTTAGATGAGGAACACCAGGTTAGATGAGGAACACCAGGTTAGATGAGGAACACCAGAGTAGATGAGGAACACCAGGTTAGATGAGGAACACCAGATTAGTTGAGGAACACCAGGTTAGATGAGGAACACCAGATTAGTTGAGGAACACCAGGTTAGATGAGGAACACCAGGTTAGATGAGGAACACCAGGTTAGATGAGGAATACCAGATTAGATGAGGAACACCAGGTTAGATGAGGAATACCAGATTAGATGAGGAACACCAGGTTAGATGAGGAACACCAGATTAGATGAGGAACACCAGGTTAGATGAGGAACACCAGATTAGATGAGGAACACCAGGTTAGATGAGGAACACCAGGTTAGTTGAGGAACACCAGGTTAGATGAGGAACACCAGATTAGTTGAGGAACACCAGATTAGATGAGGAACACCAGATTAGATGAGGAACACCAGATTAGATGAGGAACACCAGGTTAGATGAGGAACACCAGGTTAGATGAGGAATACCAGATTAGATGAGGAACACCAGGTTAGATGAGGAACACCAGATTAGATGAGGAACACCAGGTTAGATGAGGAACACCAGGTTAGATGAGGAACACCAGGTTAGATGAGGAACACCAGATTAGATGAGGAACACCAGATTAGATGAGGAACACCAGGTCTGTGGTTCTGTGCTGGGAGTATCTGTGAGGCACTTTAACCTTATTTTATGTTGTTGATTTTTGGCATCCTGCGATGGACCACCTTTTGCCCGTAGACAGCTGGAGATAGACACAGCACCCCTCGTGACCCCATATGGGATTAAGTGTGTCAGAAAATGGATGGATGGATTGATGGATGGAGAAAGTTAAGAGTCATCCAGGTTTTTATGTCTTCAGACATGCCTGTAATCTATGTAATGGGTTAGCTTCATCTGGATTATAGACAGATATAGCTGGGTATCATCAGCATAACAGTGGAAATTAATCCCATGCTGTCTAATAACTCTACCAATTGGGAGCATGTATAAAGTAAAGAGAATTGGTCCTAGCACTGATCCCTGTGGTACTCCACAGGTAACCTTTGAGTGTGTTGAAGATCTGTCATTAACATGAACAAACTGAATTCGATCAGATAGATCAGATTTAAACCAGTCTAGAGCTGTTCCTTTAATTCCAACAAAATATTCAAGTCTTTCTAAAAGAATATTATGGTCAACTGTATCAAATGCAGCACTAAGATCCAACAGGACGAGCACAGATACAAGTCCATTATCTGAGGCCATGAGAATATCATTAGTGACTTTCACCAGAGCTGTTTCAGTGCTATGATGAGCTCTAAAGCCAGACTGAAACTCTTCAAAAAGTTCATTATGGTGGAAGTGATCGCAAACTTGTTTGGCAACTACTTTCTCAAGAATTTTGGATAAGAAAGGAAGATTGGATATAGGTCTATAATTGACCAAGTCATCTGGGTCAAGAGACGGTTTCTTAAGCAGAGGTTTAATTCCAGCAACCTTAAAAGCTTTAGGTACATATCCCTGTAACAGAGATAGATTAATCACATCTAGAATGGAGGAGGAGATCAAAGGGAATACCTCCTTAAACAATCTGGTTGGAACTGGATCTAACATCCAAGTTGAAGGCTTAGATGAAGACAATAGTTTTGCTGACTCTGAAAGTTAAACCGGATCTAGGCAGTGTAAACCCGGTTCAGATTCTATGGTAAATAAAGGACATTCAAACCGGAGTTTCATTATCGTAGTGTAAAAATAACGTCTGCTGTTTCTTCTCCTCAGAGGAGCACTTCGTGGACAAACACATGGACGAGCTGATCCAGAGAGTGAGCTCCGTTGCTCCCATTCTAGACAAGCTCCTTAAATTCAAAGTCATCCAGATTGAAACTTATGATGAGATCAGCGCTGAAAGGACGTCCCAGGCCAAGATGAGAGCCATCTACAGAGGCCCTCTGAGAGCCGGCAGAGACGTCAAAGACAAATTCCTGGACATCCTGAAGGAACAACAACGCCCCCTGATTGATGATCTCATGAAAAAATGAAATTAAACATTTTAAAGAACAACAATGGAAATTTGAATGAGAATTAATTTCTCTGAGCTTCATTTTCCTGAAATCAAATAAAAGCATTTTTCTGACTTGTTTGTTTTGGATTTTCCTGAACCTTGAGTAAGAGATGAAGAACATCCATGACAGAAGGTCCTTGATAGTTTCCATTCAGCAGAACCTTTCCTGCAGATATTGAAGGTGTGTGAAGCTTCGTGTCCTTCAGCCTGGGAGCTTCAGGCTGGAGGTCCAGCCGTCGCTTCTAGTTTATGAATGAAGGGCAGCTTGGAGTCTGATGCTGGCGATCTCCTCTGGTGACACTCTGCAGCCTTTTTCTGGTGGGGATTTCTCTCTTATTGTTTGATATTGTTTTGCCTGAGTCTGCATGTTCTCCCTGAGCATGCGTGGGTTCTCTCCGGGTACTCCAGCTTCCTCAGTCCAAAAACATGACTGTTAGGTTAATTGGCTTCTCTAGAATCTCCTTAGGTGTGATTGTGTGCATGAATGGTTGTTTGTCTCTGTGTTGCTCTACGATGGACTGGAGACTTGTCCAGGATGGACCCGCCTCTCGCCCATTGGCTGGAGATAGACACCAGCACTCCTCGCCCCCCCATTTGGGACAAGCGTGTCAGATAATGGATGGATGGATGACTAAAGGGAAACACGCCCATTGAGGTAGTTTAAAGTTTATTTTTCATAGAAAACTAAAGGGATAAAGGCAAATCTGACTTCTTACGTATTGACTATAGGTATGCTGGTCTGACGGGGTATGCTCATCTGACAGAGCAGCGGTCACAGCCCATCTGCTTGATAAAGCATAAGGTTTGCATGGATCCAGGGCAATGACTGCTGGGGCTACGCTACGTCCTCCATTCATCAGAATTAAAGACTGTTGAGGAAAGCTCTGTGTTTCCACCTTGAAGCTTCTCTCCGGTTCTTTTCCTGAAAAGATCACTGAGAGAAACGCTTTGAATAATACTTCATAATGTTTATGTGTTGAATAACCAGGAGACGTGAGAACAGATTTTGAGAGGAATTATAATCTTACTCAGATCAGAGAAGTTGCTCTGAGTTACAGAAGGCAGCTGCTTACTGACCGCTCCACTGAGGACGCCATCTCTGCTGCTCTCCACCTGAGCCTGGCACACCTGGAGGAGAAGAACACCCACGATGGATGCTGTTCCTGGACTTCAGTTCAGCTTTCAGCACCATCATCCCACAGCATCTGATGGGCAAACTGGAACAGCTGGGCTTCAATACACCCCTCTGCTATTGGCTGCTAGACTTCCTCACCAACAGACCTCAGTCAGTCAGCCTCTGATGTCATCAGTCTAAGCCCCTCCCCTCAGGGCTGCGTCCTGAGCCCCCTGCCGTTCACCCTGATGACACACGACTGCGTCCCCAGGTTCACCACCGATCACATGGTGAAGTTTGCAGACGACACCACGGTGGTGGGACTACAGAGAGGAGGTGGAGCAGCTGGTGGAGCAGAGATAACAGCCTGATCCTGAAGGTGGAGAAGACCAAGGAGATCATGGTGGACTTCAGGAAGAAGCGGCCTAACCACGCTCCACTGCTCATCAACAGCTCAGCTGTAGAGGTGGTCAGCAGAGAGGATCATGGGGGCTCCTCTGCCCTCCATTAAAGACATTTCATCCCAGCGCTGCGTGTCCTGTGACATCATCAATGACCCCTCACCCCCCCACCATGGACTGTTCTCCCTGCTGCCCTCTGGGAAGAGGCTTCCCAGCATTCAATGCAGGACCAGCAGGTTCTGCAGCAGCTTCTTCCCCACCGCCATCACACTGATGACACCAAACCAACAAGCAGCAGATTTTCTCCATAGATATTAAAGCTCTGAACTTCCAGATCGATGAGTTTTTTGCACCATGTTTTTTCTTCCACACTGTTTACATTTGATCACTGCTGACCTTTTAGAAATGGAAATGTTCTGAAAGATGAACTAAACGAAAACATGAAAACTTTTCTAAACTGGCCTCACATCTCATTGGAGTGACTCTGAATCACATTTAGAGAAGCATTTTATACAACTGCAGTCTGCCACATCATGACCTTATCACATCATCACATCATACACGTTTGCAGATGAGGAGACATTCATGGCTCCAGCCTTATCAAAATATTAAAATTTCATTGGAAAAATTTGAAACCTAAATAATTTATTTTTTCTTGAATTCAGGAGGGAAGTGAAATGCTTAAAAAGGAACAAAATAATTACATTCAAAATAACAAAAAATAACAGTTGCATTGTTTTATTTCAAGTTCATATTATCTAATTATCTTATTATAAGAGTAAAAATACTCCGTTGGCAAATGATCAACTTTACCTGTTACTACTGCATATCTATTGTATACTTCACTCATATTCATTTAACTCTGCAATAATTTAATACAATCAATCATTTGCACAGAACTTTACTGTTGTCACTTTATACCAGTGTTTGTAACCTTAGCTTTAGCCATTTAACCTTTCACACCAAGTGTGATGGCCTTGTCTGTACCGGTATATACTTAATGTATATTTTTTATATATTTTTATATTTTGTATTCTTTCTTTTTTCCTACTGTACTGTTCACTGTGATGCAACGCTGCAATTTCCCCACTGTGGGACAAATAAAGGATTATCTTATCATTTAGCTGCTCATATTCAGGGTAAAAACACTTCATTTAAGGTGTTTTTATTTATTTCTAGATGTTTTTTTCAGTGTTGTTCTTAGATCAAGGAGCCGCTCTCATTCCATTCCCAAATCTCTGCAACCTGCAGAATTAAGATAAGTTTTTATCCTGACAGAAGAACCTGATGAGATAAACTACTGAGGAAAACATTAGTTCTGACACACAGCAGGCCGGTATTATTGGGTTTAACAGATTATTAATAAAAATAATCAGAACATGGTGAAACTCTTCAGCTGACCCATAAATAATTTTATTTAAAATGTTTTCTGCAAAACATGATGTGTAATAATCCTGCAGAACCTCAGTGTTCAGGTGGAGAGTCCAAGAGCCAAATGTTGAAGTTCTTTGGCGCCCCCTAGTGGACCTTCTGCACAGTGATCTACGCTCTGAGCTCCTCCATGGAAGACTTGCATCAGGTAGAAATAGTGTTCTAGTAGCTTTTCTGTAATTATGGATTTAATAATTTTCTTCTTTCTACTTTAACATCTTTTTCCATCTCATATTTTTTGTCTCGTTATTTTTCGGTTCCAATCATAACGACTGCAGCTCTGCGTTCTGTTTGTTTTCATTAAAAAAATCCATGGTAATTAAAGCAGCAATGCTCTGAAAGAGCAAGGAGCATTTTAGACGTACTTTTTATTTAAATCCTCAGAGTGTCAGTCAGACGGCCGCCTGTCCAAACACTGAAGGACTTAATCAACATGGAAGAAAAATGATTTTTCAACAGATCACAAAGTTTAAATTCACCCTTAACTCCCAGATATAATAAACTGCCGAGAAAATTCAAGGTAGAAATGTGAGGAGATATCAGTGAGCTGCTGCATTCAGAGGGAAAAAATAAAGATCACTGTCATCAGCATAAAGCAAGACTCTGTTTGATACCATTTCCATCCTGTTATCTCAGTAATTTATGCTTTAGATCAATTTGACAGGAGGCTCTAAGAGCAGGAGGAGAAGGAGACGTCAGGGATCTTGTTCCCCTGAAGGAGAGAAATGATCAGACGTGTTATTCACTAGTTTACCTATAAAAGCTTTGCTGACGACGTTAAATCTTTATGAGATTCTAACCCTGTAAGTTCCTGGAAAGGTATCGACTCTAAAGTCTTTCTGGTAAACAGGCCGATCCTCAAATCCTTCAAAAGGGACTGATTGACTCATTTCATTGGTTTCTGTCCAGAAATCTAATATCTTTTAATTTGCTAACAGATTTAGCTTATTAGGACAGAAACAATTATTGTTCACGATCATGATGGTTGAAATGTGCTGCTGAAGATTCTCAGTCATCCAGGTCAGAGTCGAGTTAAAATCAAGTTTGAAGACGTTTCTCTTCCATCCAGGAAGTTTTTTTAATTCAAAATGTCAGAAATAGCGTTTAGTTCCAGGTTTTATCCAGCAGCCCAACAAAGCCTGGTTTTAGTTTAGAAAACATGCAAATAGAAACGGATGAACGGGTCCCCCCCTTTGGAATGGGGGTCGTTCAGGCTGGACTCGTTTCTATTTGCATGTTTTCTAAAAGAAATTGACATTTTGAATTGAAAAATCTTCCTGTATGGAAGAGAAACATCTTCAAACCGGGAGGGGCCCCACAGGGACACCTACTGTTCCAAACATTTAAGCAATCAGTGATTTCCTGTTTTTATTTACACCAAACAATAGAAAACCTTCTCTGGCTGAACTCAGCAGCAGTTCTTCTCAGTTCCAAAGGAGGTAGAGATGAGTTTGGTATCAAAAAATAACAATATAAATGCACAGAACTCTACATGTTTGTCTTATAAACAATATTTACAAGCTTTTGGTATAAATGCATCAGTAGCATCAGTAGTGCTTCAAACAGCTGCTTGCTGGGCTGCACCGGTCCTGAGGTTTGGAAAAGCTTTCCTGACGTCTTTCAGAGTTCCTGTCCGTTCGCACGGCGGCGTCCCCCAATCCCCACCAGGGTGCTGCTCCCTACTGGGACACCCAGGCCCCCCCGCTCTGCTGAGAGGCGCCCCCCTCTGAGGACGGCCATGTCTCAGTGTTGGTGGGTAAGATGTTGAGGCTGCTGAGGACCTCCTGCGCCGTCTTTCCCAGCATGCCCTGCATGTCGCAGACGAAGCGGTAGACGTAGCGCTTGCCGGCTGTCTTGTGGATGATGTTTTTGTGGTAGTAGTAGCGCAGGCCGCGGCTCAGCTTCTCGTAGTTCATCTTTGGCTTGTTCTTGCACTGACCCCAGCGTTTGGCCACCTGAGGGATGAAAACAACCTTCAGCATCGAACACCTGAACCTTGACCTCAGCAGAAACAGCAAACCTGCAAGCTGCACCGCATTAAGGCCCGCCTACAGAATAAAATCACAACATCATGAGAAGAAAGTTCTGTTTTCAGCTCTTAGGAGAATCTGTCTTCCCTATAAGGAGGAATGTCGAGCATCTTGTGAAGTTTTATACTTTGCTTTCATTAATAAGGAAATATTAAGTCTTTTAGCATCAAATTATTTGCAGAATCAGAAGGACTGAGCTGGAAGCTTTTCTTTCTGAAAGAAGTCATGGTTTGATTACTTCATTCTGGTCATTTGTTCTCATAATGTTATGACTTTTAAAGTTTAAAGACCTAAAACATCTTTAACCTGTTCCTGATAGTCAGACATCAGAGAGAAAAGCAGTTTAATTTCCCTGTTAGCCGTGAAGAAGTTATGGATACTGTAATCAGGGGCCGATTTATATTTAGGGAATACTAGGCAGTTTCCAAGTTCCTGGGGGCCCCAAGTTCCTGAGGGCCCCATAAAACTCTATTTCCATGTATGGTTAATACAACTATTCCTCATTTCTGCACATTAATTATGTTTTTGATAAAAATGCCATCAGAACGCTGATAATATTCAGTGTGTTCGCTGCTTTTAGACGTTGTCTCCAAAGTCTCCAGTAGCAGAAAAAAAGTCTCTAGATTTGGCGCTAGGAGCTTTTTAGAAATCAAAGTGCTAGAGGGGTCTGAAAAGTGGCTAAATATAGCGACTAAAGCGCTAAGTTGGCAACACTGCTCTTTGCATGGTTTGTTTTCAAATGGTTTGCTGCTGTCTGATTGGACCTTTCTGAACATGTGCAGCAAATGGACTGATCCAATATGGTGGACACTGAAGGGGGGGCTGAGACACACTTAATATTATCAGCGTTCTGATGGCATGTTAGCAAAAACATAATTAATGAGCAGAAATAAGGAATAGTTGTATTAACCATACATGGAAACAGAGTTTTATGGGGCCCCCAGGAACTTGGGGCCCTCAGGAAACTGCCTGGTATTGCCTAAATATAAATTGTCTCCTGATTACAGCATCCATCACTTCTTCACGGCTAACAGGGAAATTAAACAGCTTTTCTCTCTGATGTCCGACTATCAGGAACAGGTTAAATCAAACCACGTTTCACAGAGAAAAGCTTCCATCTCAGTCGTTTCCACAATCGTCTCAAAGTTCTGATTCTCAGAATAATTTGATGCTAAAAGACTTAATATTTCCTTATTAATGAAAGTAAAGTTTAAAACTTCCCTTTTAACTCCTTCCTGTTCAAAGGGAGTTTTTCCTCTCCACTGTCGCTACAAGCATGCTTAGTGTGAGGGATTGCATTGGATGTAATGATGTGATGAAGTGGAGTTATTCTGGCTGAAGTCCAGTTTTTGGGGACTCTGTCTCCTCTGATGGGACTTTCTTTCTTTTCTCCCAGTGAACCTGAACGCCTCCCTGAGGAGACAGCAGGGCGGCTTCTCACCTCAGTGGGATCAGACATCTTGAACTCCCAGCCGTCTCCTGTCCAGGAGATGAACGTCCGGCAGGCAGAGTCCAGCAGCAGCTCCAGTAGAAACTGCCACAGCTGAATGGGACCAGAACCTGCAGGAAGAGGCAGAAACATGAAGATCCTCCTCAGCTTTAAGGTCAGAAGGTTTGCTGATGTCACAGGAGGAAACACACCTGGATAAGCTGACATCCCAGGTATAGGCCCCTCCCTCTCAGGCCTCTGGACCTGTGTGCTCTTCCGTTTGGCCACACGGGGGCAGTAGTGCTCTGTAGGCTGGCTGCTGGAGTTTGAAGGACAGGGAGGAGGAGGAGGAGGGGAGGTGAAGCTGGGTGATGGATATTCAGGCCAGAAGGAAGATGTCTGCCTGCGTCCGTCTGCTTCATAGAAACTCTGATCGGTTTTATCTGGAAAATCACAGAACGATCCGGGGTGAGCCGGAGACCAGGCTGGGAGGGGTCTGGGTGTGGGGGGGGTCAGGGGTCTTACTCTGTAGGGGGTTGGATCCTTTTCCTGCCAGGAAGGGGCTGTGGCGGCCCTCCAGGGCCGGGCTGAACTGAGCGGCCTGAGGCACCAGGTTCTGGTAGGTCTGCAGGGCGTCCTGGTAGCCTCCAGTTTGGGACTGGTCCCCAGTTAGACCGTCTGAGGATGAAGGACAGAGTCAGAAAGCAAACACACCCTGACAGCCATGCTGCGCACTGCCGGGCTGCAGCCTCACCCTGTGGGTATGAGCTCCACCAGTTAAAGTCCTGGTATGAGTCCAGGTTGAAGAGTCCGGCGTCTGCAGCACCTGCTGAGGACCAGGATGGAGACGGTTAGAGGAAACTATGGCTGCCAGCAGGACGTCTGGCTCTGAAGCCGCCATGACTATTCATGCAGAAATCCTAACGTCTAAAAACACTTTATAGAAGTTAAAGCATCAAATTCAGCTTTTTACTACATTAAAAGTGTAAAAGAAACATTTTTAAACTATTTCAAGCATAAAAGTAAAAGTAATGCAGTAAAAACTGTGAAGGAAAGAAGCTTTACTGCTCCTCCCTGTTAACCCTTTATAGGCCGCTCAGTGAAATCAACATTTCCAGCCAAGAAATCCAGGAAAAGACGTCATTGGATCATTCAATAAATTTGGATATTTTGATGGTATAAATTAATGTCAATGTAATAATAAGAAACGCCAACTTGCCCGAATATATTAAGAAAGATAACAAAAGTGCTTCTATAGAAATTCATGAAAAACACATTTTATTGGTCCAACATTAATGCAGATAGTGGCGCTGACATGTTTTACTTATAAACATAAATATAATTGTTAACTAGGTTTAGTAACTTTTTAACTTTTTTAACTTAATTTACAGTAGGTAATATATCACTGAAGGGCTGATCTAATTGGTTAAATGCCAGTTGGACTCCATAAGGCAATGATCAGGAACGCTAACTTGCTCTATTAAAGGAACATTTTTCTACAATTCTGGATGATAACTTCTAGACTTTATTTTCTTAGTTTTATAACTAATGGTAACAGTTTCACATTTAACTTTGCATCATCTTGATATTTATTTTGGTAGGTGGTGAGCAACAGGTTGGGGCAGCACCGAGTCCATTCATAAAGAAATGAAATGTCTGGATGAAACTAATTATTTTTGATGGTTTTTATTTTCTTTAAATACAAACAGGCTGTAATGAAAATGAGCTGAAATGAAGCAAAACTAACAAGTAGAAAATTCCTGCAGTAAAGTCTAGAAAGGCAACATTTCTGGTGAAGTGAGGAAGAGTTTAATCTGAAGGTTCCACCTTTGCAGTCGTGAAGCGGTGCAGCTTTAGGCGGCTCATAGCTGCTGTTGGTCCCGTACTGCTGAGCTCCAAACGCTTTGCTGTCTAACAGAAAAGACAGGTCTTCACCAGGGCAGTCTGAGGGTTAAACATAACGCAGACAGAGGCAGACAGACAGGTTAGAGGATGGAGGAGCGCAGCTCCGCTCTAAACCTTCAGGGAGGTTAATTGATCAGATTAACATTAATCCATGTTTCATGTTTAGGCCGTAGATCAGAGCCGGTGTGTTAAAGGTTAATGAGTTTGGAGGAGGCACAGCAGCAGAACATCTCAGTTTAGCTCAAACCATCAGACTGTGTCCAATAGGAGAGCCGCTGCTCCTCCTGAGGAGCATGAGGAGGTCCTGAGATGATGCTATGATCCTGATTCAAACAGGAAGGTTAGAAATGATGAATCTCACAGTCTGAGCTGAGCTCTCAGCGGCAGGAGGAAACGTGGGATGGGAGCGTTAATGACATGAAGGTTGAGCTCAATGGAAGGAGGAGGAAGCGGAGCAGGGAGGGGAGGAAACGGCTGGAGGGAGTGATGGAGAGATGGGAGGAGGAAGAGGAGGAGGGAGAACTAAATCTGTTGAGGAAATCTGGAGGAAGGGATTAGGAGACAGAGGCCTGGAGCCTGACCACCCAGCTCCTCCGCTCAGGGCCCCACTGAGGGCCCTCTGACAGATGTGATGATGACACAGTCTGGGAGCGGGTTTCCTGCGTCCTTCAGCTGCCCCCCCACCCCCACCCCCCCCCCCCCCCCCCCCCCACCGCTCTGAACTCACCATAAGCAGTGAAGTCGAAGCCTGCAGGAACCTCCTGAGAGCTGAAGTCCTCGGAGCAGAAGCCGGTGTGGCAGACCTCCATCTCCGCTCTGAGGGACACAGTTTGACTCCTGAACCAACTGGACCCACAGAGACCAGAACTGGTCTGATGGAACCAGAAGGTCCAAACAGCAAGACTCACCGTGACTCTCAAGGTTTCCCTCTCCGCTCCTTTCCCAGAGGTTCCCAAACTGTCCCAAATGTTCCCAGACGTTCCCAGATGTTCCCAGATGTTCCCAGCAGGATCCCGCAGCCTGAAGCGGAGCTCTGAGCTGCTGCTCGGGGCGCAGGGCCGCTTATAAGAGCGCAGCGGCGCGTGGGCGGGGCGCGTGCCTGCGGAGCGTCGTGACCTGCGGCCCCGAGCTTTGTTTACGCCCCCCCCCCCCCTTCCAAACCCTCCCCCTGAATGAAGCAACATTCATTCATAAATGATCCTAAAGTGAAGTGATCACTAATAATAGTGAACATTGATGGTGAACAAAGAGTGAGAAATATTAGAACCGCTTCAGATGAAAGTCTGCTGGATTCAATCATCTAGAAAACTCCACCTAGATAGAACTCATGTCTGTGTTTCCTGGAGGCGCAGCGTGACGGGGGGGGGGGGTCAGGCCGCCAGTTTGTCGCAGAGAAACTGGATTTTATTCCCTAACATTAAAATTCTTCTTTATGAAAAATAAACATCTGGATTAATTAGCTGGTAAATAAATCTCCTCCTGAAGATAAACTGCAGCTGTTGGAAGATTAGTTCGAGGTTTATTCAGAAATATGACTTATTTTGACTTATTCTAAATGAAATTAATGTTTATTAAATCAGAATCAGAAGTAAAACTGATGAATTAATCTGAAACAGTTTTTATTTGCTTTAAAATAACATTGAGCAGCAGAGAAGCTGCATCAGCAACAAATAAATAATAAAAAAAACGGTTCCGCTGAGTCTCCATGTTTGTTCCACAGCATGTCATCATCAGGGGCCAGAACCAGCTCTACAGGGGCCAACAGGGGCCCCTGTAGAGCTGGTTCCACATAGGGGCCCCTGCTGGCCCCTGTTGATCATTATTAGCGGCTATCAGGCCCCATAAGGCTCCAGATTGGCCCTCCTGCCTCCTGAGGCTCAGTAGCTTATTTTCACCAATGAATCCTAAAATAATTAATTTTAACCAGAATGAACTAATCTATTGATGTAAAATCTCATCATAATTTCATTAATCCCTAATCTGTCCAACTGAGCTGATTTTAATCACATTAAAACTGAAACATTTAGGAATTCACTGAAAGTAAAGCTTTAAATATTATGAAATGTAAATAAAGTAATAAATCAGGTAAATATAGAAAATGAAGCTTCAGGTTAGAAGCTGCTGTTATTCATCTATGGGGCTGATTGATCATTCCTGGATCAAATGTTCCCTCATTAAAGTTAATAATTGGAATATTGAGATGAAGCTGCTTTAGTTAAAGGCTTCATTCATTCATTCATTCATTCATTCATTCATTCATTCATTCATTCATTCATTCATTCATTCATCAGTTTGAACGGATCCATCAGATCTTTGATTCTAACTAATAAAAACTTCTTGTATTGATTGGAAATAAAAGTTTAACTATATTTCTGCCTCCAATGATGATTGTTTATTATGAAAATAAATGTAAAAACTGGCCAGAAATAAAGATCATATATCATCATACTTATTGTTTTATTATGATTATGACTTTAACATTATTTCAGTTTTTGGTTCAGGAAATGCAGTAAAAAATCAAACAAACTGTGAGCAGAATGTTTCATGGATTCAGCATCTAACTGATCTATTTCTGATCGAAAAGGATGGAAAATAGAAAAAAGCTTTAAAATCATCTGATGTTTATTTTCTGATTAAAGAGAAAAGAGAGAAATCTGTTGAACTTTAATCCTGTTTTATTCAGTTTTTATTTTTTTCTATTTTTCTTCAGCTGTAGATCTGTTTTTTTAACTCTGCATCTTGTTGAATTATTTCTATGTTCTCCTGGTTTCCTTCATCTGGAGGTTAAAGGATAAATGTCAGCATCTCAGTCAAGTCTTTATTTCATCATCAGTGATCAAATAATTTCTCCTCATTTCTATCAAACATTTGATAAAAGAATCAAAGACAAACTTTGTTAAATCAAAGTTAGAAAGTTTATCTGGATGCAGATCAGTTAGAAATCAGTCTGTATCTTTTTCTAAACCATCCGCCAAACAATAGGCAGTAAAAAACAGGCTGACCAGCAAAGAGCTGCTGAAGAAAGTCTGAAATCACAGCGTGACTGGCTGCAGCTGATAAGGAGACCTGAGGAAACAAACACGCGCTCAGCCTGCCGCGCGCGCGCACACACACAGGCAGGGGCGCGCGCGCAGAGGGAGGGGGGGGGGGAGCATCTGGAAAAGTGCGGCGCTGAACAGGTCGTGCGCAGACAGGAGTCGTGATTGGGAGAAGGAGACAAGGGTGGGGGGGGGGGGGGGGGGGGGGGTCAAGGCTTTGATCAATAGGCGGGAATAAAAAATATTCTTAATTAAAGCTCATCATCATCTGATCAGAACCTCTGCTGGGTCACTTTGGACCGGAACCCTCGGAACCTCCAGAACCTTCAGAACTTTCAGAACCTTTAATAATAATAATAATGAATGTTATTTGTAATGCACTTTACATTTGAATTCAAATTTCAAAGTGCTACCTTCAGAACCTCCAGAACCTTCAGAACCTCCAGAACCTCCAGAACTTCCAGAACTTTCAGAACCTTCAGAACCTCCAGAACTTCCAGAACTTTCAGAACCTCCAGAACCTTCAGAACTTTCAGAACCTTCAGAACCTCCAGAACTTCCAGAACTTTCAGAACCTCCAGAACCTTCAGAACCTCCAGAACCTCCAGAACCTTCAGAACCTCCAGAACCTCCAGAACTTCCAGAACTTTCAGAACCTCCAGAACCTTCAGAACCTCCAGAACCTTCAGAACTTTCAGAACCACCAGAACCTTCAGAACCTCCAGAACCTTCAGAACCTCCAGAACCTTCAGAACCTCCAGAACCACCAGAACTTTCAGAACCTCCAGAACCTTCAGAACCTCCAGAACCTCCAGAACTTCCAGAACTTTCAGAACCTCCAGAACCTTCAGAACCTCCAGAACCTTCAGAACTTTCAGAACCACCAGAACCTTCAGAACCTCCAGAACCTTCAGAACCTCCAGAACCTTCAGAACCTCCAGAACCACCAGAACTTTCAGAACCTCCAGAACCTTCAGAACCTCCAGAACCTTCAGAACTTTCAGAACCTCCAGAACCTTCAGAACCTCCAGAACTTTCAGAACCTCCAGAACCTTCAGAACCTCCAGAACCTTCAGAACTTTCAGAACCTCCAGAACCTCCAGAACCTCCAGAACCTCCAGAACTTTCAGAACGTCCAGAACCTTCAGAACCTCCAGAACTTTCAGAACCTCCAGAACCTCCAGAACCTCCAGAACCTCCAGAACTTTCAGAACCTCCAGAACCTTCAGAACCTCCAGAACCTTCAGAACCTCCAGAACCTCCAGAACCTCCAGAACCTCCAGAACCTTTAATAATAATAATAATGAATGTTATTTGTAATGCACTTTACATTTGAATTCAAATCTCAAAGTGCTAGCTTTAGAACCTCCAGAACCTCCAGAACTTCCAGAACCTTCAGAACCTCCCTCTGGTTCTGGTTCAGCAGCTGGTTTCCATTCAGATTATCTTCCATTAAACTGAATTACAGCTTTAATGTCATTTAAACACAAAGACTCTGAAAATGTTTAGTTTTAATCTTTTAGAGGAAACTCATTAAAATCCACATTTCAGCCAAACCTTATTACCTTTGTTACATTCAAATAATTAATTTTAACATTCAATAAATATGGATATTAATAATATCAATATAATAACAAGAAACACCAACTGGTTGAATATATTAAGAAAAATAACTAAAATGCTTCTAGAAGAAATTCATGAAAAACACTCAGAGTGAAAGAAACACGTTTATTTTGGTCCAACATTAATGCTGATTCTGGCGCTGACATGTTTTAGTTTATAAAACTAAACAGAATTGTTAACGAGGCTTAGTAACTTCTTAACTTTTTTCTTGACTTCTTAACTTTTTTATTGAACTTAATTTCCAGCAGATAATCAATCATTCAGGGTTCATCTAATTGGTCAAATGGCAAAATCAGATGTCCAATCATATAGCAGGATCTATGCTGAATGGCTGGATATAGATCTAGTGCTTCTAGACCTCACTGAGGGATGGGGGGGACTCCATTGGTGAGGGGGGATGCAAATGATCAGATATGCTAACTTGCCTATAAATGGTTAATAACTGAGAATAAATCAGGCTGGAAATCCGACATCAGATTCATCCAGACAGAAGTTTCCTAAAATGTTTTTCTTTTTTTTCTCCTCCTTCTTTTCTAACCTCCTGCATAGAAACGATAAAGTAATAAATTAGCTTCAATCCAGGATTTAATCTGAAAGTAAAATAATAACAAAGGATATGATGACATCACAGGTCAACTAAAACATCCAGGAACAAACATTCATTTCTTCACAGAATAAACCAACAATTATTAAAAAAAACAACAATCATCAAAATCACTTTTATCACATTAATGGAGGAAAATTAATCAGTGGAAAAGATTTTCTCCATTATTTAATAAAGCATAAAGTATTGCATGTTTAACAGTCTTTATTCATCATGAAATGATTAAATTATGATGATTAATGGTTAAATTAAATGGGGGGGGTGATCAGTGGTTTATATAATAAATATAAACACAGCATGTCTGAGTTTTATGGAAATGATTGTTTGTGATTTTATATTTAATAACTGATCATTGAAATAAAGAATAAAACTGCAGCCGTATTAAAATATATGTAAATATTTGATGGAAGGAAGAGTTGATCTTCTGGTTCACCTCTCTGAGGTTTAATGGTTCGAACTGCTGTCCAAACTGGGAATGATGGTTTTAACTGAATATTGCTCATATTTCTGTGTTCCTCAGAATAAAATGAAAGTAAGCGGATCTGTTGGAGTCCCAGATGCTGCTGGAAGGCCTTCAGCTGCAGATGGAGGCAGAGCCGTTTCCATGGAAACAGATCCAGAGTAAAGCCAGGAGCAGAAAGTGTCTCAGCGTCTGATCTGTTAAAGGTTCCTCTGTCTGACCTCCTGCTGCAGAGCAGTTAGGACCTCCAGGACTCAGAGCTTCTTCAGGCGGATCTCTCTCTGGATCCTGTGGTTCAAACCAGAGCAGACCTGATCTTTAACCCTGGAATCCATCAGCAGAAACCTGCTGCAGACCACAGGAACTTAACGTAGACCTGGTGGAGGAACCCTCTATTGATGTGAGGAGCAGATCATGGAGACCACCGTCCTCTAAGACGTCTCCTGTTTGTCCTTCTGCTGCAGATCCTCCCAGTTTTCATGCAGAAACTAAACCAAACTTTCCTCCTGCTGGTTCCTGATCCGTTTCCTGCTCTGACACATCGCTTACGGACAGCGAGCCTTAAAGGGACCCAAATATTCCAGACAGGAAAATCAGAGAAGAAAAGAAGCTGAACCCAAACAAAGAGACAAGGAGAAGAGTCTGAAAACATGAAAGAAGCAGGAAATGAACGCCGTCTTCATCCAGTGCACAGTTCTTCCTGCTTTCCTTCCGGAGATCCAGACTTTCCTGCAGGCTGGTGAAGTTGGCAGAATCAGGAGTTTATTTCTGGACTATTCAACCAGACATTCCGAGGAACGACTGGGAAATTTAGGAATCTGATTCTGAATGAAGCGGAATAAGTGGGACCTGCAGATCACATTACCTCCAAAAACCAGCTGCTTGATTGCAAAGGTCCTAAAATGTTATTATTTCTTTTTCAAAGCAAGTCTAAAAAAGCCAAAACGTAACAAGATGGCAGAAATAGGTGATTGTTTACGATGGAGGGAAGATCCTGGGCCCCATGAGGGCCCCATGAGGGCCCCATGAGGGCCTTTCCATCCAAATACTGATGGAGTTAATCACCAACGGGTTGGAGATGAAATGGGACGTCCTTCTCAGGATGGAGATCCATCTTTGCCGTCGTTCATCTTCTGCTGTCTTTGGTATCCAGGATTAAACTTTAGAAATATTAAAGGACCAGTAAACATAAATTAAACTGGCCGAGGCTAAACCAGCAGAACCTTCAGGGACTCATTAGACCGACCTTCTGGGTTTCCATTGGTCCAGAGGAAGGAACTTCCTGATTGATGAAGTGACCATAAAAGGAGAAAGACCTGATAGGTCTCTCTGCTTCTGTCTCCTTGAACCCCAGTGGGCCTCAGCAGATGGCCGCTCACACTGAGCCTGGTTCTGCTGGAGGTTTCTTCCTGTTCAAAGGGAGTTTTTCCTCTCCACTGTCGCTACAAGCATGCTTAGTGTGAGGGATTGCTGAAGAGTCAATGAGTCGATGCAATCAGCTGGTTTTCCTTAGATAGAAAACTTTGAATCAATCTGACTGGATGATCTGGTGAACTGGAAAGTGACCTGAGATGACATGATGGGAATTGGAGCTATAGAAATAAACTGAATAGAATTGAATAGGGATTAAAGGAGAACATCTATTTAAATCTAGATTAATCGTCTCCAGGAGAGATAAGACAGTTTTGGAGATGAGTTGATTGACTGAATTAGGAATATTAAAATCCACTTTTGACTTATTTAAAGGGAAAAAGTATTTTAGCCAAATGGTTGATGGGTAAGATTTTGTTCTTGTGGATAAAAACCTTCAGCCTGAATGTTTTTCCTTACAGCGAGACGCTGGATTAGTCAGAATAAAATGACTATTTATTAACCTTCTCAGCTCTGATGAAGCCCTCAAACCGGATGGCTAAAGGCCTAAATGTTGCTAACGCTAATCTCTGAGAATGGAGCTGAAAAGTCATTTTATCCAGGATAGAAATGGTTGGAGCTCCGCTCCACCCTGATGAAGACCTTCTCTGCTTCCACGGAGTCATGATGATGTTCAGGATCCTCCTCCTTTCCTGGAATCACTTCCTGTTCATTGATCAAACATCTGAACTGGGACTGGGAAGTCGTTGCTGCTGGAAATAAACTGTTATTTGTTTTATTTCCACCTTCTATCATGTTTTCATTTGGTTGTATTAATCTTTTATTTTACTGTTTATTTCATATAAAGCAGTTTGGATGGTGTTTGTTCTGCTCGTTCAGGAGATGCTGGTCCATGTTCGGGGGGGGGGGGGTGCTGTTTTAAGCTGTTAGCTGCATTCTTCTCCTTCTTTCCAAATCCATTTCCTGTCTGAAGGACATCATCTGAGCGAACGAATTTCCAGTCCAGAGATTATAGATGAACACGGATTCATTTATTGCTTCGTTATTTTTCTCTGCCTTCATCTGAAGGGTTTCATATATTTTTGGAAGTAAACAAATGCAGGTTTGATGGTGAAAGCATGACTGAATGTGTCTATAAATAATGTTACAAGATTTGGTTTGTGTCAAAAAGAGAAAATTCAATCAAATATATATATAAAAAAAACAACAAACTGGTGGTTTAAGTGGAAACAACATTCTGACATCAGGTCCCAGTTTAAGATGTTTTCTTTATTTTCACTCTTTATGCAGAACTTTATCTCCAGAAGATGTTTTTCCTTCAATGACAAAAACTCAAAGACTTTAGGAGTTTTTATCCAGAGATGAAATGATGAAATGATGAATGCCGAGCACAGATATCGGTAAAAATATTTTAGATTTTACCAAATAAAGGAGCTTAAATGATCTCTTTCCAATTTACACTCAGAAATAATAAAGCTTCACTTTATTCTTTCATAAGCAAATCAAACTTATCAGGACAAAACTTTGATTTTCTTCTCATATTTTTCTTTTCTCATGTTTTGATCATCAGTTATATTTTTCTGATTGACTTTGTTTAAAACAAAGTTTAATAGTTTAAACTCTTCTGGAAGTTTATTCATAACTGATATAAGACACATTAGATTTAACAATTGTTTTTATTTTAACAAAATGATCTAAACCTCTTAAATCAGAAAGACTTAATTTAAAGGAAAATGGATATATTTTTTATATCCTATTGTGTTTGATCCTATAAAGGAACTCTAGTGGTTTAAATTCTCCTCAGCTTTAATGTTTTATTTAGAATAAACAAACTGCAGCTTGATTCACATCCCGCCTCATCCTCTCTTCTCATTGGCTGATTTTTATCATTTCAATAAAGAGTCAAAAAAGGTTTTCCCTGCATTTCGCCAAAGTTCTGAACAATATAAAAAAATTAAGCATAATCAAAGAACTAAAAATCAGATTTACTGAATAGAATAGAATAGAATAGAATGGAATAGAAAAGAATAGAATAGAATAGAATAGAATAGAATAGAATAGAATAGAATAGAATAGAATGGAATGGAATAGAATAGAATAGAATAGAATAGAATAGAATAGAATAGAATAGAATAGAATAGAATAGAATAGAATAGAATAGAATAGAAAGGAATGGAATGGAATGGAATGGAATGGAATGGAATAGAAAAGAATAGAATAGAATAGAATAGAATAGAATAGAATAGAATAGAATAGAATAGAATAGAATAGAATAGAATAGAATAGGAATGGAATGGAATGGAATGGAATGGAATGGAATGGAATGGAATGGAATGGAATGGAATGGAATAGAATAGAATAGAATAGAATAGAATAGAATAGAATAGAATAGAATAGAATAGAATAGAATAGAATAGGAATGGAATGGAATGGAATGGAATGGAATGGAATGGAATGGAATGGAATGGAATGGAATGGAATGGAATGGAATGGAATAGAATAGAATAGAATAGAATAGAATAGAATAGAATAGAATAGAATAGAATAGAATAGAAAGGAATGGAATGGAATGGAATGGAATGGAATGGAATGGAATGGAATAGAATAGAATAGAATAGAATAGAATAGAATAGAATAGAATAGAATAGAATAGAATAGAATAGAATAGAACACCATGATCTTCTCAGTAATGTAACTTTGTCCTCTGATCATTCTCTCTGTGGGTCTAAATATCTCTGCATCCATTAACTTGTTTTTCGGTCATAATTATTGATGTGAATAAATGAAACTTTTGTTCATCAGCGACTTTCTGCAGAAACTCTTACAGCTTTAAATGTTGAGCTAGATCTGTCCTGCTGGGCTTTATTAATAAATATATTCAATCTGAGCAAAAAGAAACGCAATAATTCATCTTAAATCAGTAAGAAAAAGTTTTTCCTGTTTCCAGGAACTGATCCTTCCTCTGCATCAACCTCCATCTTATTTTTCTCTCATTTTCTGGATCAAGTATTGAAACCAAATGCTTTGCTAAATGCTTTCTGGTTGGTCAGGCAGGTTAAACCATGAATTAAAACCAGTTTTAGGCGAAAACTATGTTTTAAATCCTCAGCTAAGGAAACTTTGTCCTTTGTTGAATATTGAAGCAGCTTCTTCAGGTGAAATATTGTTTCCCAGAAAGCTGAAACTCTCCAGTTTTGCGGCTCATTCTGAGCGTTTAGAGGCTGCCTGTGTTGCTCTTTGTTTGCAGGAGGTGTTGGTTTCATGAGAAGCGGCTTCAGAGTGACTTCACTTCCCAATTTAGAGGGTGAGAGAGAGAGCGAGAAGAAAAAACCTCATCCGGTTAGAGAGCGCAGCACAAACTGACTGCAATGGTTTGCGCCACAGAGGCGATGCAAGGCTGCGCGGAGTGAAGAGAGACTGAACCGGCTCCAAGTTTCTCCCCAAACCGACTAAATGCCAGAGAGCTGGAGGCTGCTGCCGCTGCTGCCGACATGGACTGCTCCATCAAGGTGAGGGGCCCCTGAGGGCCGCCGCTGGGGCCGCTGGAGGCGGCGGCCACCCACAGCTCAGTGCGCAGTGAGAGAGGCTCTTTCCTTCTGCTACAAAATTTCCTCTTCCTTCCCGTTCGTGGTTGTATGTCGGCTCTATAATAACACAACTAACCGCTACATCTTTACACTCAGATAAAAGCACTAATTGGTGGCGCGCGGAAAAAAAGCGGAATCTGCTCAACTTTGCGCGTTTTTTTCTCTCTTTGTCCTGAGAGCTGTGATCGGCGCAGTCCACGCAGCCACGGAGCGTGAAATCTCTCAGATTGGATGCTTTTATTGTTGAACATTGTGGAGATGCTGGAGCTGATGGATGCGCGCAGAGCAGGTGTCCCTGAAGGCGTCATGGATCCAACTGGAGACCAGGAGCCGTTCCCACTAAGAACTGGTATTTCTGAGTCCACCTGTTCTTCTTCTGTCGCGGCGGGTTTGTTGCTTCTTTGCGTTTTAAACTCAGAGGCCTGCAGCCGCTGGTTGATGCAGAAAATCGACTTTTTTCACCTAATTTCACATTAAAACCGATTCAATAAAAGAAGAAGAAATTATAAATCCATCTGAAAATTATCCATTCATCGAAAATGTTCAAAGCAGGAAGAGAAATTATTAATTTTATTTTCTGTTTTGAAAAAAAAACGTTGTTTTTTTAAGTCATTATTTTTAAATTAAATTTATTATTTTACGGTTTTTAATAATTTAGATGACTTTATTTGGTTAACGAAGAATATTTTAAACGTGTTTCTATTTTTGTGTAAAACCAGAAGATGAATTTATTCTTTTTTAATAAAAATAAGTTCCTCGGATTGAGGAACTATAATTTTAATGGTTTCTAGTTTTCTTGCTGCTGATCATTTCTGTTCTGGATGAGCGGCTCATGAAGGTTAATCATTATTTTCCAGATGATTTTTCTCCTGCGCTGCGGATTGTTTGCGGGTTATTTTAAGAAGAATTTATGGCTGCAAACTGGAGCGCTTGTCAGGTGTCGTTATCTGAACTCTGCAGGCTTCCTGTCTCAAACCTCAGACTTTCCGCACACATTTCCGCTCTCTGGACCCAGAAGAGCCACACAAAAAATCAGAAAGGCAACAAAGGCCGCGCAGAGGGAGCGGCTGGACGGAGCGGGCCTGTTGAGGCCCCGCAGAGAAAACCCCGCAGAGAAGATCCCGCAGAGAAAAGGCCGCAGAAAGCCGCTCAGGCCTTTTGCACACTCAGCTCGTGCAGCTTTTACTTCTGCTTTTTGCGCCTTTACACAATCCTCTGCTTCTGGTTCACTCCCAATTATTTCATGTTTATAAAATAATCTAACAGGTCAAACATTTTAAATCTGCTTTTAAATAAAATAATGAGAAGCTCGGATAAATAAAATTAATAAAAACAATAGAAACTTTAAGTTTCTACAAAAACGAGGAAAACCAGAAAAACCAAATTCCTCAAACGAGCTTCTCATTAAAACGGATTTTAAAGGACATTTTATTTTTAGCTTGATTTATTTCAGTTAAACGTCGCTGCGCTTCAGAGGAGAAAAGAAAAGACATGTTGACCTAAAATGTGTCACAAACTGATGGATCCGCTGCGGTTTGAACCACAGACTGAGCTCCAGGCTCAGGAAGTCCTTCCTTTACTCACAACTTCTACAAACACATTTCACTCGCTTCTTATTTTAAAACCTTTTATTTTAGCTCTTTATTCAACAGCCTGAAAACAAAGTTCGTTTTTTAAATGATCCGTTTTTTGTCTGATTATTGAATAAATATTAGTTTATGTTACTTTACTGAAAAAATAAACCTTTTTTTTTATTGAAAGCGTTTTTATTGGTTTAATAAATTGGTGAAAGGAGGAAAATCACATTTAGTTGATCTTTAAACGCTAAAAAAATAGTTTCAAAGTGAAAAATAAGGAATAAAGATGAAAATATCAGATTTAATGAGAGAAATTAGAGTTAATCTGGTTTGTTGTGTTTTTCTTCTGTTAAATCATCTCAATGAATCAGAAACTTTTTATTCCAGCTTTTAGTTCGAAGGTTATTTTTAATTATTCTAACATTTCCTCTCAGTCAGAAGATAAATGGTTGTAATAACTGATGGTTTGTGATTTTCAAACTGCTGGTTTGTTGCTCATTAATCCCTGATGAGCAGGAAGAGCTGCTGACATGATCTGCTTATCTGTGCCGTTATTCTGTGAAAGGAGGCAGCCATCTGCATGAGGGAGCAGCCTGCCATCACCTTCACAGTGATGCAACCTGCAGAGCTGCAGTCAGCCATGTTTGGAAAGTTTCCACAGGACTGGCTGTTTGTGCAGCAGCAGGTGAAGAGCGTTCAGCTGCAGGCGCGCATCATTTTTAGGACATCAGCATCTGCTTCAACAGGGTCATGTTTTTTAAAAAGTTGTTTTGTGTCACTGAGCAACAGGCTGAAACATTGAACAGGAAGTCAGTTGTGGCATCGGCGGTCAGGCCACAGTTTGGTATATTTGTATCAGTGTGCAGAGAGACGCAGCGCGCAGCAGATCAACGTTGCACAGCCTTATGACCCACCTCAACGTGCAACACCAGGACTGCACAATACCAGCGGGAGTCAAAGAAAAGGCTCAACTTTTCACTATTCTGGTGGGAGTTTGGTGTCAGAAGTCAGTTTTAATCCCGCCTTCAGGCCGGAGTTTCACTTCTGCACAGAGTAACGCGGTTCTGCAGAGAGAAAGCCTCATGCATCAGCAGAAAGAAAAACAAACCGCAAGCAGCCCAACAAACTTGGTGCTTGTTAGAAATCCAGAGTTCAGAAAACAGGCCGCATGGATCAGAGTCTCACCTGGAGCCACAGGAGGGGGGGCTCATTCAGGTAGAGGACAACCTGCTCCACCTGAGGGGGGGGGGGGGGGGGGGTTCTAATGAATCAGGTTATCAGGTTTCTACACAGACGGCCAAACCAAAAGTTCAAAGGTTCAAAGTTTGTCCTGCATCTCTGAGGGACATTGGAGAAAAAATGTCCTCATGAAAACAGAGACGCCCAGCAGGCCGGAGTCTGCAGCAGGTCAGGTTTTAGAACAGAGAGGCCCTCTGGGCTGGACAGGGAGAGCACTGAGAGGAGGAGCAGAGGACTCTGGAGGAGCTGCAGGGATCCTCAGCTCAGATGGGTCAATCTATCTGCTGCCCAACATCAGTCACCAATAGAGACGTGATGGAGCTCTGCCTCCACAGCGAGCAGCTGATTGGAGCAGCATGTTTGGTTGAAGATGCAGATACTTTGCTGCCCTGCAGCAACAGCAGAGCAACAGCAGAGCAGCAACCGCAGAGCAGCAGCAGAGCAGCAACAGCAGAGCAGCAACAGCAGAGCAACAGCAGAGCAGCAACCGCAGAGCAGCAGCAGAGCAGCAACATAGCAGCAACAGAGCAGCAACAGCAGAGCAGCAACAGCAGAGCAACAGCAGAGCAGCAACAGCAGAGCCGCAACAGCAGAGCAGCAACAGCAGAGCAACAGCAGAGCAGCAACAGCAGAGCAACAGCAGAGCAGCAACAGCAGAGCAACAGCAGAGCAGCAACAGAGCAACAACAGAACAGCAGCAACAGAGCAGCAGCAGAGCAGCAACCGCAGAGCAGCAGCAGAGCAGCAACAGCAGAGCAGCAACAGCAGAGCAGCAGCAGAGCAGCAACATAGCAGCATCAGAGCAGCAACATAGCAGCAACAGAGCAGCAACAGCAGAGCAGCAACCGCAGAGCAGCAGCAGAGCAGCAACAGCAGAGCAGCAACAGCAGAGCAGCAGCAGAGCAGCAACATAGCAGCATCAGAGCAGCAACATAGCAGCAACAGAGCAGCAACAGCAGAGCAGCAACAGCAGAGCAACAGCAGAGCAGCAACAGCAGAGCAGCAACAGCAGAGCAGCAACAGCAGAGCAACAGCAGAGCAGCAACAGAGCAACAACAGAACAGCAGCAACAGAGCAGCAGCAGAGCAGCAACATAGCAGCATCAGAGCAGCAACATAGCAGCAACAGAGCAGCAACAGCAGAGCAGCAACAGCAGAGCAGCAACAGCAGAGCAGCAACATAGCAGCAACAGAACAGCAACATAGCAGCAACAGAGCAGCAACAGCAGAGCAGCAACATAGCAGCAACAGAGCAGCAACAGCAGAGCAGCAACATAGCAGCAACAGAGCAGCAGCAGAGCAGCAACAGAGCAGCAACAGAACAGCAGCAGCAGAGCAGCAGCAGGGCAGCAACAGAGCAGCAACAGGGCAACAGCAGAGCAGCAACAGCAGAGCAGCAACAGAGCAGCAACAGAACAGCAGCAACATAGCAGCATCAGGGCAGCAGCAGAGCAGCAACAGCAGAGCAGCAACAGAGCAGCAACAGGGCAACAACAGCAGAGCAGCAACATAGCAGCAACAGAGCAACAACAGAACAGCAGCAACATAGCAGCATCAGGGCAGCAGCAGAGCAGCAACAGAGCAGCAACAGGGCAACAACAGCAGAGCAGCAACAGAGCAGCAACAGAGCAGCAACAGGGCAACAACAACAGAGCAGCAACAGCAGAGCAGCAACAGAGCAGCAACAGAGCAACAACAGAACAGCAGCAACAGAGCAGCAACAGGGCAACAACAGCAGAGCAGCAACAGAGCAGCAACAGGGCAACAACAGGGCAACAACAGCAGAGCAGCAACAGAGCAGCAACAGGGCAACAACAGCAGAGCAGCAACAGAGCAGCAACAGCAGAGCAGCAACAGAGCAGCAACAGGGCAACAACAGCAGAGCAGCAACAGAGCAGCAACAGGGCAACAACAGCAGAGCAGCAACAGAGCAGCAACAGGGCAACAACAGCAGAGCAGCAACAGAGCAGCAACAGAGCAGCAACAGGGCAACAACAACAGAGCAGCAACAGCAGAGCAACATGCTATAAATCAAACCTTACTGATTTATCTGACGTCTCAGAACCTCCTGAACTTTCCATGGATTGTTTCTATTTTGGGCGAATAGAGGATTCATAACGAGTCCAGAACTTCTGTCCAACGACAGCCTAACTTCTGCAGCTTCGGCAGCGTGATGCCCAGGAAGTGATGCACAGTGACCTGAGGGGGGCAGCGATGAGCCCGGCCTGCAGAAAAAGATCTTTGATGGCGGTATTAACCTAGCTGCTGTTTACCGCCCGCCAAAAGTTGTTGGTGGGCGTGAACGCAGGGAGGATCCATCACTCACCTTCTGGCTCACCCTATGATGGGGATGAAGTCTGGAGGAGAACTGACGGTTTCCTCCTGTGAACCCCCTTTATACCAAAACGCTGCCAATACGCCATTATACAGTAGCTAGAAGTTAGAAACACGTTCAGCGCTCGTCTGGAACACGGCAGATACGCTGATATGTTGGAGAGAAGCTCTGGATAAGTTAGTCAGAGGTTTAGGATCAGCTAGACGCCACGACTGATGAGGAACTGACACTGAACGGATGTCGACCATCAGATAACTGACCTGGAACTGATGGACCACGGATGGCGGACGCTGGCATTCGCCGTATTTCGACGGTTGCCGCCATTCTCATAACTTATACTAAACAGACCCATAACGTATCCATGCCAGAGTTTTTGGCTGATGTTTGCCAGATGTTTGGTCTGTCAGGCGTACGCTGGTCTAAATGGTTAAGGTGTGACAGGAGCAGAAGCATTAGAGCTGAAACAGATCAACACAAAGAGAGAACAATGCCACGGCGGCACTTCAAGCACGTCTGCTCTGTCCGCTGACCCCCCCTCCCTCTACAGGGTTGTTTTCCAGCTCTAAAATGACCCATATTCGCACTCCGCCCCTCCCTGCCCCCCCAAGCTCCACCATTTCCTCTCCCTCGGCCTGTGCCAAAAGGTTCCTGTGCACATGGCGGCCCTGTTTCCTGTAGGCCACTGAAAAAGCACGGCGCTGACGTACGAGGCCCGAAGACAATGCTCCGCTCCTCTAAACAAACACGCGTTGCCCCCCCCCCCCGCTTGTTTGGGGCGCTCACGCACGCACTTCATTTAAAGGAGCAGACCAGAACAACAGGCCGGTGGATTCAGAGCGCGGCTGGAAGTGCCATCTTAGGCCGCGGCGTTCAGAGGAACACAGGAAGGCTCCAGCTAGCACCCCTCCCCCACAGCAACCCCCATCCTAACGACTGAATCAAACTGTGGTTAAGGTTACTGATGTCATGTGAGATAAGCACACCTCCAGGCTGCCTTCACGCTATTTCTGAACACTCAGATTCTCACTTTGCAGTTTTTCTTTAGCAGCTCCACCAGTTTAACCTCAACATGCAGCAAAGTTCAGCTTCTAACCTGCATTTTCTCTGCAAAGCAAAGAGAGCTACGCTAACACCGCGGCTGCACGTCATCCACTGCTAGCAGTTTTAGATTCAAGCTGCAATAAAGGCTGATTAATGGTTGATGGAGGGCCGGCGGTCCGCGGCGCCCCGCCCACATGGACAGGCTCCACAGAGACCGCCACGCACGCTCTCACTCCTGAACCTGGGAGGAAGCAGGAGTACCTGGAGAGAGTCCAGGTCACCAGGAGAACCCAGGCTGGGTCTGATCCTGGACCTGCTGTGGGGAGTCCATTCCATCCAGATTAGGTTCATCCCGGTCCTCCTGTCACAGAACCAACAGATTCACAAAGTTCTGAAAGCCGTCGGTTCTTTTCAGAAAACAGAACCTGTAAAATGGGAGGAACCGCTTCAGAACCACTTCAAAACCACTTCAAAACCAGTTCAGATCTGGTTCTGAACCGCTTCAAAACCGCTTCAGAACCAGTTCAGAATCGCTTCAGAACCGGTTCAGAACCCTTTCAGAACCGGGTCTGAAGCGCTTCAGAACCAGTTCAGAACCGGTTCAGAACCATTTCAGAACCGGTTCTGAAGCGCTTCAGAACCAGTTCAGAAGCGGTTCAGAACCAGTTCAGAACCAGTTCAGAACCGCTTCAGAACCAGTTCAGAACCGCTTCAGAACTGCTTCAGAACCCGTTCTGAACCGGTTCTGAACTGGTTCTGAACCGGTTCTGAAGCGGTTCAGAACCGCTTCAGAACCGGTTCAGAACCATTTCAGAACCGGTTCTGAAGCGCTTCAGAACCAGTTCAGAAGCGGTTCAGAACCAGTTCAGAACCAGTTTAGAACCGCTTCAGAACCAGTTCAGAACCGCTTCAGAACTGCTTCAGAACCCGTTCTGAACTGGTTCTGAACGGGTTCTGAACTGCTTCTGAAGCGGTTCAGAAGCGGTTCAGAACCGCTTCTGAACCGCTTCTGAACCGGTTCTGAACTGGTTCTGAACCGGTTCTGAAGCGGTTCAGAACCGGTTCAGAACCGGTGTGGACGGACCGGACCCATTAGATCCACAGAAAACAGTTTTTAACCAGAACTCAAACTTTCAGCAGTGTTTTAAAATCATAAACCTCAGATCAAAAATTATCAGGATTTATTTTTTAGACTTTAGATTTCAGTTTAATATAAATAGTTCATCAAAAAACTGAAAACATTTTAGAATCTAAAGTTTTTATTTGCAAACAGTTTTTAATAATTTGTTATAATTTCTTTACTGTGAGCTGGATTGGCCTTTTATATCCTGTGAGTAAAATAATAAAACTAATAAACTGTATTAATCATATGATTGAGTAACGATTAATTATGACGCCGCATCCATCAGCCGCCATTAGAGCCTAAAACTGCACAAATATTTTCTTATTACCGTGAAATTGTTCTTTTTAAATTTATGCTTAATTAATTCACCAATCATTCAGATAAACGTTTAAACGTTTTGTCACAGAATTAGACTTTGTGAAACTAAACATTTCTGAGTTATAAGATAAATAATCCGTTTCTGCAAATGAATTCTTCAACATTCAGGTTTGTGATGCGACTGTTTCTCCAGCAGGAACAGAGAGCTCCATGGTGTCGGGGGTGCGGTTCCTCCCCGAGTCCAACAGACCCGCTTCTGGTTTCAGGTTCATCCTGGTTGGTTCAGGGTGTGAAAATCAAACCAACCGGTTCAGTTTAAGGCCATGAAAAGAAAAACAGCTTTCGTTTGTTTTTACAGACGGTTAACAGCAGAAAGATGTTAAAATAAATCTGCAAATGTTTGGTTTCCTCAGTGAATCCTGCAGAACGCTGCGGGTTCTATAGAGGACCCTGATTGGCTGCTTTATCCCCGACCCAAACCCAGAACCCAGTAATGCCCGCTGACGTTTCGGCGACCCATCAAATAAATGGAGGTCAAATGACGTCCATCTTGGAATGGAAGTGAAACTTCATGCAGAAGAAATGAGGAGTTCCGTGTTAGCTTGAATAAACCAACCAAAGGAGGAGCGGGTCCTGCTCAGGGACGTAACGGGATCCACCTCTACACCCCCATGTCCGTGTGCTGCTGGGGTTCCAGCGCAGTGCAGGCTGCAGACGCCGCGTCCCACCATCAGCGTCAGGAGGCTCAGTCTGAGCGAACGTCCAACTAAATCTGTCAAATATGGAATCAGCAAATGGTTGGACTGGAAGACAAAGCTAAATGCTATTAGCGCTAAAACCAAACAGGATGTGATCCTTTAGAACCAGCCTGGATCCACATGAACCGCCATCTTGGACTCTGAGGTCAGGTTGGTGAGGATTCCAGCTGGAGTCTCAGAAACTGGGACTCTGCTAATGTCCTGCAGCAGTGACTCTCTGACGCCTCCAAACGTTTCTGGATAAACTCAGAGGATGAAAACAGATTCGCATCTAAAGACTGAAAAAAGGACCAACATGTGGAATAAAACGGTCAGATTCACGTTCAGATGTTCTGCAGGTAGAACCTGCTGGTTGGACGTTGGATGACCTGAAACATTCCACGCCGTGAAGACGTCCGCTTGGCTTCTGACAGCTGAGAGGATCCGGTTCACTGCACCCTTCAGGGGGTCGATTCCCTCAGTAACAGACGGGCCGCTGGTGCCCCGCCTTTATTCAATAAAACACAGGCTCTCATTGGTCCGCCTCTCAACAGGAAGTTCCTTTCCGTCACAGCAACCAATGAGAACGCTCGCTGCAGTGTCCAGGTCGCAGCTGATTCACTAACTCCTGTTTTTAATCTTTAGCAGAAACTTTTTATTTAAATGTCAGAAATGGAAAATGTGAAACTGTTTTTATTCAACAAATTTCAGCAAGAAAAGGTTTTATTAAATTAAATTATTTTAAAGTTACTAAAGTATGGAGAGATGCACCAATCAGATACCGGCATCGGATATCGGCTCCGATATCGGCTACTTAGGAAGGTCTCTGTGGACGTGCAGGTCTCCTTGAACCTGCAGGTCTCTGTGGAATGTCCAGGTCTCCTTGGACCTTGTGGTCTCTGTGGACCTAACCGTCTGTCTTCTCCGTGTTGGACAGGAAGCTCTTTCTGTGGTGAGTGAAGACCAGCCCATATTCGAGCCGGCCTTCCCAGCAGCGCCCACCATGCACATGAAGACTGAGATGACGTCTCCTGGAGGTTTCAGCCAGGCCTCCAAGCCGAGTCCCGAGCACACCGAGTCGGACTGGGGGGGGTCAGCGGCACAAAATCCTGGAAAGAGAGCCGACCAAGTCAACGGAAGCAGGTGAGTCTGGGGGTGGGGGTTCTCAGATTGGGGTGGGGTTCCCAGACCTGCCGCTCCGATTGTTTCTTTGTCCTTTTTTTACCCCGAGCTGAAGCAGTAGATGTTAGGGAGGAAGTTCTAACGTCCACAGACCCTCCTTCATTAGACAACCTGTTTACCGCCTGTTTGTTAACGACTTCATTCATTTATTATTCAAACAGCAAACTTCAGATCTCTGAAAACCTGTTTTGATCAAATGGTTGATCCTGTTAAAATGAGACGTCTGCTGTACCTGAGCAGAGGATCTGATGGAAAGGTCTCTGTCCAAACACCTGAGAAACCAGCGGAGACTGGGCTCCAAACACAGAGGGGGTCATGGAGGAGAACATGCAGCTGCTTCTCAGTGGAAAACTTTTATTCAGATAGAGACTCGTTTTATCTCCCGTCACCAACAGATAAAACTGCAACAGGAAACGCTGTAATGTTGCAAAATCCTCTCTGCTGTCAGAGATTAGAGACACAGGGACCCCCCCTCCCCTATCCGGGTGCTCAGTGTCCCTCTGTTTGACACAGTGACCCCCCCCTACGCTGTCCGGGTGCTTAGTGTCCCTCTGTTTGACACAGTAACCCCCCCTCCGCTGTCAGGGTGCTCAGTGTCCCTCTGTTTGACACAGTGACCCCCCCTCCGCTGTCAGGGTGCTCAGTGTCCCTCTGTTATACACAGTGACCCCCCCTCAGCTGTCCGGGTGCTCAGTGTCCCTCTGTTTGTTTCAGCCGGGGGTCTCCAGTGGACTGCAGCGTCTCCAAACGTTCCCGACACGTGAGCAACGACGGGGCCCCCCTGCCCTACCAGGCCTCCTACCCGGAGCCCCGGGTCAGCCCCCAGACCGCCACCCCACCCAGCACCAACCCCAGCGAGGAGAAGAGGGTCATCGTCCCAGCAGGTGAGGCCAGCATGAGTGTCACATGAGGCGCCGTCCTCCGTCAGTGGCTGTTTCCTGGCAGCTGGCAGTCAGCTCCTCTTATGCAACACGGAGCGCTGAATCCCAGACGATCCCCCAAAGCAGCAGCTTTCCTCTCCTTCAAACTGCCGCAGCGTGATGCCAGGAGCTCCAGCTAACACCTGTAGAAGGTCCGTCTGGCTCAGAGAGCTCTGTGGTCAGCAGCTGTGGTCACTGGTGCTCTAATCTCCCCAGCTTCCCTTTTCACCTCTGAATAGAAAATATCTGAATAATCTTAATCTGATGCTTCCTTAGGATCAGTTCTCTGATCCACAGGAAACTCAAACTCTCCTTCCTGCTGATTTATTTCTGCCACATTCAGACGGATCCACCCTCAGTCAGACACACACTCTGACCTGAAATAAACGATCAGAATCCAGTCCAGCTCACACTGCATGGCTGGAGGCTTCCCTGCAGGGGGCGCTAGCGTTCACCGCTCTGGAGGAAAAGACGTTTCCAGGTGTGTTAGTCCTGGATTAGATCCTGCTGCAGCGTTTTCCTGATGGAGTCCAGGATCAAACCAAATTCAGATCTGATAACTTTGATGTCGCTCTGGATAAACTAGACCTAAAAAAAACTTTAACTGGGAAACCTTTAGTTTTACTGGTTTAAATGGTAACTTCAGAGGCGAGGCCAGTTTCACAGAGCAGGTTTAACAAAGTCAGACTCAAATCCTAAACTCTGAGTCAGTTTAGCTTAAAGTCGGGAACTCTGACTTTTTAGTTTTATAAAAGCTGCTATGAATTAGTTCAATCAGCTCTAAGTAGGTTTAACAGCAACACGGATGAAAAGTCAACGAGTCACCATGACAACAGGCAACAGGAAGTGCCTATTTCACCCCATTGGACCTAGAGATTTAAATCCAGAAATGCTAGAAAAAAGGAGAATGTGTTTAAAAGACAGAGAAAAAGCTCTACAGCTGCAAAGGAGAAGATAGAGAAGAACGTTGATGGAGTTAATGTTTAGGTGAAGACGAAGTTACCTATGGCAAGCTGTTTTAACATTTATGACATCTCTGTTTTAGATCCCTAAAGTTAGAAATGTTTCCACATTTTAAGGAGCTGTTTTGACATTTATCAGCTTGACTGAAAATGTATTTATATCTGGAAAACATTTCTTCATCGATAAAATAATACAAATACTGACCAGCGACAAAAGGAATATGGAAATCTGAAATTAATTTCTAGACATCCAGAATATTTATTCTAGATGTCTAGAATGTAAATTTGTTTTTCAAGTTTTCATTTTGACGAGGAAAAAAAATAGACTTATGATATCAGAACTACATATTCAGTCAAACTAATATATATCAAACGGCTTGCCATAGGCTGTAGTTATCACTATAGACATTATGGGTTTATTTCCTGAATGGTAGTGGATCAATGGATCTATTTAGAGGAAATCATCTGTCAGCAGGTGAATAAAACCGTTGTTCTATCAGGTGGGACCTGTTCATCATCTCATGGGTTCCTCCTCATGTTGACCCTGTCTTCCAGTTAATACTCAGTGTCTGTCTATGCAGTAGTTTTCTATGATGCTGTTATCAATGTTCTCTCCCTGATTTAATCCAGTTCTGGTAAAGAAGTCCAGAATCCTGCTAATGAAGACGGATCAGGTCTGGATGTCTGGGATGGGTTAGGAGGTGAAACGGTGGAGCGGCGCTCTGAGAATCCGCTCCCTTTAAATATCTAATTCTCTGCGAATTAAAGTCGATCATCCTTTAATTGGATGTTTGTTTTTAAAGCTAATTATAATAAATGGTTTTAGTTTTATTATTCTCACAAAACTACAAAAAACTGGAAATAAAACTGAGCAGAGCGAGGAAAACCTGCTGCTCACCAGGTTAGCTCTGGGAGGATGTTACTATGGCAACAGAGGGTGAGGAAAGTCTCTTGGTGGAACTCAGAGTTTCTCTGATTTCTGGTTTAGAAAACTGAGAGTTTTCCGTAAACCTGCTTCGTCAAACGGATCCCTGATCTTTCTGGAATCTTTGGGGTCATTTTCCTGCTGAAGGATCCAAGTCTGAGTTTTTGGCCTCAAACAGAATTTCTCTGGATGTGGAGGAGAAGGTCGTAGATTCATGACCTCCTGCTTGTCGTCCAGCTCCTGCAGAAGCAAAGCAGCTCCACCATGACAGGAGCGCCGCTGATGCTCGGAATGAAGGAGCAGAACGTCCTGGTGATCATCTGGACGTTTTGGGTTCTCAGAGTTGACCCCTGACCTCTGTCCAGATGAAACTCTGGGAGGCCAGCAGAGCTGTAGATGTTCCTCTCTGACCTCCAGGATGAGTCTGTGATGTCCTCTGGGAGTGATTTCTGTAGGTCAGCCTCTCCTGGGTTGGTTCTCCAATGTTCTCTGCGTTCTCCTCCTGATGCTCATGCTTCTCCCAGAGCCTCGCCGTTGTTCTGGAACATCTTCCCAGACTGATGGAGCTCAGAGGCTCCTGAAGGTCTTTAGATCAGAGAAGCATGTGGTGCTTTTTGAGATCTTGTCACCTACTTCGTGCCGTCAGACGGGTGCTGCTGAATGGGTTCCGCTAACCAGCAGTCATCAGGCTGGGTTGTGAAATGAGCCTTTCAGTTGTGGGTTATCACGAGGCCGCCTGGTCAGTGATGAAATCAACCAGGAGACTTCTGCTTCTGATGACATCACAGCAGGTCAGCTGATGTCGCAGCGCCTGTTTGCATGTATTTAGAGCGTGATGCTGCAGCGCTGCGGCTCCGCCTCGCCGCCTGGCTGGACGTCCTCTTCCAGGTTTGCTTTGAAGTGGAGATCCTCACTTCCTGGTCCATGTGAGGTCATCAATGTGAGGTCATCAATGTGAGGTCATCAATGTGAGGTCCTCAATAAATAAACCAAAGAATTAAAGTTTAGGTGGAAAAGTAGTCAGAGAAATGGGAACCTTTTCAAAGTCTTCAGTTTGTTTTTAATCTATAAAGATTAACGGATTATTTATTCTTTTTTCGATCATTTTAACATCAGATGTTACTCCATAAACATGGAGGCTTCATCAGAGGTTCTGGACGTTCTTTGGCGTCTGGGTTCTGACCAACTTCCTAAAAGTATTCCCGCCCTCCTTCCCTTCAGTCGCCCCCCCCTCCTCCTCAGGTGTTTAAAGGATCGGCTGCCGCGTTGAGTCACAGGCCGCGTTCTTCTGCTCCATAATACCCGGATGCTGCATCAGGGAGGCGTTTAGTGAGAACAATCAGCAGGCAGGGAGTGGCGAGGTTTACGGCTGATCACATGGCGAGCTCATTGTTCGCTGCTGGAAACCACAATCAGACTGGAAATATTCATCGTCATTCCTGATGATGATGATGCTGATGATGATGATGGTGATGATGATGATGATGATGAGTAGCAGCGTTAGTTATCTCTCATGCAGTTATGGTTCTATGAATGAATTCACACCCTTAAAAACTGATTTCTCCTGTTTTTCCTTCTTTTTTGCAACAAATTAATGTTGAATTAAATCAAATGATGTGTTTTTTTTTTGTTGTTTTTTTTGTTTTTTTGCAACTCTAGCTGTGGGATAGATGTCCCACAGCTACAGAATGACCATTCCATAAAGTTCTGATTGATACGTCTAGATGAAATTTTATGATTTAAGGAGTAAAATCATATAGAATGGAGGCAGAAAGGAAGGTGAGAGAGAAAGAAGGGATGAGAAGTACAGGGAGAGAGAGAGAGAGAAATAAAACAGCAGGAATAGACACAGAAGATCTAGAGTAAGTCCAGAAGTCTGCTTTCACCCCTGGATGAGACGACAACAGAGAACCAGAGTAAAGATCAGAGAAACTTCCAGAGCAGCAGGTTTCCCTCTGATCTCACTGCAAAAAAAATTAATCTAAATAAGTAATTTTTCTTTAAATAAGTACGTCTTGAATTGAGGAGGTAAGTTAGACACACAATTTACATTTGAAATAAGGAAAAACTATTGCATCATCTTATTTCTAGTTCATGTTATCTAAGTATCTTATTTTAAGAATAAAACTACTTATCTTATTTACCTGCTCAAATTAATGGTAAATAACCTTCATTTAAGAAATGTTTACTTATTTTCAGATCGTTTTTGCAGTGTTTGCTACTGAGCCTGGTTCTGCTGGAGGTTTCTTCCTGTTCAAAGGGAGTTTTTCCTCTCCACTGTCACTACAAGCATGCTTAGTGTGAGGGATTGCTGAAGAGTCAATGAGTCGATGCAATCAGCTGGTTTTCCTTAGATAGAAAACTTTGAATCAATCTGACTGGATGATCTGGTGAACTGGAAAGTGACCTGAGATGACATGATGTGAATTGGAGCTATAGAAATACACTGAATAGAATGGAATTGGAAGGAAAACCTGTGATGATTCCACAGTGTTAATCAGGATGGTTTATATCTGCAGCTGCAGCTCAGTGTTTAGTATCAGAGAGAATCCATGAACTCCTGGTCTGGATGCATGGTGGAACATAAAGGATGAAGAAAGCTTCTTCAGAAGGTAAATATGCTTAACAGCAGGTATGGGGGCCCCAGACTCACCCTACGGGCCCCTGGATAGATAGAGATATGATCCTGGCCCCAGGTATCCAGAGGGACCCATTTATTGATTTGATTTAATAAGGAAGAGAAGCTCCAGACTAACCAGTTCCCATGTAGCAAAGCATTGACCTCTGACCCTGCCAGCAGTTCTTAGTGTTTGCTAACGTCGTCATCCTCTGATCTGAACCTGCTTCAATGATGGACTTCTGACCAGATGAGCTGAAGCTTCAGGCTGCAGGTGGGATGTGGTCCTCCAGGACTTCCTGTCAGAGAGCGGCGCCACTTTCAGCAGCCCCAGAACATCATACTGCCATCACCATGTTTAACTGGTGGCAGGAGGCCCTTTTTCCCCCCTAGTCGTCATGGTAACATCCTCATAACGCCCGATGTCAGGGACTGTATGTAAACCTGTTTGGTTTGGCGTAAGAGGCGTGGCCTGTAGGGATGACCATAAAAACAATCCTGGACGTTGTTTCCAAATTCAAAACCTGGAACTAAAGGCTATTTCTGACATTTGAATTGAAAAATCTTCCTGGATGGAAGAGAAACGTCTTTAAACCTGGAAACTAAGTTTTTTTTTGAATGACTCTGACCTAACAGATCCCTTCAGCGGCGCCTATAGGATCGGTTATCCTGCTTCTCGTTGGTTTGTTCACTTTCATGTCCTGAAGATTAATCGTGTTTAGATAGTTGCTCCTCTTCGTGACGCCATCTTTTATTTTCCTTTGTTTTGTTATTCTCCTACAGTAAGATATTTACGTTTTAGATGATCCCAGCTGAGCGTTCCGTTGTCTGAAACAGGAAGTCCTCCAGTTTATGCTTTTCTGTCTCTGATTCCAGATCCGGAGGTCTGGACCCAGGACCACGTGAGGCAGTGGTTGGACTGGGCCATTAAGGAGTACGTCCTGGAAGAGGTGGACGTCTCTCTCTTCCAGGCGCTGGACGGAAAGGCCCTGTGCAAGATGAGCAAAGACGACATGATGCGGCTGACGTCGGCCTACAACGCAGACATCCTTCTGTCTCACCTGAATTACCTCCGCCAGAGTAAGGACGCCTCCTCGCCGCGGCAGCTCCTCCTCCACCGGACGCTGCTGCGCATCGTTTGGTTTTTATTTGAGTAGGATTCAGGATTTCATTTGGCAACATAATTATTGAACCCGATGCAAAATTTAATCTAAGAGTCTTTGATTGAATAAGTGAGAGAAACTGAATTGACATTAAACCAAAGTGTGAAGATGTCTGCAGCAGCAGCAGCTTTATTTAAGCGCGGCACTGAAACAACTCTGTGGTCTTTGCCAACACAGATATCAGCTTTTTAAATTTGCACATTCATGATGAATTTGGTTTCTCACGCCTCACAGTTAATGCAGCTGATTGAGCTTTAATAAATCACTGCTAGTCATGCTAACGCTAATGCTGAGGCTGCAGAACCGTCTGCTAAGCTACAGCGACCTGATGTCTGCGGACTCAGAGGCTGGAAGGACTTTCTCCATGACGTTCTTCCCTGTGTTCACAGAGTCTAACCTTTATCTCTTCCGTCTGGTTTCGCCTCAGGTAGCCCCACCTTCTCCTACTCCACGACGCCCACCAACAACACCCCTCCCCCTCAACCCCCACAGCCACGACTACAAGTTAAAGCAGGTGAGGTTTTCACTTTTATCACACGGATGCAGCCAAGAGGCTGAAGAGACGCCGCTCACTGAAGGAAAAGTTGGTCAGCAGGAATATTTAGGAGGAATAATCAATTATCAATAATCAATGGATCATTATTTATTACTTGGAACTAATTACGTTCGCGTTGATTTAATTAATTTAATGTTAATCAGTAAAAAGATAAAACAATAATTTTCGTCCTGATCACTGAGTCTGGGAGCGGCCATTTTTGCCCACATATAGTAGCCCCTCCCTCCTGCCATCTTCCAGCAGTGACGTCACGGTGCGCTAAGCCTAGCGCCATTCTCCCCGCTTTACAAGCTAAATCAATGGGAACTACTAGACACATCTGCAATCAACAACAATTATTGAAGGTTTCCAGAGGACTTCACCATTGAAATTCACCAGAGCTATAGTGAAACTGACAATGCCCACGTGCATGGCAGCTGGATGCTGGAATACATCGGGTAAAAGTGAAAAAAAAAGAGTTATTCCACCTTTCTGATTCCTGATCCTCCACGGACGGGTTGGTCGTTGGATCGCCAACTTGAAGAGGGAGGATTTGCCATCGAACTTCTGGCCAGAGAAAAAACCCGTAATATGTAGCCAACATTTGGAAGAAGAATGTTTTCAAGATGACTTGGATAATAGCGCGTTGTGACAAACACCAGATACAGCACTGGGACTTGATCAACAGCCGATACCGCACCGTGACAATGTCACTAACCAGTAGGTGGCAGTAGTGTTCTTTGACAAACATGGATGCCTCCAGTAAAGCACATTCACATGAAAATTACTCTGAATTAAAAACACTGATCATTTATTGAACAGGATGGAATCATTTCAGATTTAAAGAACTTTCAGAAGTTTGAATTCTGAATATGAGCGACTTTTCCTTTAACCAGTTTCATATAATTCAACCCTGTGCAGCTCTGGTCACTAATAGGAGGGTGCAGTGGGTAGCACTGCTGCCTTGCAGCAAGAAGGTTCTGGGTTTGATTCCCGGTCCAATGTCTTTCTGCATGGAGTTTCCATGTTCTCCCTGAGCATGCATGGGTTCTCTCTGGGTACTCCAGCTTCCTTCCACTTGGGAGTAAGCGTGTTGAACAATGGATGGATGGGTGTGGCCCAGCTGATGGTGGTGTCCCTCATGGATGTGTGTTTGTCTCCATGTTGTTCAGTCGTTTCCAGCTGAGGAACTACTTCCTGTCCATCATTTTCTTCCTTCTCTGGATGTTTGGTCCAATGCGGTTGAATTAATTCCTGATTTAAAGGATTTCCGCGTTGCTTCGGATTCATTCCCAATGTTCCATCTTTTTAAATGACCTGGAGGTCCAGATGTCCTTAGATGTTTCCTAAATGAAAGGAACCAGCTAACCTGCTCTGATCCTCTGGAATGTCCTCATTAGCAGGCAAATCTCATTCATTTCTTTCACATCAGAAACAACCGGAACAGAGAAATATTATCTTTGTTTTCAACTTTTCTAGCTGCTGTAAAAAAATAAAATATATTATTTTTTATTAAATTAAATTCTTCCACAAATTAAACAGCAGATTATTATAATGAGGAAATGAGATCAAATGTTCTGCAGCCTGGAATCTCCTGGAATGAATCATCCTGAGGAAGAGAGCAGGTGGGGGGGTGATCCATGGTGGGGGGGGGGGGCGGGGGGGGGGGGGTGATGCATGATGAATGAGGTCACTGAGAGGGTTGGACCTACTGGGCAGGAAGAGATGGAGGCCAATGGTCCCCTGAAAAAAAACCAACCTGTCAGGTGAAAATGTTTCTTCTCTAAATGCCAGCAGTGGTGAGTTTCACACGTTTGTGAGCAGAATGAGTAACATCCTGTAAACGCATGGCTCCTTTAAATGTGTCTCAGAGGCCAAAGAAGTTTGTCTCACATTTACAGCCTGGTTTAAAGCGTGTTGATGAAGCCGGAGGTTCTCCTGAGGGAGGAGCTGAAGGAGATCGGCGTTCCTCACCTCCGTTTACCTGCTGGAGGGAATTTTCTAAGACTGCTTCCTCACAGGGGAAACAGGTTACTTCAACCTTTGCACGATTCAAATTCATGCAAAGATCTTTGTGCATTTCATAACTGCCACCGTTTCCTGTGAGTCACACCGTCTGCTGAGAAAATAAAACTGTAAGGAACCTTTTCGATTGATTTAGAGGTTTGAGAATAACGTGTTGAGTTTCAGAAACTTGGTGTCTACAGGCTGAAAGGCTCCTTTGCACGACACCAACTTCTGTTGACAGACAAGTATGATGAGTCCAAAACTCAACAGCCAGTTTCAGACAGGAAACAGCTGCACTTGCAGAGGAAACGGGGGTAAGGGTCCCGCTCCTGGGACACAATCCACTCCATCTGTTGAGGGCCCCAAACAAAGGGATGCTCACCCAAGAAGAAAGCCGGGTCATCTTCAGACCTCCAAACTCCTGTCGTCTCCGTCTCTGCCTGCTTCCTTCCTCCGCTTCAAACACGCCCGTTTCATCCCATGTTTTCTACTTTGTGTTTCTGCAGAAAACAGTTTTGACGAGATCAGCCGCAGGAACAGCTGGCCGACCAACACCATGACGGCTGCGGTGCCTAAAGGTAGCACAGCAAGCGCTGACCATAGGTGGAACTGATGGTCACGCATCATCAGAGCCCAGTTTGCATAAAGACGAGCTGGTTTCACAGCCACGAACTGAACAGTTTCAACCTCATCTTCTGGTTTGCAGGTTCTCCAATCGAGCACCAACACAACAGCAGGGTGACGGATCCAACGCCGCGGATCATTCAAGGTGCGTCGTCTCAGCCATATTCCCCATTTCCTTCGTTCATCTCATCCTTCCTCCTCCAGTCGGTCTCAGTCTCTAAACAGGAAACTTTCTGCTGAGTTTTAAAATCTGCTGAGAAAGAAAAAAAGCCCAGGCTGCATGGGGGGGGCAGTGGGTAGCACTGCTGCCTTGCAGCAAGAAGGTTCTAGGTCCGATTCCTCTGGTCTTTCTGCATGGAGTCTGCATGTTCTCCCTGAGCATGCATGGGTTCTCTCCAGGTACTCCGGCTTCCTCCAACGGTCCACAGACCTGTGATGGACTGGAGAAAGGGGGGGGGGGACCCGTTCATCCGTTTCTATTTGCATGTTTTCTAAACTAAAACCAGGCTTTGTTGGGCTGCTGGATAAAACCTGGAACTAAACGCTATTTCTGACATTTTGGATTGAAAAATCTTCCTGGATGGAAGAGAAACGTCTTCAGACTGGGAAACAAAGTCCAGAGGATTGATTTTAACTTGACTCTGACCTGGATGACTGAGAATCTTCACCTGCATGCAAAGTTAAGTTCTACTAAAAAGTGAATAAAACAGGCTAATGTCAGGAATTTACCCAAAGACGTCTGAACGTCTCCAAGCTCAGATTTACTAAAACTCACTTATTGTGAAGAAGTGCAAGTACACCTCGCTGCAGCCTGCAGAATGGGGCGGGACTGACCTTTCCGTCTGTCTCATACCTTATATGGAAATGGGACTATTGCATTCCGGAAATAAAGGGGGGCGCCAGTGACACTATTTCCTGCACCAGCCGTGTTATAATAATTATAATAATAACATATTTTATTGTACAACGCCTTTCAAAACACCCAAGGACACTTTTAACATTAAAAATACAAATCAAAAAGTAAAGGATGACAAAAACGTGTCATGTCACATGGTATGTCTCTTTTTTATTTTGAAATCTTTATTTAAAATTACATTAGTAACAAACAATCTAAAATAAGCACCAATAAGGAATCATTATGGAGTATTTATCTATCCTTGCACCCTATCTACTACAATAGTCCCATTTCCATATAAGGTATGAGTCAGACGGAAAGGTCAGTCCCGCCCTATTCTGCAGCGAGGTCCCTCTCAAGAAATGAGCAGCTGTGATGGATGGAGCCAGGTGGGGGTTCACCAGGTGATCATCTTTACAGTTCATTCCTGACTATCCAGCAGGTGGTGCTAGACGGTGTTTAAACAGAGCAGAAGGCCAAACATACACCCCCCCCATGCAGATCAGCTCCTTCCTTCCCCTGCTGCTTTTTTTTTACTGAAGGAAAACATCCGAACATTGATCTGCATGCAGACGTATATTTAAAACCAGCAATCCTCTAATAATAACAAGGAAAAGTCTGGAAAGCCTCAGAAGAAGAAGGCCACTTAAAGACGTCCAGAGTCTGACTAGAGGGAACCACGGCCTGCAGACGAATGTCTGGACAGACCTTCAGGTTTCTGCATCAGTTAGAGGTTAATAAAAGAGTCAAAGAGTCAGGAACATGTCCCTGAAGGACACTCAGCCATGAGCAGTCAGGCCGGCAGGATGAGGTCTGGGTTTACCTCCTGATTCTGCTCAAACTGGAAGCGTTTCTTAGGCCTGAAGGAGAAGGCGTGACACACCTTGCTTTGTCCTCTGCAGACCCGTATCAGACGTTGGGGCCCATCAGCAGCCGATTGGCCAATCCAGGTAAGAAGGCGGAACCAGGAAACACCGAAACACTAACATGAGACAAATGAGGCCTTTACACTGTCTGCTTTGGTAGAATGATTCAACCTGATGGTCACTGAGACCAGGGGTCCGGCTGAATATTCCCAAACTGCTGACCAGGGGCGCATCTAGGAAATCTGGGGCCCCAGGCAAAGACAGGCAGGGGGCCCTCTGAATGGAGAAGACAGCACATAGAACAGACCCAGCTTCTTATCGATAATCAAGATATCTGAACTGGTATCAAGTCTGGGGAAAATAATGAGTTAAAATGCATTTTGCAATAATGACGTCAAACGATTCATCATTTAAAGTGTTAAACATCCAGAATAATAATCAAGATATCTCAAAGTTTATTTTGACGAGTCAAAACTTTTTTTTTTAGTGCTGCACTGACGTTAACGGTTCTCTGCAGAATCCCGCGCGGCTCTAATGATGCTGGTTCTTCTTTACAAAGTTCTTTCAAAATTCCACAATATAGAAAGAATTCAGCAGCATCAGATCAATGGAGAACAAGAACCTTTAGGGACCATCAACAAGTTTCCTAATCAAACACTTCTGAGAAATAGAAATAAATAAATTCCTCATCAGATGATCAACTGAAACAGCTGCTGCTAGATGAACTATATGAGGCTTTTTCACGCTTATTATAAACATCCTGACAGGATTTTAATCAAAAATATAATTAATGCACAAATAAGGAACAATATGTATTAACCATAGTTTTATGGGGCCCTTTAGGAACTTGGGGCCCTAGACAACAGCCTAGTATTGCCTGATGGTAAACCCCCCCCGGTTCTGACCTCAGTCCTGAACGGCTTCTTCTCAGCTCCTCCAGCTGCTGCTTTGTTCTTCAGTCCCATCCAGCGTTTCCTGAGCTGCTGGAGATGAAGCCGCTGTAATGGCGGCTGCTTTGACGCTTCCAGGTCACAGGGAATATTCAGCGGACCTTAAATCTGGCTTCCATCTCACCAAAGTGATTGTTTGCCCTTCTGTTTCCTCGCAGAAGGCCAAGTCCTCGGCTCAACCAAGAACCGAACAGGCAAACAAAATCCGTACAAGCTGCCTGACCCCAGCGCTCACAGGCCTGTGGGTAGGTTTCTGCCCTATTGCTCATCTCCTCCTCCAAGCCTCACAGTGAAAAGGTCACATTTGCTAAAATAAAACCCCTCTGACCTGAACGATCTGGGTTCTGCTGGAGCGAGGTTCTGAGGTTCCTGCTCGTCTGAACGTTCAGCTTCTGCTTTGGGCTTCAGGGACGGAAGGTCCGACTCTAACGCTCTGCGTTCCCCCGCAGGTTCCGGTCAGATCCAGCTGTGGCAGTTCCTGCTGGAGCTCCTGTCCGACAGCAACAACGCCGGCATCATCACCTGGGAGGGAACCAACGGGGAGTTCAAGATGACCGACCCGGACGAGGTAGCCAAGCGGTGGGGCGAGCGCAAGAGCAAGCCCAACATGAACTACGACAAGTTGAGCCGCGCCCTGCGCTACTACTACGACAAGAACATCATGACCAAGGTGCACGGCAAGCGCTACGCCTACAAGTTCGACTTCCAGGGCATCTCGCAGGCGCACCAGAACCACGGGGCGGAGAGCGGGATCGTCAAGTACCAGAGCGAGATGTCCTACGTCCAACCGTACCACAGCCACCAGCCCAAAATGAACTTCATGGGCGGCCATCCTGGCCCCGTGCCCGTCTCACCCGGGAACTTTTTCGGCCCCCCGTCCCCTTACTGGAACTCAGCCAACAGCCCCATCTACCCCGGGTCGGCCATGACCCGACATCCGGCCGCTCACTCCCACCTGAGCTCGTATTACTGATGACGGACAGAGGAACCGAAGCGCCGAGCCCGTCTGACCGCGGCGGTGCGGTCCACCGTACGGCGGTACGGTCCACCGTACGGCGTTCCCACGGCTTCACAGAGCCGGTTCCTGCTCAGAACCCGACCAGCAGGGGGGGGGGACTCTGACTGTGAGCCGTAAGAGGAACGCCGCCTGCGTTCAGTTAGCGTTTCATTCAGTTTGTAAGTAGTTTTGTTTGATAGCACCTGTTATAAACCGTTTAATGCTTGTTCGTATCACTTCACCATAAAACAAGTTATCGCATTTAAAGATGACTCTTTGTAAAACAATCTGTACAGAATCGTTTTCATCAAGCAATAAAACATGTATGCATTATCTGTAGCTAACGAAGGGATTCCGCCTCTTTCCTTTGCAGCTTTAACATGTTTGATCCACGCAGACTGACCGAAGCAAACGGTCCATTCAAACGTCTTTATCTAAAATATCTGAAATCTCATCAGGATAAAACATTTCTAACAGCAAAATAAAAGAGTTTTTCTGGAAGAGAGGCGAGTTAGCGGCTGGTCTTCAATCAGAGACTCGATCCTGCAGGAACAGAAAGGAATGTTTGAATCATTTCAGCAGTGATTTTATTGGAAGGATGCATAATATCTGAGATTTGGCCGATAACTGATCGCGATATTTTACTCATTTTCATGGACACTTTCATTGCTATTAGCAGGTATGCTAGCATCTCTGAAGCAGGATGAATTTTCTAACATCAGACTCAGACTCATGCATCAGTTCCTGCTGAAGCTGCTGGTTTCCTCCGGTTTTGGTCTCACCAGCTACGGTAGATCAGTGATTTATAGAAGTGTGATGCCCGATTATTGATGATTAAAGCCAACAGCGGCTGATACAGATGTTAATAAGGGTGTCCAGGTAATAACCAGTGTAACCTGAGGGGGGGGGTGGCTGAAAGCGGATCGGAACCTCAGGGTCAGTCTACTCTGTTCCAACAGGAAAAACCACAACATCCATATTTCCTAAATAAAGACTAACTTTCCTGCAGCCTTTGCTAACGAATAGATGCAGATATTTTAATATCCACCCCTAGGCCGGCAGTGATATCATGCTAACCGTATTGTGCATCCCTAACGAGGCCGAGGAGATAAATCAGTGTGAGGTGGACGGAGGGGCGGAGCTACACGGCTCTGCAGTCAACAGGTCATTTTAAACAGTCTTTAGCATCTAATGCTATCAAGGTGAACATGTGCGTGGAAAAGTGTGTAAATTTTAGCACAGATCTCCCCTAGTGGTAGATCAGTGACACTGCAGTCAGGGTGCACTATGAGATATTGCTCAGCAATATCAACATGCAGTTCCTCTAACAAACCAAATATTTCAGTCAGTAATCAGTAGATTATAACATGACAATTAGCTAATTGGTTTAACAGGTTATAGAGAAAAGCGGTGAGAGAATAAAAAATAGTGGATATCAGTTTAGCATTTGGCTAGGGTCACTGTCACTACTGTTAGCATGAGGCGCTATCTGGACCCTACAGAGGTTGACAGGCAGTCCAACTCCTCCAGGATGGAGCATCAATATGTGCCATTGCCAGAAGGTTTGCTGCATCTCCCAGCACAATCTCAGGAGCATGGAGGAGATTCCAGGAGGCAGGCAGTTACTCTAGGAGAGCTGGACAGGGCCGTAGAAGGTCTACAACCCATCAGCAGGACCGCTATCTGCTCCTTTGTTCAAGGAGGAGCAGGAGGAGCACTGCCAGAGCCCTACAGAATGACCTCCAGCAGGCCACTGGTGTGAATGTCTCTGACCAAACAAGGCTAGACAACACCACCCTGACCGCCATTAGGGATCAGGATGAAATCCTTGCACCCATTCAGACCCTATGCTGGTGCAGTGGGTCCTGGGTTCCTCCTGGTGCACGACAATGCCCGGCCTCATGTGGCGAGAGTGAAGGAATAGATGCCATTGATTGCCCCCCCCCCCCCCCCCCCCCCCCCCGCTCGCCTGACCTTAACCCTATAGAACACCTCTGGGACATTATGTCTCCATCCATGCCACGCCGCCAGGCTGCACCTCAGACTGTCCAGTGATGTCCTGGTCCAGATCTTGGAGGAGATACCCCAGGACGCCATCCGTCGTCTCATTAGGAGCATGCCCCGACGTTGTCAGGCATGCAGACACGCACGTGGGGGGGCATACAAAGGACTGAATACCATTTGAGTTGCTGCAATGAAATCAGCTAAATGGACATTTTTTCACTGTCATTTTGGGGTGTCTTTGAATTCAGGTTGATCATTTTCATTTTAAACACCAGAAAAGCAGAAACTGTTATTTTCCCATCTTGGACTTTGAGTTTTCTCACCTGTTTAGTTGATCTTTGGTTTTTCAGTTAGGATTGAATTTATGTTCTATCTTTGTTGAATTACTTCTCAGTCTTTCTGTTCCTCTTTGCTGTTTTTTCAGTCGTCTCCTGTTCAGTCTAGTCTAGTCTTTGCTCTAGTTTTATTTTTGTCATTCATTGTTTCCAGTTATCTTTAGGTGATATTTCCCAGCTGCTCTCCATCGCCCCCTAGTGTCGCCTCCCTTCCATGGTTTTGTTCTAGTTCTTTCTCAGGTCAGATCATTATCCAGTCTTTCTCCTGCTACTCTCCTCCTCAGCGTATTAATCCTCTGCAGATTGTCTCTGCTGGATCTTCATGTCTTCATCACCTCCTGCTAGCTCTGGTTTGCTGTTCCTCTAGTTTTGGTCCTGAACTTCGGCTGCATTAAATCATCTCAGTCTCTGCATTTATGGTCCAGCTACAAACTTCACCTCTTGTTGACAGTAACTGAGAGAAATAAGGAGAATGATGTCATCATTCCACAACCTGAAAGAAAGCTTGGAGCTCCGCCCAGCAGATGACGGCCAACCAGCTCCACCAATCAGCAACCAGAGTCCACTTTGCCCTCCTGCCCAGTTTGATGCTGCTGCTAAAAGATTTCCTGATTCTTCAAACCGATGCTAAAGTAGAACTTGATGCTCCACATTCCTCATTTTAGGGAAGAAAGAGCTTTTTCATAAAAAACAAATAAATTCTCATAATTTCATGACTTTATTCTCAAGGTAAAAATAAAATAATCTCTAGCCTCGGCCTCATTCTTTGTCGTACGATAAAAATGTAAATGATGCATTAAAACAGGAAATTAGATCAATCAGTTGGTTCCTTGTAACCATGGAAACATCCTGGTTTTCAGTTTATCTGGAAATCAGTTCATTGGATTCAGAGCGTCTAAAATCAAAAAGTAGGATTAGTCTCTATTCAAGCATATGATCTCTGACAGCAGCCTGGTCTGACCTAAGATGGCCGCCCCTCCAGGATCCCTGCTTCTCACCTGCAGCTGCAGCTTAACGCCCTCCCAAACCCCCCCACACCGCGTTAGGCGCGCCGCCGGCAGGGGGGGCCACACCACCCAGCAGAGCCGGTCCACCCTCTGGACCCGCCTCCTGTCCGGTACCTCTGGCCTTCTGGACCAGCAGCAGGTCCGAGTCCAAAAACACTGGGAGGCGGGGGTGCTTCTGTGTTTGGCCCCTCGGCATCAGGAGGTCAGTTCCAGGTCTGGTTCCAGGTCCCAGGTCCGGTTCCAGGTCTGGTTCCAGGTTCCAGGTCCAGTTCAAGGTCTGGTTCCAGGTTCCAGGTCCGGTTCAAGGTCTGGTTCCAGGTTCCAGGTCCGGTTCCAGGCCTGGTTCCAGGTCCCAGGTCCGGTTCCAGGCCTGGTTCCAGGTCCCAGGTCCGGTTCCAGGTCTGGTTCCAGGTTCCAGATCTGTTTCCAGGTTCCAGGTTCGATCCCAGGTCCGATTCCAGGTTCGGTTCCAGGTTTGGTTCCAGGTTTGTTTCCAGGCTCCGTTCCAGGTTCGGCTCTAGGTTCGTTTCCAGGTTTGGTTCCAGGTTCGGTTCCAGGTCCGGTTCCAGGTTCCACTCCAGGTCCAGTTCCAGATTCGGTCCCAGGTTCGGTTCCAGGTTCAGTTCCAGGTTCCAGGTCTGGTTCCAGGTTCCAGGTCCGGTTCAAGGTCTGGTTCCAGGTTCCAGGTCCGGTTCCAGGCCTGGTTCCAGGTCCCAGGTCCGGTTCCAGGTCTGGTTCCAGGTTCCAGATCTGTTTCCAGGTTCCAGGTTCGGTCCCAGGTCCGATTCCAGGTTCGTTTCCAGGTTTGGTTCCAGGTTCGGTTCCAGGTCCGGTTCCAGGTTCCACTCCAGGTCCAGTTCCAGATTCGGTCCCAGGTTCGGTTCCAGGTTCAGTTCCAGGTTCCAGGTCTGGTTCCAGGTTCGGCTCCAGGTTCGGTTCCAGGTCCGGTTCCAGGTTTGGTTCCAGGTTCAAGGTTCAGTTCCAGGTTCGGTTCCAGGTCTGGTTCCAGGTTCGGCTCCAGGTTCGGTTCCAGGTCCGGTTCCAGGTTTGGTTCCAGGTTCCAGGTCCAGTTCCAGGTCCAGTTCCAGGTTTGGTTCCAGGTTCCAGGTCCAGTTCCAGGTCCGGTTCCAGGTCTGGTTCCAGGTTCGGCTCCAGGTTCGGTTCCAGGTCCGATTCCAGGTCTGGTTCCAGGTTCAAGGTTCAGTTCCAGGTTCGGTTCCAGGTCTGGTTCCAGGTTCAAGGTTCAGTTCCAGGTTCGGTTCCAGGTCTGGTTCCAGGTTCGGCTCCAGGTTCGGTTCCAGGTCCGGTTCCAGGTTCCAGGTCCAGTTCCAGGTCCGGTTCCAGGTCTGGTTCCAGGTTCGGCTCCAGGTTCGGTTCCAGGTCCGATTCCAGGTTTGGTTCCAGGTTCGGTTCCAGGTTTGGTTCCAGGTTTGTTTCCAGGCTCCGTTCCAGGTTCGGCTCTAGGTTCGTTTCCAGGTTTGGTTCCAGGTTCGGTTCCAGGTCCGGTTCCAGGTTCCACTCCAGGTCCAGTTCCAGATTCGGTCCCAGGTTCGGTTCCAGGTTCAGTTCCAGGTTCCAGGTCTGGTTCCAGGTTCCAGGTCCGGTTCAAGGTCTGGTTCCAGGTTCCAGGTCCGGTTCCAGGCCTGGTTCCAGGTCCCAGGTCCGGTTCCAGGTCTGGTTCCAGGTTCCAGATCTGTTTCCAGGTTCCAGGTTCGGTCCCAGGTCCGATTCCAGGTTCGTTTCCAGGTTTGGTTCCAGGTTCGGTTCCAGGTCCGGTTCCAGGTTCCACTCCAGGTCCAGTTCCAGATTCGGTCCCAGGTTCGGTTCCAGGTTCAGTTCCAGGTTCCAGGTCTGGTTCCAGGTTCGGCTCCAGGTTCGGTTCCAGGTCCGGTTCCAGGTTTGGTTCCAGGTTCAAGGTTCAGTTCCAGGTTCGGTTCCAGGTCTGGTTCCAGGTTCGGCTCCAGGTTCGGTTCCAGGTCCGGTTCCAGGTTTGGTTCCAGGTTCCAGGTCCAGTTCCAGGTCCAGTTCCAGGTTTGGTTCCAGGTTCCAGGTCCAGTTCCAGGTCCGGTTCCAGGTCTGGTTCCAGGTTCGGCTCCAGGTTCGGTTCCAGGTCCGATTCCAGGTCTGGTTCCAGGTTCAAGGTTCAGTTCCAGGTTCGGTTCCAGGTCTGGTTCCAGGTTCAAGGTTCAGTTCCAGGTTCGGTTCCAGGTCTGGTTCCAGGTTCGGCTCCAGGTTCGGTTCCAGGTCCGGTTCCAGGTTCCAGGTCCAGTTCCAGGTCCGGTTCCAGGTCTGGTTCCAGGTTCGGCTCCAGGTTCGGTTCCAGGTCCGATTCCAGGTTTGGTTCCAGGTTCAAGGTTCAGTTCCAGGTTCGGTTCCAGGTCTGGTTCCAGGTTCAAGGTTCAGTTCCAGGTTCGGTTCCAGGTCTGGTTCCAGGTTCGGCTCCAGGTTCGGTTCCAGGTCCGGTTCCAGGTTCCAGGTCCAGTTCCAGGTCCGGTTCCAGGTCTGGTTCCAGGTTCGGCTCCAGGTTCGGTTCCAGGTCCGATTCCAGGTTTGGTTCCAGGTTCAAGGTTCAGTTCCAGGTTCGGTTCCAGGTCTGGTTCCAGGTTCAAGGTTCAGTTCCAGGTTCAGTTCCAGGTCCGGTTCCAGATTCGGTTCCAGGTCCGGTTCCAGGTTCGGACCGTCTGAGAGGCCCCTGAGAGCAGCAGGTACAGTGGCACGGGAAGGGGGGTGCTGCGGGGGCTGCAGCCTCCCTCGTCATAGCATCAGCCCCCCATGGTGGGGGGCTGTGGGGTAACATAATATTGTACTTAAAAACATGAAATTATTTATGTATTTATTTTTTAAAAGACTGTGTTTGATATGGGATTAAAATGATGGGCTGTGTATAAGATATAAACTAATGATTCATTATTTTAATATTTCATAAAAAACTAGGCTACTCCCCCGGAAGCTTCCGCCACCTCACATTCGTTCAGGCATGGCTAGCAATAGGCAGCAGAAACGTATTTCTGACTATTTCGAGGTAAGAAATGGTTTTAATTCCCCTATACGCTAGAATAAGGCTGCATATCACTAAATTTTATGTCTGTATTAAGCTATTTAGTGACAAAATATGAAATTAGTTTGTTTTTTTTTGTGTGTTTTTTGTTTCAGATATGAAATCATTCCCCATATCCGTAGTCGAATGGACTTTCAAGACGTTCAATGCTCAGTTTAGGCTATATTTAGGCCATGTTTCATTCAAGTATTCCTGATCCTGTTGATTGGGAGCTGTTGTTTGTTTTGAATGATTAAAAGAGAAGAAATAAAGTTTAAAATGTTCATGCTTTGTTCCGATGCATTTTAAATGGCAGTTTTTGGCGACAAATGTAGGCCTACAATATTACGTTAAAAACGTCAGCCACAGCCCTCAACATAATGACGTCACGTGTTTTCCAACCGAGCCATCAGCCCCCCTCGCTTGAAACAGCTTCCAGCACGCCTGAGCAGGTAACTGACCTTCTGAGGACAGAGACGGTCCAACTGGACCTCCCGGTCCATGTAGGGACACCTGCTGGACCAGAGGAGGGGAGGGCGCCACCCAGCGGATCTCTGAGGTATTGCAGCCAAACAATGAAACCAATAATATTTCAGAGGAAGGATCTATGGCAGGCAGTAGAATGTTTAGATGTTTATGGTGGATTTATTGGGACGTTCTGTGGAGTCAAATAAAAGTAGATTAATAATAATAATAATAAACAGTGACTGTAGTGATGTAGAAGATGCAGGTTATATAGGATACATTTATAATATTAATGATGGAAAACTGTTATTTTAATGAGCCTTTATGACACAATATGATTATTTTATTGTAGATTTATTTGCATGTTTTATAAAACGGTTTGATGAGGAATCGATGTTTGAATCGATGTTTGATAAAAACTGAGTGATGTTGAGTGTTCAGCGCAGCGCCAGCAGGGGGAGCAGCAGGGCCGTCCAGAGGGGGGGCGATGGGGGGGCGGCAGCTGTGTTGCACAGGTGAGTGCGGCAGCATTGGTTGGTGAAGGTAAAGTTCAGGCCCAGAGCGAACCTCTCCCCCCTGACGCCACACAGGGACGGCAGGACGCAGCTCTTCTCATACAGAACCACCTGGAAGTCACCTGAGGGGGGGGGGGGGCAGAGACAGCAGCTTAGTCCTCCCACCCAGCCAGCCTCCCCCGCTCCCCTCCTCACCCTGCCACGCCCTCACCTTTCTGTCCCACCGCCCTGCTGGACAGGCAGAGCTGCCCGGGGGGGCAGCGCAGAGGGAACCGGATGCAGTCCAGAGGAGAGACGGCCGGAAACACGCAGGTGTAGCAGAAGAGGGAGGCTGGAGGACAGGAGGCGCATCTTAGTCAGAGGGTTCAGTAAAACCAGTCAGAACCCGCACCATGACAGACGCCATGTTTGGTGCAGGAGGTTCCTGGGCACAGGTTGTCGGTTTGAATCTGAAGCTTTTCTAGGCGGCTGACCTGCTGATCAGCAGTCGGAGCCGTTTGGGATTAAAAACCCGATTTTGGCTCCTTTGAATGAAAGTCAGACGCCTCTCTTTGCAGCTAAGCTGCTTTGAGCCGTAGACGTCGTTCTTACAGACTTTACAGAACCAGAACAACCAGAATGCAGCTGAAACATCTGAGACAGATTCAGCTTTTTAACAGGATGATCTTCATGCTGCAGGAATCTAAGAACAATGAGATTAAATCTGTTTGATATCAAACTATAATGATAATATTGTCCTTTTCAGACAGTTAGAATCTCTCTAACAGCAGATCAATCAGAGGAACTTCTAGTGTCTTCTTACCCACAGCTGGAGGGCAGCAGATCAGGAGCAGAAGGTAGAGAAGTTTATTCATGGCTGGTAGCTCCTGGATCACCGGGGGGGGGGTTCTTGTTCCTCCGGATCCTCACCTCTCCGTGTCCCAGCAGCTGTCAGCGTATCGAACCCAGAGAACCAGCAGTGAACCGATCAGCTGAGTCCAGCACGGATCTGAAGGTTCATCTCCTGATGTTCTGCTCTGAGATCAGCAGCTGCAGCAGCTCTGCTTCCTGCTGAATATTCAATTAACCGTCTTTATTTCAACCAAATGCTACTTCTATGTTCTGCGCTCCGAGGAGCCCAGAGAACATTTATTGAATCAGGACTCATCCCTTAATGAAAGACGTTGAGTTTAGCAGGAGGACAGTCAGGTGACCTGCAGACTCGTGACTTGGAAGCTCTGAGTGAAACCTTTCTCTCTCTGAGCCTCGTTAAAGAAAGAAATTCTTCCAGTGAGCAGCTTTCATTTCTGCAGAGCGTCAAATATTATTTATAGATGAAATACAGGAAAACCTCCAAAGCGTGACCTCAGGAACCCTCTGGGGTCATTCTTTAAAGTCGCAGCTTTAGCAGACGGAGGCAACCAGAGCAACCAGAAAGTCTCCCTTAGAGGCAACATCCAAACATTTCAAGCAACCAAAGAAAAAAATATAAAAGATCAAACTTTTCCTTTCCTGGGGTCAAACCGGCGCTCCGGGGGCCGCCTGGTCTGAGTCTGCTGGAGCAGGTGCTGGATGGACCAGAGCGGCGCGTCGGGCCATGCTGGGAGGACTGGAGGGCAGAACTGGATGGATGGACACCTTTCCATTGGATGGGAAGCTGAACGTCTTCAAACTGGAACCAATCCAGTGGTTGATGGAGAGTCATCCGGGTCAGAGTCCAAAAAAACTTTAAAAATAATCCACTGGACTTTGTTCCCAAGTTTGAAGACGTTTCTCTTCCCATCCCCATCCAGGGGGGCCAAAACATCTCACCCATTCAGCCAGGCCAACAATTCCCTCTAACGACCCCCCATTCAGAGACATAGACAGGTATGGGGCATTGCAGGCTAACAAAGAAGCCAAATGACCCCCATTCCAAAGGGGGGGACCCGTTCATCCGTTTCTATTTGCAGGTTTAACTAAAACCAGGCTTAGTTGGGCTGCTGGATAAACCTGGCAGGATAAAAACAGACCCGTTCTACAGGAATGTCCTTTTCCCTGAGGAGCCTTTACTGTCATCTCCATCTGGATTATTAAAGTATGTCTGATTCTGATTAACCCCTCGCTGCTCTGTGGGCGCCGCACCATGGCAGCCCTCTGCTCCCCAAGAGGAGGGGTTAAAAGCAGAGAGGAATTCCTCATCAATAAAGTTCAATTATTAAGTTATTATTAAAATAAGACATTCAGCCCATTAGAGACAAACTCCAGAACATCCCAGATTATTTTTAAATTATTTCCTTTTTTGGAAAATGAAAGAAAACAACATAAAGTGTTTAATATTTTATGTTTATTAATTTATAATAATTTCATCCCAATAAACACAAAGTCCAGTTATATTTTTACTCCACATTTAATCACCGTTTCTGTTCATTTTAGTTTTGATTCAAGTTTTTATCCCAAAGAGTTTATTCAGAAAATAAAATAAAACTTAAATCTTTATGATCCAAAGACCCCCCCCCGACCTTAGATGATGGATGGACTCCAGCAGCTCCAAGATGGCCGAAGAAAATAATCATCCAACAGAAACCATCAAAGTCTTTATTCTGAGACTTTTATTCTCTTCAGCTAAAAACAGTTTACCAGTTTCCCAGTACGGGGCCCCAGTTTCCCAGTATGAGGCCCCAGTTTCCCAGTGTTGGATCCCAGTCCAGACAAAGAGTCTTTAAAAACTGAAAATGAAGAAAAAAATCAAAACCTTTAAAACGTGAAGTTTTTTGTTTTTTTAACTGAGACCCAATTGCCCCCCCACCCAACACCCCGCCCCCCTTCCTGAGATAAAATCCCTTCCAGCCAATCAATCACTATAACTACATTCTGATGATTAGAGGAACCAGAACCAAAGACCCAGTTCTGCAACGACCCGACCGGGTCCACAGCTGAGGAGCAGAACCCATGGGGTCCAAACGCGCCTCCTGCTCCGTCACAGCGTGTGTTTGACGGCCGTCAGGGGTTCTGGTTTGTGCTGCAGGTTCTGGTACAGGCCGTCCCGATCCTCTGCATCCGCCAGGATTTGCTGCCAAGAAGAGAAAAAGTTTGAAACATGAAAAATAAAAATCAGCAGTTTGGAAAAGATAAAAACATCATCACCATCATCATCATCATCATCATCTTCATCATCATCACTACCATCTTCATCATCAGCCACAGAGCCTGACGCTGATCAGAGGCTGTTTTTTAATCTGTGTGTTTGGTCGTTCTCGTGTCCTGCTGAAACGTCAGCAGCACCGTTTCAGTTCACTAGAACAGACACAGTCCCTGGATGTTGTTCTGGCCCCTCCCTCTTTACCCAGCATGCATCAGAGCAGACCTGTCCGTCCTCCAGACTGACAGCTGTCCCAGCATGCACTGCAGCAGCAGCAGCTTCCAGGTTAGCGCTCACAGAGCTCAGAGGATTAAGATCAAAGTTCTGTTTCTGTTGTTCAATAAAAGGAAGTTTAAGATCATTTGAGGCGAGAAGATTAAACTTTAAGATTCACTAAACGGAACATTTACTGATTTATTAATTCTGAAGTTGAGGACCACAGCAACCAGCAGAGCTCCGAGGCTAACGGCGGCTAGGGCTATCTATATAGATATATCTATATAGATATAGATGATAGTGTATATATGTATATACATTTTTCTGTGTGTGTTTGAATATTGGATAAAAATCAAGTTTAACAGGAAGGTTATTTTACTTTAAGTTAATTCAAATGTAATGGGGGGGGGGGGGTGAATAATAAGTTTAACTTCTTCATTCCTCTTTGGTTGATTCATTCATTGTTGTTTGTCAGATTGTCTGAAATGAATCCTCATTCATTAATTAATTAGTTCATTCCTTCATTCATTCCTTCATTCATTCATTCATTCATTCATTCATTAATCGCTGCTCTCTGAACCGGGTCTGGGCTCGGTTCTGCTCAGGTCCAATAAGGCCCAGCTTCTTTTTCTTGGGTCATCTGTTGGTTCTGATGGTCAATCAAACCCAGACCCGCCCATGGCTACCGGACCTGCTTTTGGTACCGGGTCGGTACCGAGTCCTGCTGGGAGATGGAACCAGCAGCTCCCTGCAGCTGGTCAGCAGAGGGACTCACAGTCCTCCAGAAGGTTCTGGTGGTCACTGCATTGACTGTGGACCTCAGAACCAGCAGGTGACCCACATCTGGACCAGCTGGTCAGAGCCAGGTTCTGTTCTCTGTGGCCCAGGTCAGACGGCACTCTGACTCCACTGCTCTGAGGAACAGGTTGATCTCTGAAGGAGCAGCTCCTTCAACAGGAACCTTCTGTTCTCCTCCTTGCTCACAGACAGCAGCAGTGTCCTCCACCACGGCGCCACCTACTGATCGCAGAGGGACCCCTCAGCTGCAGGCTGGAATATTTAGATCTAGGTGTTATAGATCAACTAGGGTTCAATCTAATATTTTAGATGCATGTTTTTGTTTTTCATTGGGGATGAAATATCTGCTGCAGTTCACAGTTCAGCCAGTAGAGGGCGGGGCAGGCTGAGGTTTGTTTATCAGCAGCATGTCGGCCTGCAGCAGAAAACCAGACTATAAAACCCAGTCAGTCAGAGGAGCTATGAATTGTGGGTAATGATACCCGGACCTGATCCAGCGTATAGACAGTTCCTCTGGTCTGGATGGAGGTCAGTGGACCTACCTGGATCAGGAGGTCCCTCTTCTGCAGACTCTCCCTCAGCCTCCTCTCCCGCCGCTCGCCATCCTCTTGGTGGAACCGCCGCTCTCTGTGGGCCTCCTTCTTCTCCTTCTCCTTCTCCCTCAGCTGCTGCTGAGCGTCTGTGAGCTGAGCCGTCACAGAGGAGAGCGTCTGGGCGTGGCTCTGCTGCTGAGCCTGGAGGAGAGGAGGAGGAGGAGGAGGAGGAGGAGAGGAGAGGAGAGACGAGAAGAGACGAGGAGAGGAGAGGAGAGGAGAGACGAGAAGAGACGAGGAGAGGAGAAGAGAGGAGAGGAGAGGAGAGACGAGGAGAGGAGGAGGAGGAGGAGGAGAGGAGAGGAGTGTCTAGGTTTCATTTTCTAGTTTCTAGTCTAGTTTAATGTTAATTTAAAATGTTTTATTAGTTTTCTTCTTCAGCTCATTAATCTCCATCAAACTCCTTTAAGATCTTGGATTCATTTTCTTTCTGGAGTTACTTCCTGTTTCCACCTCCAGTCTCCATCTGCTCCTGCCTCACCTGCAGCTGCTCCTGGCTCTCCTGCAGAGCTGCAGTCAGCTGGGTGACCTGCTGACACAAGGTGGCGCTGTTTTCTGTGCTTCTCAAAGCTGCAGGCTGGCCTTCACTTCCTGGAGACAACTGACCAATCAGAAAGCAGGAGAGGTTTCAGAACCAAAGAGCAGCAGATCAGCTTCTAGATTTATTCACTCATGGTTTAACCCTTTCAGGACCAGGCGCTGAAAGGGTTAAACTGATCGCGGCCCAGAGCTTCACGTCGCTGCTTTGCTGGTTTAAACGTTAAGCTTTGCAGGTTAGCGACTCGTCAGCGGCTGGTTTGGTCTGGATCTGCAGGACAGAACCAGGCCCTGCTGATGATGCTGGACCATGAGCTCCACTCAATACTGGATCATCAGCAGAACCATGATCCAAACCCAGCAGAGAACCAAAAGCTGCAGTGGCCTAGTCAAAGTCCAGACCTGGCTGAACCTCAGAGAGCTGACAGGCCAAGCTAGAATCAACTCAGCCGGTTCTGTTTTGGACTCACTTCCAGCTCCTGCTGAAGGTTCTGGATCAGAACTTCCTTCTCCTTCAAGACGGCAGCGACGGCGCCGTCCCTCTGCCTCCAAAGCTCCCGTTCCTTCTGCGCCTCCTTCAGCAGATCCTCCTTCTCCCTCAGAGCCACTCGCAGCTCCTGCAAACCAAAGCAGAACCTCTGCTCAGCCTGGACGTGAGGTTCTGAGAAGCCGTCTGGTTCTGGAGCCGCTCTCACGTTGATGAGATCCTGGTTGAACTGCAGCACGGCGCTCAGGGCGTCCAGGTCCTTCTCACGCTCCCGTCCAGCTCTTCTCAGCGCCTCCATCTCCTCCTCCAGGAGCTTCTGTTCTGTCAGCTCGGACCTCAGAGCCTCCAGAGCCGCCTGCAGAGCAGAACCTGCACATTCAGCCCTGCAGGTCCAAACTAGCCGCTGATGGCAGCAGAACCACTTCAGACCCACCTTGCTGTCAGACAGGATTTCCTTCAGGGTCTCTACCAGCTTCTTCTCCAGTTCAGCTGCCGTTCCCTCCTGCAAACTCGCTCCTCGGATCAGAACCAAGAACTCCTAGAAGGCAGGAAACAGTGAGGTCCAACATCTGCTGTCAGCAGGAAATAAAACGTCTCAGATGGAAACTGGACCCTAAAGGACCTAAAGCTGCCAGAACCAGGAGGGGAGGTTCTACTGGATCAGGACCACCGGACCCAGTGGCAGAACCTCACAGGATGTTAAGTGGACCAAACTAAACGGTTTCCTGCTTTATTTACGGCCCATCTGTCAATTATTAACAGTGCTGATGATGTCGGCCCGCACCGCCGCAGCACAGGATCCACCTCACCTGGATCAGACGCTCCCGGCTGTGAAGGGCGTGGCCAAGGATCTGCAGCACCGAGTCGCCGCCGTCCTCCTGGTTCAGCTGCAGAAAGAAAAGAAGGGATTAACAGAAACTAATAAAGAAAGAAAGAAAAAGGGAAAAACGGGTCGTAGACAGAACCTCTGCAGGACCAGGTGGGGGAGGGGGGACCGTGCAGGAGACTCACCTGAACCTCAAAGCTCCTTCAGAAGCAACAGAAATAAAAAGTCTTGAAACTAAACTTGACTTTCATGTCTTTCTTTAGTGAAACTTAAATGTAAAAACAAAAGATGACTTCATATCTAAATAAATCTAAAGCCGGTGATTCTCCTTCAGCAGCTTCTGTCCTGAAGGTTCCACAGAAAACCAGCAGCCAATCGAAACTCAGGACCTATGGGGCATTGCAGGCCAACAATTCCCTCTAATGCCCCCCTTTCAGAGACATAGACAGGTATGGGGCATTGCAGGCTAGAAAAAGAAGCCAAATGACCCCCATTCCAAAGGGGGGGACCCGTTCATCCGTTTCTATTTGCATGTTTTCTAAACTAAAACCAGGCTTTGTTGGGCTGCTGGATAAAACCTGGAACTAAACGCTGTTTCTGACATTTGGATTGAAAAATCTTCCTGGATGGAAGAGAAACGTCTTCAAACTTGGAAACAAAGTCCAGAAGATTGATTTTAACTTTCTTTTTTTGTATGAAATAATTTATTCTTACATTCTATAATTAACTGAAAATCTGCAAAACATTGAAAATGTCTCTGATGCTTCATCCAGACCGCAGGCAGCAGAAGCATCTAGTTTTAATGTTCAGTCAATGGTTGATGCATCAAGGTGCAGCAGCGCCTCCTGCAGCATCAGAGCAGCAGGAGGCGCTGCTGAGCATCTGAGGCGCTTCACCAGCAGCAGCTGCTGGAAACATGGACCTTTAGCTGCTGGACATGAACCAATGAGAGCAGCTGATCTGGGAGCTGGCAGGGAGTCAGACGCAGCACTGCTGATGCAGAGCGCTATGATCACTCCTCTGAAACCGTTTATTAACGCCTAAATTAACTTCAAATGTAGAAACCTGCCGGCAGAATATGTAGGCTTTTATTATCCTGCTGCCTGCAGTTTGTAGCACAGACCTGAAAAACGCTAACATCTACTTCCAGCCGCCACCAACAGGAGGGGAAAACCCTGGAGAGGCGAGCGGGCCAGAGGCAGCTGCTGCTGGGGATTCCCAGTGACAGCGCAGCGCCGGTATGTGGGGGTCTGAGCGGCTCCCACAGAGAAATAATCTTTGAAGGCAGGATGGTAATCTGGATGAACTGACTGCACAGACCATGTTTTCAGGAGGACTTTCTCACTTCAACATAGATTCTAACTACTTTCTACCCGCTGATCACAGCTAATATAGCCGCCATTGTTCCAGGCAGAGAAAGGATAGGGTAGCTCCGCCCACCGCGCATCAAACCCACTTTACCACCGCGCAGCTAAAGCAGCAAAGATGCTTCAGCTTCAGAACTAAACTGGTAGAATCATCAGAAATGAAGCAGCAGGTGTGTTTTAGCTGCTCCTGCTGGGTGTGCTGGACCTGGAAAGGTCAAAGGTCGGGTCAGGCCAGCAGTGATCAACCAGGAGGTTCAGTGGACCTTTAATCTAATGTGGATCAGCGCTGGTGTGAAACAGCTGAGGTTCTGGGTCTGATCCAGTAGATGTTCCAGGCTCCAGGTTCTGGATTATTGCTCCATCATCCCCTGGAGAGGAAGACTTCCAGCTCTTCATCGTTTAGCTGTGCTAACACCTGAAGGCGTGACTCATTCATCCAGCATCTTTTAAACCACCTTCCTGCAATAAAATCATATAAACCAACTTTACAGCAGGTCTGAACCTGCTGTAGCTGCTACGGCGTGTTTTCCGTTTCACCGCCTTCATCCTGGTTCTGACAGCTGAGAGGCCTGACGATGATCTGCCCCTGCTGGGGGCAAACTCCACCGGTGGGGCTGGATTCCACAGAGCTGCATGCATGTCAACCTGCTGGACACGCCCTCAGCAGTAAACAGCTAACCGCTGCAGGCGGAGCCGCCTGGGCGTGTGGGCGTGCCATAAACCCGTTTGACTGGTTGGATAAAAAGGTTTTGATGTTGGAGACGCAAACATGGGTGGAAAAAGATCTATGATCAGGATAGAAATAGATCTAGAGCGATGAGACAGCAAAATATCTACCTTTGCTTTACCAAGGGTGGAGGCAGGCTTTACGCTGGAAATATTCCACAGGGCGTCCATCTTGGCGCCTCACATCTATAGGCTCTGCACGCCGTAGGAGGAACCAGGGGGCATCATCCCCCGGAAAATGTAGAAATTTAGACTCTGATGTCCTGCATTTAGAGGTGGAATGCTTTGTTCCAACTCTACTTTAGTCCTGGATAAAACTAAAGTCCTAAACTCACTTCCTGATGATGTCATCTTGACTAGAGGTGGAAATTTCATCATGAAGACATTAAATCATTTTTAGCTATAATATTATGTTTCATAGGTTAATTCCAACAATCATAAAGTCTGATGCTTCCTTCAGACCAAACGCCATCAGAGAAGCTCCTGCTGCTTCATCTCTGATCCTCACTAAGGTCAGCCGTCCAGTAAAGTGAGTCCAGATGCTTCTGCTGCTCCTGTGTTCGATGCCAGAGAGCAGCTTTGCTATATTAGCTGTGATCAGCGGGTAGAAAGTAGTTAGAATCTATGTTGAAGTGAGAAAGTCCTCCTGAAAACATGGTCTGTGCAGTCAGTTCATCCAGATTACCATCCTGCCTTCAAAGATTATTTCTCTGTGGGAGCCGCTCAGACCCCCACATACCGGACAATGCTAACCTGTGCTAACTGTACCGGACAATGCTAACCAGTGCTAACTGTACCGGACAATGCTAACCAGTGCTAACCTGTGCTAACTGTGCCGGACAATGCTAACCAGTGCATCCTAGATCTAGGAACCCAAATAAGGATAAACTCAGGCATCTGGTTCCCTTGTAGTATGAAGGTTCATTGTGTTAGAGGTCACTTCTCACCAAGGTCAGGTCCTCTGATGCCTCCTCTTTAGCTGGTCTGGTTGGTCCATCTCTTCTTAGCTCCGCCTCCAGTGTCCTGATCCGAGTAGTAGCCTGCTCCAGTTGGGTTCGTAGCTGCCTCACAGCACTTTGAAGCCTGCCAGTTCCATTCTGAAACGAACAAACCACCGTCTTTAACCAGGGTGCCCTAACTGTGGCCCCCAGAGGTGCCCTAACGGTGTCCCCAGAGGTGCCCAAACTGTGGTCCCCAGAGGTGCCCTAACGGTGTCCCCAGAGGTGCCCAAACTGTGGTCCCCAGAGGTGCCCTAACTGTGATGAAAAATAAACTCAGTCAGTCAGTCTTTTAGTTTCCAATTCATCAAGTTTAAATGTGATTTTAAGGAGCTACTAAGAGGAGCTGCAGTTTATAACGACTGAATTAAGATATGATTTTATTTTAATAATGTTAATGCTCAAAGAGTTAATTGCTCAAGTTAAAACAATTAAAAAAAGTTTTTTTATCATATTATCAGTTAATTTAATCAATTAATTTAAATAATTTATAATGATGGTTGATTATCAGGCGTTTTAATGCTGATAAACATCTGAACCATGCAGGCCATTCAAACTGGAGCTTAATACCCTGACCTGGTCCTTCACTGGAGGCAGATGGAAAGAAGCTAAAGGAGAGTCTGGAGACGCCTCCAGGGTTTAAAGACATTTAGCAGGACATGGTTGGAACCTTCAGAGATCAGTTATCTGGGAACCACAGAACCTTCAGAGATCAGTTATCTGGGAACCACAGAACCTTCAGAGATCCGTTATCTGGGAACCACAGAACCTTCAGAGATCCGTTATCTGGGAACCACAGAACCTTCAGAGATCAGTTATCTGGGAACCACAGAACCTTCAGAGATCAGTTATCTGGGAACCACAGAACCTTCAGAGATCAGTTATCTGGGAACCACAGAACCTTCAGAGATCAGTTATCTGGGAACCACAGAACCTTCAGAGATCAGTTATCTGGGAACCACAGAACCTTCAGAGATCAGTTATCTGGGAACCACAGAACCTTCAGAGATCAGTTATCTGGGAACCACAGAACCTCGGCGGATGCTCACCTCTCGATGAAGCGGGAGGAACTCGCCCTTCAGCTCTGTCAGGACATCTGCATCCTCCTCATCCAGGTCACTTCCCCCGTTCTCCAAGTCCCCAAAGTTCAGAACTCGACTGACTCTGGGAGACATCAGCCCTTCATCTCTTCCTGAGGTCTTCCTGTCCTTCCTGCCCAGAACTGGGATCCTGCTGCCTGAGGGGGAGCAGAGCGGCTTCCCTTCCATTCGTCTCAGCTCCGTTAGCACAAAGCTAACGGCCGTATCACCCGCTGAGCCGAACGGGTCGTGGCTGTCCACAGAGTCCAGAGACTGGACGGACTCTGTGTGTGAAGGCGCCCTCAGCGAGAGGCTGGAGCCGGTCAGGGAGGCGGGGCTGGAGTTGGGGACCCTCTGCCAGTGGAGGGGCATGCTCTGGGATTTGTCTCGGGTCAGCTCCAGTGGAGAGACGGCCTGGAAAGGCAGGTGGCGAGGAATCCCACACACCGACTCATAGTCGGAATCGGAGACCCGTAAGGAATCGCAGCCCTCACATCCTTTACCCCTCCTGCATCTTTTCCCCGTCCTGATGAAATAGGGACACGTGTCCCACTTGTCGGACCAGCACTCGTACTCTGACAGAGCCATGTTGTCTTTCAGCACCTCCCTGTAGCCCTCCTTCTCCGCCTCGCCATCGTCCTCGCTGGTGCTGCTCTTGTTCCGGGGGTCCTGTGGGTGTCTCTGTCGGTAGTTCTGGCGGACCCACTGTCTGATCTTGTCCCTTTCCTGGGTCAGCTTCTGAAGACGCTCAGAGGAAAGGACCCGGACCCGGGCGATGACCGAGTCGAACTTAAACACTCGCTCCAGAGCAGAAACACATTTTCCACAGACAAACTCTCCTGTTCTGCTGTCCCTGGGGACCGGATGTCCCAGTATGTGGGTCAGCACGGCCAGTATGTCCACCGCTTTGGACGGGGAGCTCACAGATATTTGGGACAGAGACGTTGAGGAGCCCAGCGATGATGTGCTGCCTGTGAAGGAACCACAGCTTTACTCCATGAACGCAGCATGAAGGTCTGCAGATGTTCTCTGAACTCACCCCAAGGACTGCTGCGGGTGGACAGGGACAGGCTTCCACTTCTAACGGACTCCGTGGGGGTCCCGGGCTGACCGGTCCTCCTGCTCTGGGAGGCAAACAGCCATCGCCGCTGATTCCCCTGAAGATTCCCGCCACATATTTGGCAAAGTTGCTTCTTCCCTTTGCTGGACATGATGAGCTGTGGAGGTCCGGCTGATGGAGGAGACCTCTCTGGATGGAGGAGACCTCTCTCTGGATGGAGGAGACCTCTCTGGATGGAGGAGACCTCTCTCTGGATGGAGGAGACCTCTCTGGATGGAGGAGACCTCTCTGGATGGAGGAGACCTCTCTGGATGGAGGAGACCTCTCTCTGGATGGAGGAGACCTCTCTGGATGGAGGAGACCTCTCTGGATGGAGGAGACCTCTCTGGATGGAGGAGACCTCTCTGTGGATGGAGGAGACCTCTCTGGATGGAGGAGACCTCTCTGGATGGAGGAGACCTCTCTGGATGGAGGAGACCTCTCTGTGGATGGAGGAGACCTCTCTGGATGGAGGAGACCTCTCTGTGGATGGAGGAGACCTCTCTGGATGGAGGAGACCTCTCTGGATGGAGGAGACCTCTCTGGATGGAGGAGACCTCTCTGGATGGAGGAGACCTCTCTCTGGATGGAGGAGACCTCTCTGGATGGAGGAGACCTCTCTGGATGGAGGAGACCTCTCTGTGGATGGAGGAGACCTCTCTGGATGGAGGAGACCTCTCTCTGGATGGAGGAGACCTCTCTGGATGGAGGAGACCTCTCTCTGGATGGAGGAGACCTCTCTGGATGGAGGAGACCTCTCTGTGGATGCAGGCAGAGTTTACCAGATCAGTCAATCAGTGCCATAATCCCCACCGCAGGCGCAGACCAGGACCAGGACCAGGACCAGGACTAGGCACCTGAGCAGCAGGGCTCCTCCATTCCAGCCCTGGAGATCTGGTATCCATCAGCTTCTAGATGAGTCTCTAGTTCTACGTCTGAAAGGCCTCCTCAGCATCCAGTCCGGTTCTCCTGGTTTAGGACTCAGGACCTCCAGGACCAGGACTGAGGAACCCGCCTCAGAGAATGTTTCCATCTCAGCTAAGCAGGAATATCTGGGACCATGTTTGCTCAGTGATGGAGCCATCACCTCCTGCTCTCCACCTCCTGCTCTCCACCTCCTCCTCCCCACCTCCTGCTCCCCGCCTCCTGCTCTCCACCTCCTCCTCCCCACCTCCTCCTCCCCACCTCCTGCTCTCCACCTCCTGCTCCCCGCCTCCATCTCCCCACCTCCTGCTCCCCGCCTCCTGCTCCCCGCCTCCTGCTCCCCGCCTCCTGCTCTCCGCCTCCTGCTCCCCGCCTCCTGCTCCCCGCCTCCTGCTCTCCACCTCCTGCTCCCCGCCTCCTGCTCTCTACCTCCTGCTCTCCACCTCCTGCTCCCAACCTCCTGCTCTCCACCTCCTCCTCCCCACCTCCTCCTCTCCACCTCCTCCTCCCCACCTCCATCTCTCCACCTCCTCCTCCCCACCTCCATCTCTCCACCTCCTGCTCCCCGCCTCCTGCTCCCCACCTCCTGCTCTCCACCTCCTCCTCTCCACCTCCTCCTCCCCACCTCCTCCTCCCCACCTCCATCTCTCCACCTCCTGCTCCCCACCTCCTGCTCCCCACCTCCTGCTCTCCACCTCCTGCTCTCCACCTCCTGCTCCCCACCTCCTGCTCTCCACCTCCTGCTCTCCACCTCCTCCTCCCCGCCTCCTGCTCTCCGCCTCCTCCTCTCCGCCTCCTCCTCCCCGCCTCCTGCTCCCCACCTCCTGCTCTCCACCTCCTGCTCCCCACCTCCTGCTCTCCACCTCCTGCTCCCCACCTCCTGCTCTCCACCTCCTGCTCTCCACCTCCTCCTCCCCACCTCCTCCTCCCCACCTCCTGCTCTCCACCTCCTCCTCCCCACCTCCATCCCCCCCCCCCCCCCCCCCCCCCCCCCCCCCCCCCCCCCCCCCCCCCCCCCCCCCTCCCCCCCCCCCCCCCCCCCCCCCCCCCCCCCCCCCTCCCCCCCCCCCCCCCCCCCCCCCCCCTCCCCCCCCCCCCCCCCCCCCCCCCCCCCCCCCCCCCCCCCCCCTCCCCCCCCCCCCCCCCCCCCCCCCCCCCCCCCCCCCCCCCCCCCCCCCCCCCCCCTCCCCCCCCCCCCCCCCCCCCCCCCCCCCCCCCCCCCCCCCCCCCCCCCCCCCCCCTCCCCCCCCCCCCCCCCCCCCCCCCCCCCCCCCCCCCCCCCCCCCCCCCCCCCTCCCCCCCCCCCCCCCCCCCCTCCCCCCCCCCCCCCCCCCCCCCCCCCCCCCCCCCCCCCCCCCTCCCCCCCCCCCCCCCCCCCCTCCCCCCCCCCCCCCCCCCCCCCCCCCCCCCCCCCCCCCCCCCCCCCCCCCCCCCCCCCCCCCCCCCCCCCCCCCCCCCCCCCCCCCCCCCCCCCCCCCCCTCCCCCCCCCCCCCCCCCCCCCCCCCCCCCCTCCCCCCCCCCCCCCCTCCCCCCCCCCCCCCTCCCCCCCCCCCCCTCCCCCCCCCCCCCCCCCCCCCCCCCCCCCCCCCCCTCCCCCCCCCCCCCCCCCCCCCCCCCCTCCCCCCCCCTCCCCCCCCCCCCCCCCCCCCCCCCCCCCCCCCCTCCCCCCCCCCCCCCCCCCCCCCCCCCCCCCCCCCTCCCCCCCCCCCCCCCCCCCCCCCCCCCCCCCCCCCCCTCCCCCCCCCCCCCTCCCCCCCCCCCCCCCCCCCCCCCCCCCCCCCCCCCCCCCCCCCCCCCCCCTCCCCCCCCCCCCCCCCCCCCCCCCCCCCCCCCCCCCTCCCCCCCCCCCCCCCCCCCCCCCCCCCCCCCCCCCCCCCCCCCCCCCCCCCCCTCCCCCCCCCCCCCCCCCCCCCCCCCCCCCCCCCCCCCCCCCCCCCCCCCCCCCCCCCCCCCCCCCCCCCCTCCCCCCCCCCCCCCCCCCCCCCCCTCCCCCCCCCCCCCCCCCCCCCCCCCCCCCCCCCCTCCCCCCCCCCCCCCCCCCCCCCCCCCCCCCCCTCCCCCCCCCCCCCCCCTCCCCCCCCCCCCCCCCCTCCCCCCCCCCCCCCCCCCCCCCCCCCCCCCCCCCCTCCCCCCCCCCCCCCCCCCCCCCCCCCCCCCCCCCCCCCCCCTCCCCCCCCCCCCCCCCCCCCCCCCCCCCCCCCCCCCCCCCCCCTCCCCCCCCCCCCCCCCTCCCCCCCCCCCCCCCCCCCCTCCCCCCCCCCCCCCCCCCCCCCCCCCCCCCCCCCCCCTCCCCCCCCCCCCCCCCCCCCCCCCTCCCCCCCCCCCCCCCCCCCCCCCCCCCCCCCCCCCCCCCCTCCCCCCCCCCCCCCCCCCCCCCCCCCCCCCCCCCCCCCCCCCCCCCCCCCCCCCCCCCTCCCCCCCCCCCCCCCCCCCCCCCCCCCCCCCCCCCCCCCCCCCCCTCCCCCCCCCCCCCCCCCCCCCCCCCCCCCCCCCCCCTCCCCCCCCCCCCCCCCCCCCCTCCCCCCCCCCCCCCCCCCCCCCCCTCCCCCCCCCCCCCCCCCCCCCCCCCCCCCCCCCCCCTCCCCCCCCCCCCCCCCCCCCCCCCCCCCCCCCCCCCCCCCCCCCCCCCCTCCCCCCCCCCCCCCCCCCCCCCCCCCCCCCCCCCCCCCCCCCCCCCCCCCCCCCCCCCCCCCCCCCTCCCCCCCCCCCCCCCCCTCCCCCCCCCCCCCCCCCCCCCCCCCCCTCCCCCCCCCCCCCCCCCCCCCCCCCCCCCCCCCCCCCCCCCCCCCCCCCCCCCCTCCCCCCCCCCCCCCCCCCCCCCCCCCCCCCCCCCCCCCCCCCCCCCCCCCCCCCCCCCCCCCCCCCCCCCCCCCCCCCCCCCCCCCCCCCCCCCCCCCCCTCCCCCCCCCCCCCCCCCCCCCCCCCCCCCCCCCCCCCCCCCCCCCCCCCCCTCCCCCCCCCCCCCCCCCCCCCCCCCCCCCCCCCCCCCCCCCCTCCCCCCCCCCCCCCCCCTCCCCCCCCCCCCCCCCCCCCCCCCCCCTCCCCCCCCCCCCCCCCCCCCCCCCCCCCCCCCCCCTCCCCCCCCCCCCCCCCCCCCCCCCCCCCCCCCTCCCCCCCCCCCCCCCCCCTCCCCCCCCCCCCCCCCCCCCCCCCCCCTCCCCCCCCCCCCCCCCCCCCCCCCCCCCCCCCCCCCCCCTCCCCCCCCCCCCCCCCCCCCCCCCCCCCCCCCCCCCCCCTCCCCCCCCCCCCCCCCCCCTCCCCCCCCCCCCCCTCCCCCCCCCCCCCCCCCCCCCTCCCCCCCCCCCCCCCCCCCCCCCCCCCCCCCCCCCCCCCCCCACCTCCATCCTCCCCTCCTGTCCCCCCCCCTCCTCCCCACCTCCATCTCTCCCCCCCCCTGCTCCCCGCCTCCTTTCCTCCCCTTCCTCCCCCCACCTCCTGCTCTCCCCCCTCCTCCTCCCCACCTCCTCCTCCCCACCTCCTGCTCTCCACCTCCTGCTCTCCCCCTCCCCCCTCCGCCTCCTCTCCCCCTCCTGCTCCCCGCCTCCTGCCCCCCCTCCTGCTCCCCCGCCTCCTGCTCCCCCTCCCCCTCCCCCCGCCCCCTCCCCCCGCCTCCTCCCCCCCTCCCCCTCCCCGCCTCCTCCTCTCCCCCCTCCTCCCCCCGCCTCCTCCTCCCCCCTCCTCTCCCCCCCCCTTCCCCCCCCCCCTCCCCCCCCACCTCCTGCCCCCACCCCCTGCTCCCCACCTCCTCATCCCCCCCCCTCCTTCCACCCCTCCTCTCCTCTCCTCCCCCCACCTCCTCCTCCCCACCCCATCTCTCCACCTCCTGCTCTCCACCCCCCCCCCCCCCCCCCTCCCCCCCCCCCCCCCCCCCCCCCCCCCCCCCCCCCCCCCCCCCCCCCCCCCCCCCCCCTCCCCCCCCCCCCCCCCCCCCCCTCCCCCCCCCCCCCCCCCCCCCCCCCCCCCCCCCCCCCCCCCCCCCTCCCCCCCCCCCCCCCCCCCCCCCCCCCCCCTCCCCCCCCCCCCCCCCCCCCCCCCCCCCCCCCCTCCCCCCCCCCCCCCCCCCCCCCCTCCCCCCCCCCCCCCCCCCCCCCCCCCCCCCCCCCTCCCCCCCCCCCCCCCCCCCCCCCCCCCCCCCCCCCCCCCTCCCCCCCCCCCCCCCCCCCCCCCCCCCCTCCCCCCCCCCCCCCCCCCCCCCCCCCCCCCCTCCCCCCCCCCCCCCCCCCCTCCCCCCCCCCCCCCCCCCCCCCCCCCCCCTCCCCCCCCCCCCCCCCCCCCCCCCCCCCCCTCCCCCCCCCCCCCCCCCCTCCTGCTCCCCACCCCTGCTCTCCACCTCCCCTCTCCACCTCCTCCTCTCCACCTCCCCTCCCCCACCTCCTCCTCCACCTCCACCTCCACCTCCTGCCCCCCCTCCGCTCCCCCCTCCTGCCCCCACCTCCCCCCACCTCCTGTCCCCCCTCCGCTCCACCTCCTGCCCCACCTCCTCCTCCCCCCCTCCTCCTCCCCACCTCCTGCCTCCACCTCCTCCTCCCCACCTCCTGCTCTCCACCTCCTCCTCCCCACCCCTCCTCCCGCCTCCTCCCCCCCGCCCCCGCTCTCCACCTCCCCTCCCCGCCCCCGCTCTCCACCTCCTCCTCCCCGCCTCCCTCTCCACCTCCTCCTCCCCCCCCCTGCTCCCACCTCCTTCCCCCCCACCTCCCCTCCCCCCCTCCTGCTCCCCCGCCTCCTCCCTCTCCGCCTCCTCCTCCCCCCCTCCTGCTCTCCGCCTCCTGCTCCCCCCCCTCCCCTCCACCTCCCCCTCCCCCCCCCCCCTCCCCCCCCCCCCCCCCCCCCCCCCCCCCCCCCCCCCCCCCCCCCCCCCCCCCCCCCCCCCCCCCCTCCCCCCCCCCCCCCCCCCCCCCTCCCCCCCCCCCCCCCCCCCCCCCCCCCCCCCCCCCCCCCCCCCCCTCCCCCCCCCCCCCCCCCCCCTCCCCCCCCCCCCCCCCCCCCCCCCCCCCTCCCCCCCCCCCCCCCCCCCCCCCCCCCCCCCCCCCCCCCCCCTCCCCCCCCCCCCCCCCCCCCCCCCCCCCCCCTCCCCCCCCCCCCCCCCCCCCCCCCCCCCTCCCCCCCCCCCCCCCCCCCCCCTCCCCCCCCCCCCCCCTCCCCCCCCCCCCCCCCCCCCCTCCCCCCCCCCCCCCCCCCCCCTCCCCCCCCCCCCCTCCCCCCCCCCCCCCCCCCCCCCCCCCCTCCCCCCCCCCCCCCCCCCCCCCCCCCCCCCCCCCCCCCCCCCCCCCCCCCCCCCCCCCCCCCCCCCCCCCCTCCCCCCCCCCCCCCCCCCCTCCCCCCCCCCCCCCCCCCCCCCCCCTCCCCCCCCCCCCCCCCCCCCCCTCCCCCCCCCCCCCCCCCCTCCCCCCCCCCCCCCCCTCCCCCCCCCCCCCCCCCCCCCCCCCCCTCCCCCCCCCCCCCCCCCCTCCCCCCCCCCTCCCCCCCCCCCCCCCCCCCCCCCCCCCCCCCCCCCCCCCCCCCCCCCCCCTCCCCCCCCCCCCCCCCCCCCCCCCCCCCCCCCTCCCCCCCCCCCCCCCCCCCCCCCCCCCCCCCCCCCCCCCCCCCCCCCCTCCCCCCCCCCCCCCCCCCCCCCCCCTCCCCCCCCCCCCCCCCCCCCCCCCCCCCCCCCCCCCCCTCCCCCCCCCCCCCCCCCCCCCCCCCCCCCCCCTCCCCCCCCCCCCCCCCCCCCCCCCCCCCCCCCCCCCCCCCCCTCCCCCCCC